>NW_006261964.1:28293915-28344776 GCF_000493195.1 Citrus x clementina | reverse complement strand
TTATATGATAATGTTTCTCTCAAGTGTATCGACAAATAGCTTATTTCCTTTTCAAAATTTTTTATATATACCATAACTCAAGAATTTTAAGAAACAGCTCGACTACTCTCACATTATTAAAAAAAACAGAATCAAATAAAGGAGAAGAGGTGTACCGCCCGTTTCTAATAGATAGATAAAATTGGATTATCTTCATCTATATTAGTTTTTTTAACCCGATAGATACAGTCAAAAAACAAAAAAACAAAAAAACAAAAAAAAGTTTTTGGACAAAAGTAAGATCGAAACATGTGTGGTTGAGTGTTTCCTCTTAAGATTTAAAGCCACGATCATGATTTTATTGGCTCTTCAATCATGGTAGATTCAGTTGCAGCTTGGGACCAATGCACATGAGGAGTCTCTGTCCATGGCTTCTTCCATGCATAGAAACAACATCATTTTAAATATTTATTCATTTGGGATTTTGGTAATGGACAAAGTTTGCTTGTTTTTATTGGTAACTGTGTCGTTATCATTTTGAATCAAAGTAAATTAAAAAATTGATAATAAGCCAAGCTTTGTAGGTAATGATAACACACTCATATACAAAGAGAAAAACAACAAAGCAACAACTTAAGCGGTTTCCCTTCATTAGTTTAATATTAAAAGTAGCACACTGTTAATTTAGTTTAATCGAAGCTCATCAAAATTTTATAATTTCATGCCTAGCTCCGTCTACAAGACCTCTACGGCTTCCCCAAATTTGTCGTGTTTGCTGCTTTTATTAAAAAATTATTAACTTATGTTATTTTCGTATAAGAGTTCAATTTCTTTTTGGAAGACTAAAACTTCATCTCTCATATAATTTTTTTTACCATGTCCCTTATAAATTTTACTATCCCATTTTTTTAACGTCAAAACGCTAATGACAAACACATTTTTAAGGGTAAATCCGACATTTTATTTTACAAATTGATTAGTTTTAATTTGAACATTTTTTGTAATATCTATTTGTTTTTTTTAACAGGTTACATTTATTCAGTTATCTTTAACAGTGTGCTTTTTCAATAACTATTTAAATGCTACAGACAAGCTGTGTCTTAAGAATTTATGAGGAATCCAAGTGATAAAACAATTCTACGATTCATTTCCCCATTCTTTTTTTATAGAAGAGAATATTTATAATCTAGTCACACCTCCTCAAGACGACACATGAATTATTGATTCACTTCCTATTTTGATAAAGTTGGTCAATTTAGATTACTTATATAATTAATAATTAAGATTACTTAAAAGATTAGCTCACTTCCTAGTTTGATAAAGTTGTCCAATTTAGACCCATTTGTGACCCCCGTCGCTTTAGAGGGCTTGCATGATTAAAATGAGTTGTGATACCTCGTTTCTTATGAATAATTAAGTGATATTTTCACATAAGATCCTCTTCTATAATTACGTGCCAGGATGTCCAACACACATTCAAATGTTGATAAATTATCACAAAATCTTGTTTCTTCTATTTCTTTGTCTTTTCTTTCGGCAATTTTGTGTGACAATGAAACGAGAAGACGACGAATTTGATTATACATTCTACATAAATAAATAAATATATCTCTTGTATATCTAGAAACTAGGTGATTACATATTTTATCTTAGCTTAAATTTTTTTTTTTTTTACAAATGGGTATTATCAGCAATTGCCACGTAATCTGGGAACCCTTCAAAATTTAACAATGTTATTGTAGTGCATGGAGATCCGATGTAAGTGCCTTCTATTGGTTAATACTATTCAAACTTAATGCTGCAGCCTGCATGACAAAGACACAAGTCTAAAATTATAATGCAAGACAAATAGAGAGTTTCCATCATACATGCAAATGAAAACCTCTTTAATTGACAAATTTGGCATATATATGCTGGAATGAGTCATCTTTTAAAGACGTAACTTTTTGAAAACTTGTGATTTTTCATTTAGTTTACATTTATCTATCAATTAAAATGAGAGTGTTGCGGTGCCAAATTCCGAAAATTCTCATCCACGTTTTTTTCTTATGGATTTAGAAAAATGCGTCACATTATTTTCGTATATTGTACTCATTTAATAAATTTATCCTTTTTTAAAAAAGACGAAGATTGGGTCACTTTTTTTTTTTTCCCCAAATGATTGAGTAGTTACGTGAGAAAGAGTTCAAAATAAATCATTCATAAATCGTACATATCAACAAATTATGTCTGGGTATTTTGGTGTCGTAAATGCAACTTGGAAAAAATTGAAAAACATTCACTATCAAAGAGCAATTTATTAAACAGTTTAGTTGAAGTTTCCATTTAAAATAAGGTAAATTTCATATTATCGTATCGTAAATTGATTATTTTCAAATTATCTTCTTATTTTTGAAAATTTTAAATTTTTTTATTTCTGTTTAAAAGATAAGGGAAAAATAAGGGTGAGTTGATAATTTTTTTCTTAATAAAAATGAGGATAAACTGAGATCTTTAAAAATAAAAGAATGATTTGAATATAGTTAATTTACAAAAAAACAATCCAAAATTAACCCTTTACGAATATATACGTGGGATGGTTTACAAGAATTCATAAAAGTTAAACCTTTTACCTATCAAATGTTGAGAAATGAGGGCATTTTCATGGGCCTAGCTCAGCAGTTGAGCTTGGAGCCTTGGAAGACCATTTTGTTGTCCATAATTTATCAGTTTTCTGCTCATTTAATCACGGCGCTACTTGGCCCCATTTTTCGTTTCCTCAGTTCTCCTGGTACAACTTTATCTCTAATAAAATTATTAAAACAGACATAATCTTAGTAAGGTTTTTTTTTTTTTTTTTTTCATGGCAATTTCTGATATTCTCTTTTAATATCACATCCTCACACTATAAGTTTATATAGGACAATACCAAGTGGAGAGACCTGCTTCGAAATAGCATAATTGAACTACTTTAGAAATATGTGCATAAAAATTCTAATAGGGTATACTTCGAAGTAAATATTATAATTGAACCCTAAACTAGAAATATGAGCATCAAAAGTCTACTAGGATATATTTTGAAGGATCATAATTGAAGCCCACAATAGAAATAGCAACTTTAAGAAAGGAGAAAATTTACGCACGCAATAAGTAATAGAGACTTGAACCTCAACCTCAATAATGAGATAAAAAGATATCCACTATTTAATTCACAAATGGTTTGTCTTATTAACTTGCAACAAAACCATTATTTCAAACTAAAGATTCATGATAATTTACAATTTACTGATTCTTAATATATATTAGAATGAACGCATCATTATTTTAAAATTTTGCTTTTCTTGTCAAGATAATAGATCACCATCAAGCATTATAAATTTTTTTATGATGAGACTTAAAGAAAATAGAGTAATAGTTTAATTTGGAGTAGAGACTAAAAGAGATGAATTACAGGAAAAAAATGAATAAATTTGTTTGATTTGAGATTATTAAAGTCGTTAACTAGGGTAAATTAGAAACTAAATATGATATATTGAAAATTTCAAAAAATTTCAAAATTTTTAATGATATGTGTTTAGAATTATGGTTAGGAAATGTGGCACTTTTTCCTTTATAACATGTATAGATTTTCTTCTTTTACTCACTATCCGATAAGTGAAAAATTGTGAAAGCATTTTTTACTTTTCAATTATTGTAGTTAAAGACACCAACTTCAGTCAAATTTAGCCAACTGTTAAGTCTTTATCTTTTAGCTTTAGTTGAGTCATTGATAATTCTCCCAAATGTTCAATAGAATCTTATCACGATATCCAAATGTAGCTCCACTCCATGTGTTAATCGCAACATGATGACATTAGGATGGGCTACAAGGCCCATGAATTTGGACCTTATGAAAATTACACAAAAAAATTAAGACCGTGGGGTGAATGAGGGGTAATGTTTAAGGTCTTTTTTAACATATGATTGCGGTGAGTGTGGCTGTTTTACACTTTATATTTGAAGGAGTGTGACGGTTAACTGTCGGTGCCAGCCCGTCAAAACCAAGTCCATCAGGCGCGTGGGTTGGAACAGCCTGGATAATTGAGTTGGTGAGCCATGCTATGTTGTACCTAATTTTTTTGAGGTCCGCCCTGTACGGTCCATGGCACAAGTCCACATAAGGCACGTCGTGCCTAGGCCTGAGCCGTGCTAGCCAGACTCTTTTTTTTTTTTTTTTGTGGGCATGCCCATCGGAAGTAAGATTTGAGAACATATGACTTTTGTTGGTGATATGCTATAAGCATATATTTAAATATTAAAAATACAAACATCTGAATTTTATAAAATATTATTATATTAAAAATAAAATTACACAAGTTACAATATTTTTAACTAACTTTTTGAGAAATACATTTATTTTATTTAATTGAAGTATATAAAGAAAAAAATTGTTTACATTTGCATAACATAACACCAATAATAATACGAAAACTTAACAAGCAATGCTGCATTAAATAATAATTACAATTCAATTAAAATTTGATTAATATCTTATAGCATTATAATATTAATTTTATATTAAAAATTCAATTAAATAGAAACAGAACCAAACATTCTTGAATTTAATATTTTTCATTTGAGATTCGTTTATTTAAATAATATATAGTACAATAATCTAATTAAAAGTAAGACATAAAATTTGAAGCATGTTTTTTTAGTGCTTTTTCATGTACCATACTTTGGTCTATCTTTAATCATGTCGTACTTTTGCAGTCCATGTACCTAAACATCAAACCCTTGCTCAGCCCACATGCATATTGTGCGTTGTCATGTGCCCTACTAAAGTGTGCTCGTGTCGTGCCTATGTTGTACCTTAAGCTGCTCGGCTTATTTGGCCATCTCTAATTGAGGAAGGGCATATATATATATATATATATATAACTGATATATAAAACTCAAATTCTAACTTTACAAATTGCTATACAACCCGCAATTAACCCTTATAAAATTGCTCACAAAATCCTTAGAAATTTGAAAGAATAACATCTCCACTCACAAACTAGTGGGGGAAAAAGTTGGCACTACTTATAAATTAGTGGATGAGATGATATATCCCATCCAGATATATATTAATGTATACTTAGAAGAAGAAAGCGGTCTGCTGGAACTTGAACCAAAAATCCCAAGTTTAACGATATGTGTTTAAAATTATGGTTTGATGAGATAGAAAATAGGGCCTAATAGCTCCACTATATATTTAAAAATTACTAATATTTGACTTCGTTAATTTCTCTCATCATCTCCACTTTTTAATTAATCTCACTTATTTTCACACAATTACCTTTGTTAAACAACAAAAAGATAATTAAAATATAAATACAATTCCAGAAATCCTAGCCATCTTCGACCATACTTTCATCACATTAAGCTATGGCACCACTAGCCCTTAGTCATTGATTGACCCTACTAACAAGTTCCCTAATAGCTGCTGGCTGAAATCCCTCATTATTTGAATTGATTTTAATGAGATTGATATGATAGTATCATAATTAAAATAATATCAAATGAAAAAAAGGTAAAAAATAATTTCTGTATATAATCAAGAAATTATAAATACATTGAAATAAACGATAAATAATTAAAATTGGTTAAGAATAAAGTGGCTAAAATTGGAATAAATAATAAAGAATGGTGAGTTAAGGTGGTAACAATGATGGAGGAAGTGGCTAGAGTTTTTGGAATTATTTTTATTAATTATTTTTATATTTTAATAAGTATAATTTTGAAAATAAGTGTGTTTAATTAAATAGTGGGGGCTGATAAGAAAAATTGAGGGGTCTAATTTCACCACTGGTATTTAAATTACAACACGGTGACATTTGGCTGGGTACAAGCACCAAGTAATTTGAATCTTGTCAAATAAAATTAAGAGTGGTATATTTAATCCCCATAGTTTATCTCATTAGCCCCCAGTTCTTAATTAACTAAATTTATTTCCAAGGTTACTCTATCCATTAAATTGTTTTATTTAACAGCCTTTATTTAACAATTTGTTGCCAATAGTGGCACCATACTTTTGTTTTCTTATTGCGAGATAGAATCAGAGGAGAGTAAAATTGGTTTCAAAGTTTTCAATATGAGGAATAAAAAAAAATTGATATTGAGTCACTTAAGCATCAAATTAAGCCATGAGTTTGCAATCCACGCAATCAATAGCTATAATCGATTATGAGCTCAAGCTTAAGCCTGACCACGCACAAATAGGATAAAAAGTTTAGACGCACAATTATAGCGTTTTGGAATTGCAGAATCATTCTTGAGAATCGAATGAATGTCATAAGATAAAAAATGCAGAGCTTGCATCAAATTTTTAATCATGGGTAATTTTCAGTTTCATCCCCTGAGGTTTTGGGTCCCTTCACTTAGATAGAATGTATAAGGGTATCTTCACTTTACACTCTTACTGTTAGTATAAAGTTTAGTTGACTGATAATTGACTGAATCAATGACTAAATACCCTTGCGTCAGTAAAACAATATCTAGATATGTACTAGGTATTAGATCATTCACAAATTTGGTGCCAAATTATATTAAGATCTCAATAAAATTCATGAGAAATACACTTATCATTTGTTGTATCACCACCCAAAAAGAAATAAATACATGCATTTGTCATATTATTGCTCTAAATCTTGCCCAAAATATCCGTCTTTAACGAGATGTTAACCAACTTAACAACTGTTTATGCAATGACTATTCACAATTTAGAAACCAAAACATATAATCCAACTAAAATTAGTCATGCCAAGTTCTTAATTTTAGTAGCAGTCAGCCTCTAAAATCAATATCAAATGAATAATAACCAACTAAAACAACAATTTTTATCATGGGTTTTCATGATTTGAAGGGAAAAAAAAAAACACACGCACCAACTATGTAGACCCACATTAGCATTATTGTTCAACCTCAGCTTCACTTTTAGCTCATCCCAACACTGAAAAAAGGAAAAAAAAAAGTATAACAAAAAAGGGAAGTTTCAGTTACCTGGCATGTGGCTCCATCGGAAGGTGGGTGGGTTCTTGGTCGTTGCCAGTATTCGCTCAAAGCCGTTGAATCAGTTTGAACTCTTACATCAGTTCTCGTCAAACTTGATTTCGATTGCTTCCCCGACATCTTATTCGTCACAGCAACGAATTCGCTTAATGCGTTAATGCTTATATGAATTTGTTTTTCCCATTTGTAAAGATAAAAATTAAACAAATCATTATTTTTTATTTGGTATAAAAACCCATTGAACACTAACATGTTTCTATTATTACCTAGGGGACATTAATTGTTTTTAATTTGGTGTAAAATCCATTGAATACTAACATGCTTCTATTAATACTAGTAGACATAACAATGTTTCTGACATGTTCCTGTTTCCAAAGTGTAAAAATTCAAAATGTTTTTACTATTTAATAAGTTAGCAAATAATTATTTAAATGCCCTCACATACTAAATATATACTAAACTTTATACTAACGGTAGGGGTGCAAAGTGGAGATACCCTTATACATTTTATCTAAGTGAAGGGACCCCAAACCTCAAGGGATGATACTGAAAATTACCTTTTTAACCATAGAAACTTGGTAAACCACTAAACGAGGGAGAGGAGAGAGAAAAGAACGGTAAATTTTAAACATTTAAGTTACTATTTTAGTCATTTTAAGTTAAAATGAGAAAAATAAGAGCTAATAAAATAAATTGAGGGGTCAAATATCAGTACTCTATAATTAATCAAAGTGGATTCGAACGATAGTTATTGAAGAGTGGAGACTTTTTTTTTGTTTGGACAATTTTGAATTATACTATTTTAAAAATAAGTTATGTAAAAATTGTCCAATTTAATTTAAGTTGGACTATTGGCATTGTCCAATAACCTTTGGAAACCCTATTCTTTTTCTACCTTATTAAAATATTTAAATATAATACAAATTTCTATAGGGTGAAGTTATTTGAGTTAACCAATTTTCCCTTTGAACCCTGAATTCAAATTAAGTTTTTGTTTTCAAAATAATTTTTAATAAAATTACTCAGCCAACCCTACTTCTCTTTTTCTCCCAGTTCCCCAATTTGAATGTAGATAATTTAAACTTTTATCTTTCAATTTCAAATAAACATTGACATTGTTTTTAACCAACTAATAAAAAATCTACCATAAAAGAAAGAATATTAATCAATTTTTACTAGCCATGGAAACCATAAAAGTTTCATTGGGTTTCAAATTTATCCTTGAAACAACAAAATTTAAGATGAATAAAAAGAAAAAGAACAGTAATATGAAGAAAGAAATAAAATTTGATTTATTAAGAAAAGAAAAGAATCAATGGATAAAAGAATGAAACTGAGATTTCAAAATACATAATGTGATAATAAAGAGAGAACATATAATATGAAAGTAGAGAGAGAAAATGAGCAAAGAGTAATTTTGAGATTTTAAAATTTTTAATTACACATACATACATACATATATACATACATACAATGTATGAAGAGGAATTTAGTGAGTTCTAATAGTCTCACCCTTTTTTAATTCTTATAACACCATTCTTAATGACAAAAATAGCATTTTACTTAAAACTCCTCATTTTGAACCCCAATCTCCTTTTAATTTTTATCACCATTCTTAAAGAGAAATTTAGTGAGTTCTAATAGCCTCACCATTTCTTAATGCTTATAACACAATTCTTAAAGACAAAAATAACATTTTACTTGAAACTCCTCCTTTTGAACCCCAATCTTCATTTTTTCATTATTCTTCAAACCCCATATCAGATTTTTTTCATTATTTTAAACTCTTGCTCAAATTCCTTTTTTTTTTCCTCTCTCTCTTCTATAATTTTCACGTCTCATGCGAATGATATTCCTTTCACTCACTCCATCATTTTTAAGACAACTTCATTATCATTATTATTCTAAATTTCAGCTCCTAGGTATAAATCAATCCTCTGTATAATGGCGCTTTGTTGCACGCCCAAAAATATGGGAGGAAAATAAACAATTCTTTTCTCTATGTGTAGTATCTATTTGGATTTAAATTTAATGTACTTATTAATTTATTTTTTATTTGCTGAGTCCCTGTTTTGATTTTGAGTAGCGTTATTAGAGGTTTTGGGAATTTTTAGAATTGGGTTTTGCTAGTTACAACTAGGGTTGTCCAACAAACGAAGTGGTACAATATAGGCAGAACATGCGTCCATACAACACAGAACAGTACAAGCATGCTCGACATGGCACCTGGCATAGCACAACATGAACGTGGGCAGAATTGGGCTTAGATGTCTAGGCACTTGGGTTGCACAAACATGGCACGATTAAAGATAAGCTACAAGTCAGCACGTGAAAAAGTTCACTTCAAATTTTATTCATAATTTTAATTAATACTACAATATATCATTGAAGTAAATGAATTTGAAACCAACAAAATCAAATTTACAATTTTTTTTTTCTATTTATGTTTAATTGATTTTTTAATAAAATTAATATTATATTATTTTAAGATATTATTCAAATTTAATTTGAATTAGAATTATCATTTAGTGGAAATATAATAAATTTTTTTAATATATTTCAATTTATTGAAATAATGTTTTTTAAAATAATTAGTTAAAATATTGTAATTTGTCTAATTTAATTTTTTTATAAAAATATTTTATAAAATTTACATGTTCAAATTTTAACTATTTAAATATATGTTTATAATAGATCACCAACAAAAGTTTTAGCTTAGTGGTTTAGAACATGAAATAAAGGCATTTGATAATGTGATTCTATTTTTTTATTGAAAAAAAAAGAGGAGTTGGACTAGCATGACCAGGCACGGTACGGCACGACTAACGTAGGTTTGGACGGTGTTGTGTTGGCCCATTTACCCTCGTAGGCTTGTTTTTGGCACAACCCGTGAGAATATTATTCCGTTTTATTTAGACCTCCCAATAGGCTTTTTTATGAAATCTCAAAGAAGATTCAATATAGATTAATCCTTAAAAAAATTATACACACACACACACACACACACACACACACACACACATATATATATATTGGAGTTTTAGTTAGTTTTTGGTAACTTCTTTGATGATTGAAGAAAATGCATATAATAGAAAAATAGTTGGTCAAGAAAATTAATCGTGTCTAATATGTAAGGGTGGGCAGAACCGAATTAAATTAGAGTATGCCACATGACGTTTAGGGATTAGTTGGACCATACCAGAAAAATTCGATTCGGTTCGATTTTTTCAATTTCAATTTGGTGTTTTATAGGTGTTAAAAAAAAAAACGAATTGATTAATACCAAAACAGAATCGAATAGAAGTACTCAAACCAGTTTTTTAAAATTCCTAATTCGAACCGAATTGAAATTTCAGAAATCAAACCAAACCAAATGAAAACCAAACCGGTGCCCACCTCTGCCAATATGTACGGGTTTAATTAAAGAGTAATGATACAGCCACAAACTCTTGTACAAACTTATTTTGTACAAACTGACGTGGCATTAATTAATTGGTTGAATGAAAATATAAATTAATAAAAACAAATCATGTGGGCCAAGTGATATTTAATTCAACCAATCTTATCATGCCACATCAGTTTGTACAAAATAAGTTTGTACAAGAGTTTGTGGCTGTATCATTACTCTTAATTAAATATGTTTGTATTCTTTTATGTAATATCAATGAAGTCTAAAATTATAAAATACTCAAAGCCGTTTTAAAAAATTTTAGGAGGGTGCCAACAATTCAACTCAATCAATTTTATTTTATTTCCAATCTACTTAAAATTCAAACTCGAGTAACACGTTAAATAAAATTACTCCAAAACCGGTTCATTCTGAGGCCCACATTCTTTTTAATAAATTACGTAAGATATTGAAAATAAACAAAATATTATAAAACAAAGAAGAAGCAAATGAACAGCACGCTGCAATCTACCCAACAAACAGCACAAAAATATATTAAAAACTAATAATGGTATACGGCACGGCAAACACCATACGAGTACTCACTATGCTGCCTTATTCTAACGACAAGACAAATTTTTTTTATGTCAACTAGCAGGACCTTGCGCTTGACAGGATCAATAATCTCTATGCCGTGGTAGCCACCTTCTTGAAAATGAGTCACCACTTGCATCTCTTTGTGCCCCATCATCCTGACGAGCTCAATCTGGCGATCGATCAATGGATCCCTATCACATCCGATCACCATCACCTTCCATCCTAGCAACCTGATTTGGTCTACTAACTTTGACCCACCTTCCACCTTTGGATTGCAATACTCATGATCACGGTCAGCCCCGATTGGTAACGCTTGTTGAGATATAATTAGTAATCTAGTAAATTGAGCAAGAAGTTTGAAGGGTTATTTAGTTTGTTTTTCAACGTGAAGTAAATGGTAGAATTGATGTTTGCAATGTGGCTTTGGAAATGTAAAGCATGATTAATGTAATCTCTAGAGTTGTCTATAATGCATATAAATATAGAACTCTGGTTGTATGAAAAGTAAGAAGACAGAAACGAAAAAAATGAATTAAGCAATAAAGTTTCAGAAATTTCCAACAAAATACTCTGTTCTTAAATAAAAATTTTTCTGCACTTCCGCTTGCACCCAACAAATTTGGTATCAGAGCTTTTCCAAAACACCCTCAAAATGACATCAAATAACCCTTCAAACTTCTTGCTCAATTTACTAGATTACTAATTATATCTCAACACTATCATCAAAATAACTCACCACATTGACGCCTTTTTGCTACATCATCTTTGCCCGGTCAACCTGACGGTCAAACAACGTATCCTCACTGCCCCAGGTCACCATCACCCTCCACCCTAACAACCTGAATTGGTCTAAAACCTTTGACCCACCTCGGGCCGTTGGATTGCAATACTCATGATCACGGTCGGCCCCGATTGGTAATGCCAACTGCCACAGTAAATCAGTACTAGATGGTGGTAAAATCGGTTGATTCGCCAACCTCAACTCCGACTCCGTCCTTTTGACCCCACCAAAGAAAGGCTTGAGCAATATCAGACCTCTGATCTTCAAAGGCAACAAATCATCAACTTGCGCCGCTGCTAGCAGTGCTGCGTGGTAAGCTACGTTGCCACCTCCGCTATCGCCCATTATGAAACAAGACGACAAGTCAGCGTACTGTATTAACCAGTGTTCTTGAGTGGTTTTGATCCAGTGCAAGACTTCCAGGGCATCATAGTAGGCCGCTGGCAGGCGGTGCTCGGGGGCAAGCCTGTAATCTACGGACACAATCACAGCAGGGACTCGGGCTGCAATATCTGAGCATAAATCATGGTAGATTTTTGTGGCTGCACTTAAGAGAATGAGGGCTCCGCCGTGGACATAAACAATAAGGGGAAGCTTGGTCTTGGTGGAAGAATCAAGTGCTTGACGGGGCAGGAATATGCGGACCCAAGTCTTGTTTGATTGGTTGACGGGGACATCTTTGGAGACAGCAATTGTGTGGTCATTTGGATCTGGTGTGGCTGCGGTGCTTGGGTAATTGCTGTAATCGCGAGTGATCGTGCCGTCGGCGTTGACGATGAACATTCTGTAGTTAGGTGAATCACTGGTTGTCTCAGATGGAGCAATTTTGTCTGATTGACATTTCTCAAGTGAGTTAGGGCTATTGGCACCCCTTTAAAACGCTGTCAAAACCCCTTTTGTTTCTTTATATACACCCTAAATTTTTTTCAAAATAATATCAATTTTTTTCAAAATAATATCAATTTTTTTCAAAATAATATCAATTTTTTGTAACACCATTGTTAATGATAAAACTAACCTTCATTAGAACTCTTCCTCATTAAACCTCAATCCTTCAAAATCACTTTGACTTTTGATCGAGTGGTTATAACCACTCTTTCGCAATTGTAAAAATAGTGGTTCGAACCCCTATAAAAATATTGTAGAGGTTTAATTCTTCTTTTATATTTGAACAAAGATAATTTTCTTCTTTTTAAATTTGTAGTCTAATGTAATATAAATTGTAATTTGAGTAATAATCTCATGTAATTAAAAAATAAAAACCAATCCTTCCATTTTATTTCTTATTTTTGAAACTCTTTTCAATGAAAAAAATGGTTCCTGTTGCACGCAATTCTTTCTATTTCTCTACACAACCATTGGCAAAAAGAGAACGAACCCTTTAACACAAACAGAATTAATGATAAAAAAGAAAAGAGTCAAACAAAGATTTGAATTAACGGGTTTAAAGGCAGATTTGTGAGGGAGTAATGATGGGTGAGTGTAATTCTTATTGTAATTTAATTTTAGTATAAATTTCCTTTGATTTTTTTTAAAGAAAAAAAAAAACCAACTAACATAGCCAAAATTTTCCAACACCAAACAAAAAAATTGAAAAAAGCAAATTGAAAAAAAAAAAAATCCCATCACAATTTTCTCATTAGAATAATCTCATAATATAACTTTTTTTTCTTTTAAAATATTAGAGAAATCATTTGAACACACTAAACTCCTCATTGAACTCATTTACTTTACTCTTAAAATTTAAAAAATTAAATTTTACTCTATAAACCTACCTAAGCGCCTAACATAACCTTACTAGACAAAATTAAAATATAATTAAAACATTATTTTTGCTTAAGAACTCATTAAACTCACATATAAAACTTCTAGTTAAATTTGTTATATTTTAAATAGAACAAATATTTGTTTATTGTTTTATTCTAGCAAAATTTTTTAATATCATCTATGTAAATCTTCCACATAGTTTCATTCTCTGAAATATAAAATCTTATATAAATTAACTTCACTATGTTATTTTCATACTCTTCTTTTTCATATTCTTCCTTTTTTTTTTTCCCACTCAAATCTCAGACATTAATTTAATCACAACCATAGCGATTAAGGGAAGCCTTTGACCAATACAAAAGACAATAAAATACAAGAAATTATAAATTTAAAAAATCAGAAGCAACAAGTTATTAGTACTTTTCTTTTTCTTTTTCTTGTAAGAAGCTTGACGAGCGAGGAATCCAAAATAGAAGCTTTAACAGGCAGTCGAATTCTAATTAGCCGGTGATTGTAAATGTGTTTATAGATTGTTTAGAAATAGATTTAAGAAGAGGGGTGCAGTCAGAAAGTGACGCAAAATTCACTCTGTTTTGATATATGCCTCAACTTTCAGCACCGCTAACATTCAGATACACTTTGCAGTTATGAACTGTAATTACGCCGTCAGTTGCCGACATGTGAGAAGTCATTTTCATGTAATAATGATCGGAAATTTTTAGCTCCCACCAAATTGCGATCCTCTGCTATCAGTTTTGGTCTTAATTGCTACCTCAAGGTCACCCCCACAAGTTTTCAAATATTCTCTTTTTTATTAATATATTTTCAGATTTATATATATATATATATATATATATAACTGCTACCTCAAGATCAGTGTAGGATCTTTCGCTAAACTTACTAATTCAAAATTTCTGGAATTCATGCTTAGTTATCAGCTCTTAGGTTAATATATAACTGAATAATATAACCGAATACAACAGTTGCCGATTCCCGACTAAATTATCCCCTAAATAATTTCAGTAGTTAGATTAAATGAGAAAGCATCCAACAACCATGAGGAATAAATACAAAAAGTGTGGTAAGATACAACTGCGGCAATGCAGCAGGACCTAGAAAACTCTTGTATTTAATTTTTTTTTTTTTTAGTATGTGTATAATAGAAATTTGCATCGTAGGTCTTTTATGCATATTTGGCTTTTGAAAAGAAACGTTTGTAATACTCTTTGAATAAAAATAAATAAATAAATTATTTTTAAAAAAATAAAAACCTATAGCTATCTTTCTTTTGAGAGGAAGGAAAAAAAAAGTAATAGTTGTATCACGAAAAAGGCTTTCTTGTCTAAAGCAAATAATTGGTATAAAAATAAAAACTATGCCCAAAACATGTTCGTTCACCCACTATTACTCACTCACCAAGGGTGAGTCCGTGTAAGTTTTCAGAAATCTACGTACTTACTACGCAGGTCTATCTTACAACGATTCAAGTCCCATGAGCCTCAGAGTACACAAGAGCTGTTTGCATCTTGCCTGCCAGATTGTCATTCATTATTTGGGCATTGATCGTCTGATTCCATGTACGGCCAATGCAATCAGTGGTTACTTTCAGCGTTGTGTCATCCATAAAATCATTCAGAATATAGCCATTATTACATAGAGAGTAACAGCTCTTGTGTACTCTGAAAGTAACCAACATGATTTTCTATTAAGGAGATTTTTATCCCACATCAGCTAATTAAGAACAAATTTTATGCTAAGTATACAAGTTTGAAGTGATCCACAGTTAACAACAAAACAAAACATCTTCAGCTAAAAAAAGTCTCCTTCTAAGGTTCTCTCTCTCTCTCTCAGAGAAAATCTTAGAATGGTAGCGGAACTGGATTGTCATAATCCTTATAGGGTCACCCACAAGTTGGGTGGGTCGGGTTAATCAGGAATTGAGATCTAAGAAGGAAGCAGTTAGAGCGGGGACGCGTGCTGAGGGTTTTTTTTTATAGGTAAGGGTTTAGAAAGAGCATTAAAGAGGGAGCAATATCGGAGGTGCAGCTGTTATCAGAATAGTGGCAGTACAAAAAAGCGGGCGGGATCAAATGGATGCAGAGGAATTAATTAAGAAGTGCAGCTCCATCACGTTGGAAGAGGAAGAAGAGGACAAGGTTATTTATGAGGGAATGATAAAAGAAAAAGGGGACATGCTTGCAGCTCGTTGTTTAATAGGAAAAATCCTTCTTAATCGAGGGATACACATCGAAGGCTTGAAAATCACTATGAGACAGGTGTGGAAAACGCTTAGAGAAGTGAAGATCGAGAGCATGGGGGAGAACTTCTTCATGTTTAAATTTGGCTCAGAAGAGGATAAAAAAAGGGTGTTTGCAGGTGGCCCTTGGCACTTTGATAATGCTCTAATAGTTTTTACAGAGCCAACGGGAGTTGGGGACATAAAAAAGCAATCATTCTCACACACTTCATTTTGGATACAGTTTCATAATGTGCCTCTTATATGCATGGACAAATATGCAGTTCAAAAACTGGGGTCTTTGATAGGAAAAGTGGAAGATGTGGACACCGACGAAGTAGGGGAATGCGTGGGGCCTATAGTTCGAACAAGAATTTCAGTGGATGTCACCAGACCACTGAAAAAGATCTTGTTCTTGCAGCAAGAAGATGGAGTTAAAACACCAATAGGAGTCCAATATGAAAGGCTCCCCGAATTTTGTTTCTGTTGTGGGCTAGTAGGTCACCAGTACAGGGAATGCTTAAAGTATAAGGGGCAACCAAAGGAAAAATTAGCCTATGGATCATGGCTAAAGGCATTGCCAGTGACTGAATGGAACAGGAAAAATAGAGGGAGAGGAAAATGGAACAAAGAGCACCATCAAAAAAATCTGGAAATGATGAACACAGCAAGCCAGAATCAGAATCAAACAAGGCAAACCCAAAGCAACCCGGAAAAAGACAATGGATCGGGTCAAAGCGAAAGGGGTCAGCCCATAACTCCAATGGAGATTGGAAAGGTGAGAGAAGTAGCTGAAGAGCATTTAATGCAAGTAGCTGTGAATGCTACAAATATCAGAGACAACAGACTATACGATATTGGGGAAGTAAAACTGAGCAATGCAGTTGGAAAAGGCTCTCCTAGGAAACTGGAATGCAGGGCGGGAACCAGTGGAAGACGGGAAAGTGAAAGGCAAAATGAAATCAAGCTTGGAGCTGTTCCACATCCTCAAGTAATAAGCAGCCAGAATATTTCGGAAGTTGAGGAGTCAGTAAATGGGCCGATTAAAGCCAATTCAAAGCCCAAAAGCCGGAAATGGAAAGCAAAAGCAAGAGCTCAAATAGAAAAAGGAAGCATCATGGGGAGACAAACAAAAGCCAAAAGACCAAGCAATACACTTAGCGGCCAAAGCCCAAAGTCTAAGCGAGCAAAAGTGAATAGCCCCAATAAAGCTCTCAACAACAAACTTCAGATTAACGCCCCTGCAATGAAAATTCAGCTGGCGTGGGAACAACAAAATGATATGGCCTTGGAGGATATAGAAACCATTCCAGAAGATATAGCGGCGGGAGCTGGTGAACAGCTCCGCCGACAACAATGAAGCTCATAAGTTGGAACGTTCGGGGTTTGGGGAATCCCCGGACGCGCCTAGCTATAAGGAAAATTCTCCAACAAAACAGACCTCAACTCATTTTTGTGTGCGAAACGAAGTTGGAGGCTGTACAAATCCATGAAGAATGTAAAAAGCTTGGCTTTGATGAGTGTTTTGCAGTAAGTAGAAAAGGGAAAAGCGAAGGCATAACTATGATGTGGAAGTCTGACATTAATGTGCACATTCTCTCCTACAGTAGGCATTACATTGATGTTGAAGTGCAGAGTGGCAGTGGCAAAAAATGGCGATGTACTGGAGTCTACGGGCACCCGGAAGCTCATCAAAAGCAGCACACGTGGACTTTATTACGAAGGTTATCAGGTTTGTCCTCCAAACCATGGTTGTGCTTCGGTGATTTTAATGAAATTTTGAGATTGGATGAGAAAAGTGGAGGGAATGATAAAAGCATTCGAAGGGTTTCTGAGTTCAGAGAAGCTGTTCAAGATAGTAAATTGGTCGATTTGGGCTATAAAGGGTATCAATTCACATGGTGTAACGGCAGGGAGGGGCATCACTTTGTGGAAGAGAGGCTGGATAGATTCCTATGCAATGAAGAGTGGGGGAACCATTTCCAGGAGCAACCGTGCCAAAATTTAGTTAGTGTAGGTTCTGATCATTATCCAATAATGATGGAGATAAAAGAGAAAGGGCTCGGTTTGCAGTATATGAAAAAAAACTTCCATAGGGTGCATTACGAGGACATGTGGAGCTCGTATGATGCTTGTAAAAGCATAATAAAAGCTGAATGGGAGAACTATGGTGCTGTAAAAGGTGGAAGCCCTGTAATGCAATTCAAGGCGGCGGCAAAGTCATCATTGGCTCAATTAAAATGGTGGAGTGAGGAGGAGTTTGGAGGTCAGGAAAGGAAGTTAAAAACGCTAATGAAAGAGCTCCAGAAGGCAAAGCAAAGCAAGATGCAATATGAAGAGGCAAATGGCATAAAACAGATTGAAAAGCAAATCCACAATATTCTGCTGGAGGAGGAAATTTATTGGAGGCATAGAGCTAGAGCTGATTGGTTGCAAGCGGGTGACAAAAACACTAAATTTTTCCACTCAAAAGCCACAACTAGAAAGAGGAAAAACAGAATTTGGGGGGTGGAGAACAAAGAAGGCAGCTGGACAGAAGATGGAGCAGCTGTAGAAAGAGAGTTTTGTGATTATTTTCAGCAACTTTTCATATCCTCCAAGCCGAGCCAAGATCAGATGAATGCAGCGTTGGAGGGCTTAACACCAAATGTTACAGCAACCATGAATGACCAGCTGAATGCTCATTTTACAGCAGAGGAAATATCAGAAGCCTTGTTCCAAATGTGCCCCACTAAAGCACCTGGTCCGGACGGATTGCATGCAGTGTTTTTTCAAAAGCATTGGCAGCATGTTGGCAAAGCAGTGACCCAAACCTGCTTGCACATATTGAATGATCAAGGTAACCTCAGCCCTTTAAATCATACATTCATTGCCTTGATTCCGAAAGTTGCCAAACCTAGGAAAGTTACCGAATACAGACCTATTAGCCTATGTAATGTGGTGTATAGAATTGTTGCAAAAGTCATAGCTAATAGGTTGAAGCAAGTTCTCCACCAAATCATCTCCCCTTATCAAAGTGCATTCGTTCCCAATAGAATTATTACGGATAATATTGTTATTGGGTACGAATGCCTACACAAAATAAGGCATAGTAAAGGGAGGAAAAATGGGCTGGTATCTCTCAAGTTAGATATTAGCAAAGCTTATGATAGAGTAGAATGGGGCATTTTAGAGCACATTATGAGGAGATTAGGCTTCACAGAAAAATAGGTTCATTTAGTCATGAATTGTATCACGACAACATCCTTGTCAATCATCATTAATGGGGCTGCCACAAATTTAATTCAACCTCAAAGAGGGCTGCGGCAGGGGTGTCCTCTGTCACCTTACTTGTTTATATTATGTGCAGAAGCTTTCTCTAATCTGCTTATGCAGGCTGAAAGGGAGAAGCTGATTCATGGTCTCAAATATAATAAACAAGTAACGGTTTCACATCTTTTGTTCGCGGATGACAGCCTAGTTTTCACCAAAGCATCCATTGAAGATTGTCGAAACTTAAAAGCAATTTTTGATTGCTATGCAGCCGCCTCAGGACAGATTTTCAACTATGAAAAATCTTCTATGTTTTGTAGTGGAAAGCTTCCAGCAGAGCATATCGCAGCCATCAAAAACATTTTCCAATTGAAGATGGTGTCTAAATACGAAAAATATTTAGGCTTACCATCCATGATTGGAAGAAAAAAGATGAGCTTCTTTAATGAGGTAAAGCTAAAAGTTTTGAGTAAGATCTCAAATTGGCAAAACAATTTTTTTTCAAGCGGAGGCAAAGAAGTGTTGATAAAGGCGGTAGCCCAGGCTGTCCCGGCTTACGCCATGAGCGTATTTAAACTTCCATTGACATTATGTGAAGGAATTCAGAAAGCAATTGCCAAATTCTGGTGGGGAACTAACAAAGAGAAGCACGACATTCATTGGGCTAGATGGGAGAGGATGAGCCATGCTAAGCTTAGAGGCGGTTTGGGTTTCAGAGACATGTCATGTTTCAATCAGGCCTTGGTAGCAAATCAAAGCTGGAGAATTACTCAAGATTCGGAATCTCTAATGGCAAGAGTTCTCAAAGCAAGATACTTCAAGAACGATGACTTTCTCAACGCCAAGTTAGGTTCCAACCCATCCTTCATATGGAGAAGCATCTTGTGGGGCAGACAAATAATTCTAAAAGGCTCAAGATGGCGAATCGGTTCTGGGGAAAATGTCCAAGTTTACAGAAGCAATTGGCTGCCGCGGCCAACAACTTTTAGGCCAATATCGCCAAGAACCCTTGCTGTTGATACTAAAGTGGCAGAGCTGATAAGCCCTAAAGGGGAGTGGAAGAGGGATTGGATCCAGCAGCATTTTATTAAAGAAGATGCAGAAATCATTTCAAGGATTCCCTTGCCAAGGCACACAGCATTGGATGAGTTGTGTTGGCACTATGATAAGCTTGGGAAATATTTGGTTAAAAGTGGCTACCAGTTAGCTTTAAAAGAAAAATTTCCAAGTGCCCCAAGTAACTCAAATCCAGACCCTAGACAATGGAATGCCATATGGAAGCTAGACCTCCCGGAAAAGATAAAGCTGTTAAAAACTTGTTGCCAACAGCCGAAAACTTGTGGAAAAGGAAGGTGGTGCCAGACCCAATATGTCAAAGATGCAAGCAAGGAGTGGAAACTAGTGTTCATGCAATGGTTGAATGCAAAGCAGCAAGGAAGATTAGGCAGCTTTCTCACCATGCAGCTGAGGAGATTACAGCCTCTCATGGGAGGAATATGTTTTATATATTTCTTGATACAACAAGGCTCCTAAACAAAAAAGAGACAGCGCTGTAGGTTGCATATTGGTGGGCTACGTGGAACGCGAGAAACCATTTCCTCTTCAAAAAGGAAAAGCTGGATGCTTTATTTTCAGTTGCCAAAGCTGAAGGTGTAGTAGAAGCCTATAGAAAATTCAAAAGGACTGAGCAACAACAGTTGGAAATCTCAAACATGGAGAAACCTAAGCAATGGAAACCCCCGCGCGGAAACTGGTGCAAAGTAAATGTGGATGCTGCAATTGACCATCAAAGTCAAAGAGCTGGGTTGGGAGTGGTGATAAGGAATGATAAGGGAGATGTGGTTGCTGCAGCCATTAAGCCCTCAAGTTTCAATGGAGATATGCCTTTTGCAGAAGCTGAAGCAATTGAATGGGGAATGCAAGTGGCAAAAAGGGCAGGAATCACTGCAGTCATTTTGGAATCAGATTGTCAAGCAGCCATTGATTTGGCAAACAACAGAAAGGACAGCAAAACTGAGGTTTTTTGGGTGATATCAGAAATCAATGAGAGACGAAAAGAGTTCAAGGAAGTCAGATTTCAACACACCCTTAGGTCTGGTAATGCAAATGCCCATACCTTAGCTAAGTTAGCTGTAAAAGGTTCAGAATCTGTTGTATGGCTGGGAAATATACCAGCACAAGTCATGTGTTTATTCTCTTTACAGTAATGAAGTTTCTTTCCTTTAAAAAAAAAAAAAAGTGATCCACAGTTCATGAGTTAGATTTTAAGTATGAATTATGTTTATGATTTCTATACAATATTAGAGCCAATTAGTTTCTAAATGAGACTTAGATATTTGCTACCTTTTCCTTTGATTAGGACCAACCATATAGACCAATTAGTTTTATTGGTAATCTTTTAAAACAAAAAGACATCAAATTGTTGTGATGAAAATATATTAATTAAATATTGTAATCTTTTGTATCAAAAGAAAATAACTCTACAATCTCTCTTTTAGACATCCCTCAAATTCCTCACAAAATCTCTTTCTTATTAAAATTACCTAAATAACCATAGACAATTTTTTTTTTCAATGAAAATTCAACTACACATTGTAAAATATTTTTAGCTAAATTTTTATACCTATCCCACTTCATAATTTATTTTTATGTTTTAAATTTTAAATGAAAAATATTTTTTTAAAGAAAACTATAAGAGTTTTGAGCTATGGAGATATAAATAATATAATAAGAAGAAAATAATTAAGATTTTAGGATTTGTATGTATTTTATAATAAAAACTTAAAAGAGATAACTTTTTAGAGATGTAATTTTGTGGGAAGATAATTAAAATTTTATATGGACTACGGAGTATTTTATAAAATTCTAGAGGCGTGTTATACGAATTTTAGGGGTGTTAAAATTCAACCGTGACACACTTTATAGCTTAATACCTTAATCACATGAGTTTTAGTGCTATTATTATTATTATAATCTTGAAAGATATTACCACATTCATAATTGTCACATTTTATGTGATGCAAATATATTTTATGTAGTCGAATTTCGATCTCATTATTTTATAATTTCTAACATTAAACAATAGGGCTTGTTTTTTTATCATATGATAATTAATTAAGCTTGCTAATTTAATCTCGTGCGTATCATGATGATGTTAGATATTTTTAGACATTTAGTTTAAAAAAAAAGAAAAGGAAAATGAATTATGTATTATATAAAGAATAATGTTTAGGATTCTAACATTCAGATTTTTATTTAAGTTGGGGTTAGACTCCATCCTGCCATCCCTCTAACTGTCTATTAGTTAGCCTTTCTCGAGTTTTTAGGCTCAAGCTATTAGCTCGATTTCAGACTCAACGAATTATTGACGAGACTAACTCAATTTATGATTCTACATGTTATATGTTTTCATATATTGGATGATGAATATAAAATTACTTACTATTATATTTTATCATTCAATAGATGAAAGTCATATCAATTAGGATCCCTAACATTACTTTAGTATTGTTAGAATTTATTATATCAAACCAAATTAAGTTAACATTTTAAATGCTAATAATATTACACAACTTGACAACATGTATATATACACTCTTTTCCCAATAGTAACCAGCTATTACCACATTCACACACTTTTGCTCCATCATCTTTGCCAAGCATTTTATAATCGTTTTTTTTTTTCATAATTTCTATTGTATAATATTTGGCTTATAGAAAATAATGCTTAAAAGTTTTTATAAAGAAACATGAATTGTACTTTTTGTATGAAAAGCAATAAACAAAATTTGTTTTAATAAAAAATATAATAACTTATAGCTGTCTTTCTTTGAAAAGCACCAACTTTTCTATAAGGGAATAAGCTTTCTTGTCTAAACTATTAATTGGTATAGAACTATGCCCAAAACATGCTCTGTTACTCACCAAGCATGAGTAGTCCGTATTAGTTAAGTTCTCATAAAACTACAAAGCAAGCACACAATCATCGGATGGCAGCCTGACGCGAAATCCTTTGAGATAAGGGAAGAGAAAACGTCGAATGGGATACGTAACTAAATCCTTGAGATAAGAGAGGGGATAATTTTGAGTTGTGCGGCTCATCGACCTCCGAATTTGGTCCCATACCTGAATAAAATTAGTAACTAAGCAAGTTTTACGGTTTAAGACAAACAATAATCATAAATAAATGAGTCTGTTTGATGAGAGTCCAAATTCAATTTTTTTTTGGTCGAGGCAAATGATTGTTTGATTATTATGAAATATAAAACTTCTAAATTTAACATAAAACTTGTAAATTAAATTAACTGTAAATAAAGCATAAATTTTAGAAATTAAATATAAGACTTGTAAATAGAAGGTAAAATTAGTAAACTAACATAAAATTGGTAAATTTGTTGGAAAAAATAGCATAACATGCTAATTTGAGAGCACATTTTGAGTGGGTCCCACTTAACTAAAGTGAAAAATATTGTGAGGTTCGAATTCTACTCCGTTGATACTTCAATAGTATAATTTTATTTTCTCAAAATGGTGCTTGGGTGAATGAGAAATTGTCTCTCAAAGTTCACCTTTGAAGTTGAAAATTTGAAAGGAAATGAGTCTTGTCCCACATGGGAAAAAGAAGTATAGGAATAAGTGTTTAAATATAAACACTTAACCATGCATGAGTAAGAATTATAAGGATAGAGGCTCTCTCCACACGCGCGTGCGCAGGGGGGGTGCGAATCAAAGCTCGATTTGGTTGAACTCGTGTGCGCCTGCGTATCTGTTTGGTTTTCTTACAATCTTAAAACAGAATTTACACCCTGACATTGAGATGGCAACTGATACCGTTGATGACATTCCGTATGTCCCTGTTGCTGCACCATCTGTTGTGAAGGAACCAGCCTCTATGGCAATTCCTGTCAATTATGTGGAAAGGCCTGAAAAATTCAATGGCCAGAATTTCAAACGGTGGCAGCAAAAGATGTTCTTTTACTTGACCACATTGAACCTTGCGAGGTTTTTGCCCGAGGATGCTCCTAAGCCCAAAGAGGGTGAAACGGATATTCAAGTTGCAAGTGCAATTGATGCATGGCACCATTCGGATTTTTTGTGTAAAAATTATGTAATGAATGGCCTTAGTGACTCCTTGTATAATGTATACATAGGAAAGAAAACAACCAAGGAGCTATGGGAATCCTTAGACCGAAAATATAAAACCGAGGATGCGGGTACCAAAAAGTTTGTTGTTGGTCGCTTCATAGATTTTAAAATGGTGGATTCTAAAACAGTAATAAGTCAAGAACAAGAACTTCAAATTATATTATCTGAAATCCTTGCGGAAGGGATGCATCTAAGTGAAACTTTTCAAGTTGCCGCAATTATTGAAAAATTGCCTCCTGCTTGGAAAGATTTCAAGAGCTATTTGAAGCATAAACGAAAGGAGATGAATATTGAAGGGCTGATTGTTAAGCTAAGAATTGAGGAAGACAACAGAAATGCAGAAAGAAGAGGGGCTATTTCTATGGCAAAGGCAAATTTTGTTGAACATGGACCTAAAAAAAAAAAAAAAAATTGGGCCCTAAAGGAGGAATTTCCAAGAAACAAACAAAGTTTCAAGGAAAATGTTATAATTGTGATAAGATGGGCCACAAGGCTTCGGATTGTAGATTGCCTAAAAAGAAGCGAAAGGCGAATGTGGTGGAAAACATCACTCAACATGTTTCAGACATAAACCTCTCTGTAGTGGTTTCAGAAGTGAATCTGGTTGGCTCTAATCCAAGAGAATGGTGGATAGATACAGGAGCAACTAGACATGTTTGCTCGGACAAAGGGTTGTTCACTTCATTTGAAGCTGTTAGCAATGGAGAGAAGCTATTCATGGGGAATTCGGCTATGTCTGAGATTGAGGGTCAAGGGAAGGTGATTTTGAAGATGACTTCTGGGAAAGAACTGACTCTGAACAATGTGCTTTATGTGCCAGAAATTCGGAAGAACTTGGTGTCTGGATCGCTGCTGAATAAACATGGTTTCCGAATGGTGTTTGAGTCAGATAGGGTAGTTTTGTCTAAAAATGGGATGTATGTGGGAAAGGGTTATGTTGATGATGGGCTATTTAAGCTCAATATAATGACTTTGAAACCAACAATTAATAATAAAGCTACATCTTCTGCTTATTTGCTTGAGTCTTCTAATCTTTGGCATGGTAGATTAGGACATGTTAATTTTAATTCTTTGCGTAAATTAATTAACATGAAGCATATTCCCAATTTCCAAATTGATTTGAAACATAAGTGTGAAACTTGTGTTGAGGCAAAACTAACTAGGTCATCTTTCCAAATAATTAAAAGATACACCCAACCACTTGATTTAATACATAGTGATATTTGTGACTTTAAATCTATTCAAACTAGAGGTGGTAATAAATATTTTATTACCTTTATAGATGATTGCACAAAATATTGTTATGTATATTTGTTGAAAAGCAAAGATGAAGCTTTGGAAAAGTTTATTCTCTACAAAAATGAAGTTGAGAATCAACTTAATAGAAAAATCAAAGAATTAAGGAGTGACCGTGGTGGTGAGTATGTTGTTCCGTTTATATCACTATGTGAACAAAGTGGAATCATACATCAAGTCACGGCTCCATATTCACCTCAATCTAATGGGATTGCGGAACGAAAGAATCGAACTTTAAAGGAAATGATGAGAAGCTGTTTTGTCAGCTAATTATTTATTAAATAAGATACCCCGAAAGCAAGAAGATAAAACCCCGTATGAGTTATGGAAAGGTAGATCACCTTCATATAAATTCTTACGAGTGTGAGGGTGTCTTGCTAAAGTAGTGGTTCCTTTAAATGAAAAAAGTGAAAATAGGACCAAAAACTGTTGACTGCATTTTCATTGGTTATGCACAAAACAATAGTGCATATCGATTTTTGGTGCATGAGTCTAAAGTTCCAGATGTCCACAAAAATACGATAATAGAATCAAGAAATGCATCATTTTTCGAACATGTGTTTTCTTGCAATTCTAGAGTGGAATCGAGAGAATTGGAACAACTTCATGAAACAACACTTGAAAATGAAGAAAATGATCAAGCACCAGAAAAAGAAAAAGAACAAGAAATTGAGGTTAGACGTAGTAAAAGAGCTAGAATAGAAAAGTCTTTTGGTCCAAACTTTCTGACGTATTTGCTAGAAAATGAACCTCAAAGCTTCAAAGAAGCTGTAACTTCAGCTGAAGGCACTTTATGGAAAGAAGCCATTAACAGTGAAGTTGAATCCATTTTACAAAATCATACTTGGGAGCTAGTAGATCTTCCTCCAGGATGTAAACCTTTGGGGTATAAGTGGATTTTTAAAAGGAAAATGAAAGTCGATGGATCAATCGATAAGTACAAGGCTAGGCTTGTAATTAAAGGTTATAGGCAACGAGAAGGCCTTGATTATTTTGATACTTATTCTCCTGTTACGAGAATAAATTCCATACGGATGATAATAGCAATTGCATCTTTGCGCAATCTCGAGATACATCAAATAGATGTAAAGACGGCTTTTCTAAATGGAGATTTAGATGAAGAAATCTACATGGAGCAACTTGAAGGTTTTATAGCTCCAGGACAAGAAAAGAAAGTTTGTAAATTGGTTAAGTCATTATATAGCCTGAAACAAGCACCGAAACAGTGGCGTGAGAAATTTGATCATACGATGATCACAAGTGGCTTTAAGATCAACAAGTGTGACAAATGTGTTTTTGTCAAAGAAACAGAAAATGGCTATGTCATTTTATGTTTATATGTTGATGACATGCTCATTGTTGGGAGTAATGATGACATGATTAAATTTACCAAGAATATGTTGAAGTCTAAGTTTGACATGAAAGACATGGGTCTTGCAGATGTCATTTTCGGAATTAAAATCTCAAGGGTTTCTAATGGACTTATTTTAAGTCAAACTCATTATGTAGATAAAATTCTTGGGAAATTTAATAAAGAGGATAATACTATGTCTAAAACTCCATTAGATACTAGTATTCATCTATCGAAAAACAGAGGAGAGTGTATTTCTCAAGTTGAATATGCTAGAATAATAGGTAGTCTGATGTATTTAACAAATTGTTCCAGACCAGACCTAGCCTATACAGTAAGCAAACTTAGTAGATATACGAGTAATCCAGGAACTGATCACTGGAAAGCTATCGTAAGAGTACTTAGGTATCTTCGATATACTCGTAATTATGGACTGCACTATATTAGGTATCCAGAAGTATTAGAAGGATTTAGTGATGCTAACTGGATATCAGATGTAAAAGATTCAAAATCTACTAGAGGCTATGCGTTTACACTAGCAGGTGCAGCTGTATCATGGAGATCTTCTAAACAGACAGTAATTGCTAGATCTACAATGGAATCTGAATTCATTGCATTAGATAAATGTGGTGAAGAAGCAGAATGGCTACGCAATTTTTTAGAAGGTATTCCAAAATGGCCAAAGCCTGTGCCTACGATTTGTATACATTGCGATAGTCTATCAGCTATTGGTAGGGCACAAAGCAATATGTATAATGGTAAGTCTAGACACATACGTCGTAGACATAATACCATTAGACAACTTATTTCTACTGGAGTTATTTCTATTGACTATGTAAGGTCAAATGATAACATAGCGGATCCGCTAACTAAAGGGTTAAATAGAGAGCTAGTAGAAAAATCATCGAGGGGGATGAGATTAAAACCTATAGATTGATTAGTCAATAACGAAGGAAAACCAAACCTAGTAGACTGGAAATCCCAAGATCTAGGTTCAATTGGACAATCTATTTGTTAAAGACTAAAGATGGATCACTGTGGGGGTTATTCTCTTGAGAGGATTACCTCATTAACCATTCCTATGATGAAACAGTGATGCCTGTGGGGAATAAGGTTGAGCTAGGCTCTTAATGATTCTTATGCGTCGAAAATTCGAGCGGAGTAATGCGGGTTACTCTTAATTAAGATATCACCTATGTGAGAGAGAAGTGGGGCCGCTTCAAAGAGAGCTATAAAGGGTTCAACTCTTAGAAACTCTTGCAGAACCAGGCAGATGTTCAAGGCCAAAACGAACATAATCATGAGAACTCAACAGTGTTAGGAGAAATACCTATGTGTAGTATAGGATCGTTTACACTAATGGCAGAACAGTTCAAAGACATCGCGTCTACTGATCAGCTAGTAAAGTAATTATACTATTACAAGGGAAGGTTCAAAGGATAACACCTACCTATCCTGTGCTAGGTATCAATCCAATAAACTCGATCATTAAGAGTCAAAAATGGTTTTGATGTCAAAATTTAGCGGTTTTCTTGTTTTACTGCCAATTTTCATTTATGTGGGGGATTGTTGGAAAAAATAGCATAACATGCTAATTTGAGAGCACATTTTAAGTGGGTCCCACTTAACGAAAGTGAAAAATATTGTGAGGTTCGGATTCTACTCCGTTGATACTTCAATAGTATAATTTTATTTTCTCAAAATGGTGCTTGGGTGAATGAGAAATTGTCTCTCAAAGTTCACCCTTGAAGTTGAAAATTTGAAAGGAAATGAGTCTTATCCCACATGGGAAAAAGAAGCCTAGGAATAAGTGTTTAAATATAAACACTTAATCATGCATGAGCAAGAATTATAAGGATAGAGGCTCTCTCCACACGCGCGTGCGCAGGGGGGGTGCGAATCAAAGCCCGATTTGGTTGAACTCGTGTGCGCCCGCGCGTCCTGCGTACACGAATGTCAGCCCAAAATCATCCATGCTGTTATAACAATTAATTAAAATCATCCATGCTGTTACATCCTCCCTTGAGTATAAAAAGGCACCTTCACTTCTGTTTTTTCTACTTGCAAAAACGAGCACAAAGCACACTTGTTTTCCCTTCATTCTTCTTCGTCTTTCTCTGATCGAGTTCACTGTTGTGGTTCGCCAGAATTTCCAGCCTGTGCTTGACTGGAAGTTTGTACCCGTTGCATCCTGGGAAACAGATACCATTAGACCTTAAGCACTCCGAATAGGTGGTAAATCTGTTTTAAGGAGATTGTTTTTGTGCAGGCCTCGGGTTCCTTTTTTTTTTTTATTTCAATTCGGTTTCTTCTTCTTCTGTTCTTCATTTATTGTCTTCGATTGCTAGTTTACACTATTGTTTAAATTAGCTAACATATAATTTGTTATCTCACTGTTTGGTTTTCTTACAAAATTAACGTATTATTAGTAAATAAAATCAAAACTTGCAAATACAAAATAAAACTCGTAAATTAACATTAAGTACAAAATAAAACATAAATTTTAAAAATTAAACATAAGATTTGTAAATGAAAGATAAAATAAATTAATTAATATACAACTAGTAAATTGATGTATTGCTAGTAAACAAAACAAAAACTTGCAAATATAACTTAAAACTAGTAAGTCAACATTAAGTGTAAAATAAAACAAAATTTTTGAAATGAAACAAAAGACTTATAAAGAAATTATAAAACAAGTAAATTACTATAAAACTGGTAAATTGATGTATTACTAGTAAATAAAACAAAAACTTACAAATATAATATAAAACTAATAAATCAACATGGAGGCAAAATAAAACATAAATTTTAGAAATGGAACATAAGATTTGTAAATGTAAGGTAAAACAAGTAAATTAAAATACAACTAGTAAATTGATGTATTACTAGTAAACAAAACAAAAAATTGCAAATATAACTTAAAACTAGTAAGTCAACATTAACTGTAAAATAAAATATAAATTTTCAAAATGAAACAAAAGATTTATAAAGAAAAGGTAAAACAAGTAAATTATTATAAAATTCGTAAATTGATGTATTACTAGTAAATAAAATAAAAACTTACAAATATAATATAAAACTAATAAGTCAACATTAAGCGCAAAATAAAAGATAAATTTTAGAAATGGAACATAAGATTTGTAAATGTATGGTACAACAAGCAAATTAATATAAAATCAGTAAATTAATGTATTAATAGTAAACAAAACAAAAATTTGGAAATAAAGTATAAAACAAATAAGTCAACACTAACTGTAAAATAAAACATAAATTTTGGAAATAGAACATAAGGCTTGTAAGAAGAAGGTAAAAAACTAAATTACTACAAAATTGATAAATTGATGTATTATTGGTAAATAAAATGAAAACTTACAAATATAACATCAAATAAGTAAATCAACATTATGTGCAAACTAAAACATAAATTTTACAGATTATGCCTAAAACTTATGAATAAAAGATAAAATATGTAAATTAATATAAGACTTACTGCCCAAAAGAAAATCACAATTGCAAAATAAAAATCATTATAATATTTATTACCTTATATATTTATTGATTTTTTATTTGAATTGAATAATACTAGTTTTGTATTTATGTAATACATGTGATGTTTTATTAAGGATGAAATTTATTCTCAAAATCGGATTTTGAAAAAATAATTATATTAATATCTTTCATAGTTGTTGTAAGATGAGGTTATTTTGCATCTTTGTACACTTCCTCGACAACAATCCTAAATGGTCTCTAAGTACAAATAAAAAGTTTGAAACAACTTGAATTATGCATAAGACTCAAAATTAGAGCTAATTTTATTGATATATCATATACATTTATAGTAATATAAGAATTTTTTTATTTTATTTTGTATTTGCTTGATCCATATCAAGATAAATACTTGTACTTAATCAACTTGTGTAATAAATATATATATTATTATATAAAATGATAAAAAAATATAAAAATGTCATAGAATAAATATAGAATTTATAGTTAAAATAATTTAATAAAACTTATTCTACTTTTTTCAGTGTAATTTTTTGTTTAATTAATGAGCAATTTTCTTGTTTATTTAAAGAAAATATTTTTCACTAAAATTTTATAGAAACAATGTTAATTTTTGAAATAATTAATAATTTTGTATGAATTTATTGGTTTTACTTTATATTTACTAATCCTATGTGTAATTTACAATATTTATTTCTATCACGATATTGATGCTGTGATTTTCATTACGGTATTATAGAATTTTTCGAAATTAAAATAATATAAAGTTGAATTTTTATTACACAATAAATTATTTAAAATTATTTTTAATTTTTAATTTTTTTATCTAATGATCAATATTCAGCAAAAATTCAATTCAGAATTCTTATGCTTTTGTCTTTCTAATTCATGACAGAGTAATTTTTTGTATTAAAAAATTTCTTAAATGCTTCAATCTCCCCTACTCTCTCCATAAATTAGACCCCGTGACTTCTCAAAGCCATCGGAGCCTCGAAATAAAAGCTGAAAGCATATCAAATAATTATTTCCAATTTGATTCATCACCTAACCTCAGCTAAGGTTAAACATCTCAGACACAACTGCTCTATGTGAGTCAACCACTGATTTCCCCCAACACCCTATGTTCACCTTCAACTCCGACGGCACGATGACTCGCAACCACAGCCTCTACCCAAACACCGCAGCCACACCCGATCCAAATGACGACACCATAGCTCTCTCCAAAGATGTCCCCGTCAACCAATCAAACAACACTTGGGTCCGCATATTCCTGCCCCGTCAAGCACTTGATTCTTCCACCGACACCAAGTTTCCCCTCGTAGTTTACACCCACGGTGGAGGCCTCCTTCTCTTAAGCGCAGCCACAAAAATCTACCATGATTTATGCTCAGAAATTGCATCCCGAGTCCCTGCCATTATTGTGTCAGTAGATTACAGGCTTGCCCCCGAGCACCGCCTCCCAGCGGCCTATGATGATGCCGTGGAAGTCTTGCAATGGGTCAAAACCACTCAAGAACACTGGTTGCGACAATACGCTGACTTCTCGTCTTGTTTCATAATGGGTGATAGCGGAGGTGGCAACATCGCTTACCACGCAGCACTGCAAGCAGCCGCACAAGTTGATGATTTGTTACCTTTGAAGATCAAAGGGCTGATATTGCTCAAGCCTTTCTTCGGTGGGGTCAAAAGGACTGAGTCAGAGTTGAGGTTGGCCAATCAACCGATTTTACCACCACCTCAAACTGATTTCACGTGGCAGTTAGCATTACCCATCGGGGCTGACCGCGATCATGAGTATTCCAATCCAATTGTGGGAGGTGGGTCAAAGTTTTTAGACCAATTCAGGTTGTTAGGGTGGAAGGTGATGGTGACTGGGGGCAGTGAGGATACGTTGTTTGACCGTCAAGTTGAACTGGCGAAGTTGATGGAGCAGAAGGGTGTGAATGTGGTGAGTTATTTTGATGATAGCCCCCACGATATGATTGGCGATCCTGTCAAGCTTGAGGCTCTGTATGTTAACATAAAAAAATTCATTTCGTCTTGAGAATTAATGTGGCTGCATATTATAAATGTTACGTGAGTGATCGATATGGCCAGTTTAAGTGGTGTTTTATTTGTTATAGCTCTTCTGTGCTGTTGGCTCCGTGTTAACATAAAATGATCAGATCTTGTCTGGTGTGATAGATTGTTAATTGCTCCGGCTTTGTCATGATCATAAATATATTAACAGCAATTAAGCATCTAAATTTTTTCTTGCCACTACGTACAAATATACTTAGGCACTTCAAACATCGACCAATCCTCTTTAACTTTTTAGATATTTTAATAGTGTACAGTTTAAATCAAATAAAAAATAAATGTACAAAATTATAAAGTATTAAATCAAATAAAAATTAAATAAGTTACAGCTGCTATAACTTATAACATCTTCAAAATCATGTAAAAAATATAATAGATGATAGAATCTGTATGATTAATAGAATTTACGTGATTTTTGAAGAGGTTAAAAGTTACAACAATTGTAATATTTTTTTAGTATAAATTTATGATTGACAATAACCAACTTATTTATTTATTTTTTAACAAAGGACAAACACTACGGTGTAAATACCCTAAAACAAAAAAAGATGGAATGCTTTTATTATTTGCAATTATCATAAAAATCCAAAGCGAGAATCATAATTAAACATCAAATACCTAATTACACTGACCCACCACCCCACTCACTAATTAAGCAGTCTTCGTGGAGGACAAAACAAAGTCTTTAAAATAACCGCACAGAGCAGGACCGACAAAGTCTCTAGTGCGGTGGCCACTACCATCAACATGGCCCACCACAGCCACCCCCTTTTGGTCCAAAAGCTTTAGAAACTCAATCTGACGGTCACTCATTGGGTCAGCAAAGCCAACGTACTCCATCACCCTCCATCCGAGCGAGCTCATTTTCTCAATCAGCTTTGATCCACCTCCCACCGTCGGATTGCAATACTCATGATCACGGTCTGCACCCAGTGGCAGTGCCAACTCCCAACACATATCATTAATAGCCAACGGAAAATCAGGATCTTTCTCCAATCTCAACTCTGATTCCGTCCTCTTGACCCCACTGAAGTATGGTTTGATCAAAATCAGGCCCTTGATTGTCAGCGGCAACAAATCATCAACTATAGCAGATGCACGTAATCCTACCTGGTAAGCTAGGTTACCACCAGCGCTATCTCCCGTTAAGAAACAGGAAGAAAAGTCAGCGTACTGTTGTAACCACCCGTCTTGACTTGTCTTGAGCCAGTGCAACACTTCCATGCCATCATCGTAGGCTGCGGGAAGACGATGCTCAGGGGCAAGACGATACTCTGCTGTCACGACCACAGCAGGGATTTGGGCCGCGATCAATTGGCAGTACTCATGGATGGTGGATGTAGCTGCGCTTTTTAAAACGAAGCCTCCGCCGTGGAAGTGAATAATGAGAGGGAGCTTGGCGGATGATGAGGAACAAGTATTATTATTATTATTAAGTGCTTGACGGGGCAGGAATATACGTACCCAGATGTTTTTTGATTGGTTGACGGTGAAATCTTTTGAGAGGGCTATTGTGTTGTCATTTGGATCGGGTTTGGCTGGTGTTCTTGGCAAAACATCGGGTTCCCGAGTGATGGTGCCATCGGCGTTGATCCTCACCGGGAAGTTTTCCATTGTTGGGCAAATTGTTTTGAACTTGGATGATATGATGGTGCAACCGACTGTAGGCTTTGCTACAATGGGATGCGAACGCGCAACAATAGGTGTGACTGAAAAGTCAAAATAGCCTGCACTTCAGACCAGTCGTTTATCCGCTATTTAGGTCCAGAAATAATTCAAATGATAAAAGTGCAAAGAACTTAATAATAAGTTAAAAAAAAAAAGAGAGAGAAAAATGTAATGAACAGTATTTTTTTCCCAGCGTAAGTGTTCAACTTTTCATGATCCACTGATTGTCTGATATGTGCAGGAGCATACCAAGAATGATTTGTCCAACATACGGCTGTAAATTAATCTAACGGCTATACACATTGCAATCCTGTGGTCACGGATGATAGATATTTTGACTTTGTACATTTGCTAATGCTTGTCCATGAGCCATCTAGAGAATCCCTGACTCAGCATAACGTGTCAACAAAGAGTTGCTCACTTGATCCAATTGCTCACTTGATCCAATGGTCATAGATAAATTCCCTTTGTTATTAAAGATAAGGGTCATCTTAAGTATTTTTTTTAATATATACATATACTAATTTATTATAATCATAACTCTACTCATATTTTACTATCATCGATATTCTTCGTAAATAATTTTATTATGACACATCTTAAAGATCGACCCTCACTAAGAGTTCAAGGAGACATACCAACGAACTACGAGCTCATTGACTTTTGAAGTTATCTGTTACATTTAATATAATTTATAGCCAAACAAAACTTATTTATTGGCTCACCTGACCCTAATATCTATTACTCGTTTTTATATTTAAAAAGCTTGATTTTAAGTTACAATAAATGTAACTTTAACAGTTAACAAAACCCAAAAACAACCATGCATGTTTGTCGTCTACATTTGCTTATGCTGATCCATGAGCCATCTAGATTTAGAAAATCCTCACTGAGAATGCTGTGTTAACCTTGTGTTGTCACCAAAGAGCTGCTAATTCAATTTTTCACCTTATTTCGTACTGGACTATTGATTGATGCCGGGGTTGTAGTGCAGAAGAATTTCATCAAATACCTTGTTCAGTTTATCGAGCACCTATTTTATCCTAATAGAAATCAATGGGATACCTGAATACATAGTCCAATCCTCAGATAAGCTCTTTTATGGCGTTCCTCGTCTATTGATTTTTAGCATGATTTTCTTTAACTTGTTTATCTTTTTTTTTTTATGATGCGAGATATGTAACATTAATAGTAGAAATCGCATACTAATTATTTCAACTTAGTTTTCTTTCAATCTACAAAATTATGTAATTGTGCAAGAAAATTTGTAAAATATATAGAAAGGTCATGTTCTCTCTTTATTATCACATTATGTATTTTGAAATCTCAGTTTCATTCTTTTATACAAGATTATTTGTGATATTACATTAGAGATTATAACTTATATTTACAATCACATTTATACTAATTGATCTATTATATTAGAGATTACAAAATGTATGAAATAATTAAAAAAAGATTGAAACTAACTTTATAAGGACCTCTCTAAGTTACATTTACCGTAACTTACACTCAGTGATGCGATGGGTTGGCCAATAAATAGATGCCAAGTGAACAAAATAGCAATAAAATGAAACTGGTTTAAAAGGTTGGAGTTCGGTCACCAACATGTGTCAACGGGAGAAATTCCTTTCTATAGCCGGTCATGACAAAAGTTAACCATAACACACCATAACGTTAAGCAAAAGAGATTCTATCTCTTCTTCCAACCCAATCCTCCTCAAAATTCACTGCCAACCTCCACCACCGAATTTCAGCCACCCGGATTTCAATGATTCAAATCCAACTTCAAAGTCGGAGTTTTTATTCAGTTCCAAACAAAATCCAGATGGAAAACCAGCTTGGAGACTGCAAAATCAGTTTCTAGTTGTGATTATTCTCCTCCCTCGGCCATTTTCTTGGAGTCAAAACAAAACCCAGATCAAGAAAAGGATTGTAAAGAAAATTGCAGATATGGGTCTGTTTTTGCTTCTGTTCTTGTTGTCGTTGTTTCTGTTCTTGTTGTCAGCTTAGGGTTGTTGCGTGTTGATTGAAGGCTGTGAGGGCTAAAAATTTTCTTGTGTTGAGTGAGGTGAAATGAAGTGAAATGAAGAAACAGAGAGGTGAAAAAGGGTGTAGATGAAAACTAAAATTCACAAATTCACAACCTAATTAATACTTTATTAAACATATACCTACACAAGTTGGAGCATGGGTTTCTTTCATCAATTCGAAGCTTAAGATTAGAGCATGAAAGGATCAAAATTTACAACTTCATCACTGTTCATCGAAGCAAATTAAATGGATAAAAAATTGAATACATAGAAAATTCTTGGACCGAATTAACTGCAAAATCACGATTCAAAATGCAAAGAATGGATTAAAAAAAGGGAAAAAAAGTAAATTTAATAAGGCACGGGAAGCAAAACTAATGACGGGATAGAAAGATTTATGCATTAGATTTACAACAAAATTTGTTCATGGATTACACAAGTTATAAAGCATGGGAAATTCTAAATAAAAAGGGGATTGAAATCAAGTTATAAAAATTGTATTTACCCAGTTAAATTTGTTGCAGAAAATTGCTTTGATTGAAGAAGAAAAAGAGACGAGGGATAAAAAAAAAATTTATTCTTTTTCTAAGAATAAACCGTTTGGTCAAGTAGCCCGTTCCTTAAAATAATCAGTTCGGCCGATTTACCACTTAATATTACTTTTTAAAATTTTAATGTCATCCGTTGGATCCAAATTTGAGTACATTCAACGTCTTAGATTCACTGGACTGTAAACGTAACTTAGGGATTGCCACTTTATAATACTTTTACGGGGGCTAATACAATAAGTGTGCTTTACCCTGCAATGTCACATTTGAACTATTCACAGCTGCAATCCTCATCTAATGGCTACAGATGATTCAATCTAATAGTTCATATTACTTGTACCATACCTTATCACCTAATCATTCGCTTTAAGTCAACTTAGTTCTTCGAGTAAGCTGAGTCACCCGTCCATATATATATATATATATATATATAATGTCATCTTGTCATGTCCAAGTCAATGCCACTGCAGCTCCAGCTCACTCGTCAATCCTGACGCACTGTCTTCATTCAGGCATCTCATCAAACATCCTTGCAATTGCATCAAACGCCTTGCTCTAACATCTCACACATGCTGTGACGCTAGTCCCTTTTGTTTATTTATCATTATCATATTACAGAATATGGACGTTATAATAATTACGGATCAACTAAGGCTTGAAATCTATATGATTATAGCAAAGGCACTTTTCAGAGTATCCCCGAAAAATCTAGCCAATTAGCAGCCGTGCTATAACTCATAATTGCCAAGGGAGGGGGATGTAATTTCTCACATGGATTATTCTTTGAAGTGCCTACTCAGCGATAAGAAAATATAATTAAATTTACTAACATTAAAACTTGGGATTTACTGGGAGTTTGTAGCACAAATCAAATTGCTATGCGGACCTTTCTGCAAGTTCCGAAAGGAGTATAGGAAGTCAAGACAACATAAACATGTCAATGAGAAAACAATATTGAGGAAAACCGTGTCAAATAAGCTCGACCTAACCAATATTGGGAAAAATCTGAATTTATACGCACAGGAATGCGACATCCTGACTATGGCATGTACCCTTGAATCAATTCAAATAGAAGAGTTAAACTGAGCAGTGAGCAAACAAATGCAGTGGCAAGATAACATACAGGCATATATGCTTGCAATATGTCTTTATTAATTTAATCATCATAACAAAACCGGAATAACAAACAATTTAAGACACCAGACAGTATCTGTAACATATGGCTGACATATATATTAAGAAAAGAAAGCAAATGCCAACAATCAGCCATAACAAATTAAGCACCCCTTGATCAGCCCAAAATGAACAACAGTCACTAATAATTGTAATATACAGCCACTTCGATTCTCAAGACAAAATGAAATTTTTTATGGTAACATGGAGGGCCTCGAGCTTGATAGGATCTCTAAGCAAACTGTGGCCGCTATCATCAAAATAACTCACCACATTGACGCCTTTTTGCTCCATCATCTTCGCCAGGTCAACCTGACGGTCAAACAACGTATCCTCACTGCCCCCAGTCACCATCACCCTCCACCCTAACAACCTGAATTGGTCTAAAACCTTTGACCCACCTCGGGCCGTTGGATTGCAATACTCATGATCACGGTCGGCCCCGATCGGTAATGCCAACTGCCACAGTAAATCAGTACTAGATGGTGGTAAAATCGGTTGATTCGCCAACCTCAACTCTGACTCCGTCCTTTTGACCCCACCAAAGAAAGGCTTGAGCAATATCAGACCTCTGATCTTCAAAGGCAACAAATCATCAACTTGCGCCGCTGCTAGCAGTGCTGCGTGGTAAGCTACGTTGCCACCTCCGCTATCGCCCATTATGAAACAAGACGACAAGTCAGCGTACTGTATTAACCAGTGTTCTTGAGTGGTTTTGATCCAGTGCAAGACTTACACGGCATCATAGTAGGCCGCTGGCAGGCGGTGCTCGGGGGCAAGCCTGTAATCTACGGACACAATCACAGCAGGGACTCGGGCTGCAATATCTGAACATAAATCATGGTAGATTTTTGTGGCTGCGCTTAAGAGAATGAGGCCTCCGCCGTGGACATAAACAATAAGGGGAAGCTTGGTCTTGGTGGAAGAATCAAGCGCTTGACGGGGCAGGAATATGCGGACCCAAGTCTTGTTTGATTGGTTGACGGGGACATCTTTGGAGACAGCAATTGTGTGGTCATTTGGATCGGGTGTGGCTGTGGTGCTTGGGTAATTGCTGTAATCGCGAGTGATCGTGCCGTCGGCGTTGACGATGAACATTCTGTAGTTGGGTGAATCACTGGTTGTCTCAGATGGAGAAATTTTGTCTGATTGACATTTATCAAGTGAGTTAGGGCTATTGGCACCCCTTTAAAACGCTGTCAAAACCCCTTTTGTTTCTTTATATACACCCTCAAAAATTTTCAAAATAATATCAATTTTTTGCAACACCATTGTTAATAATAAAACTAACCTTCATTAGAACTCTTCCTCGTTAAACCTCAATCCTTCAAAATTACTTTGACTTTTGATCGAGTGGTTAGAATCACTCCCTCACAATTGTAAGAGTAGTGGTTCGAATCCCTATAAAAATATTATAGATGTTTAATTCATCTTTTTAATTTGAATAAAGATAATTTTATTCTTTTTAAATTTGTAGTCTCATGTAATATGAATTGTAATTTAAGTAATAGTCTCATGTAATTAAAAAAAAAAACAATCCTTCCATTTTATTTCTTATTTTTGAAACTTTTTTCAATGAAAAAAATGGTTCCTGTTGCACGCAATTATTTCTATTTCTCTACACAACCATTGGCAAAAAGAAAACGAACCCTTTAACACAAACAGAAATAATGATAAAAAAGAAAAGAGTCAAACAAAGATTTGAATTAACGGGTTTGATGGCAGATTTGTGAGGGAGAAATGATGGGTGAGTGTAATTCTTATTGTAATTTAATTTTAGAATAAATTTCCTTTGATTTTTTTTTTTAAAAAAAAAAACCAACTAACATAGCAAAAATTTTCCAACACCAAACAAAAAAATTGAAAAAAAAAATTATCCCATCACAATTTTTGATACGGGCTTGTCAATTGAATTGGATGCAAAGGACATTTTGCCAAGAGAGGAAGAAGGAACCAAAACCATGACTAACCAAAACCATGACTAAGGGGCCCAAAAATGAATTCGCAGAAGCAAAACAGCAGCTCAACTTTAGACCCGAGAGAACCAAGAAACAGCCAGACTGGATGAAGGACTACGCCACGTGAACCATGACAGCAAGGGTGGATGGATAATTCCTCTTAACGACTATCTGAATTCTGTTATTATAATTTAGATATTTTACAATTGTCAGCTCATGTTTGTTTTTTAGCCTTAGAATACTCTAGAGGAGTCACGAGATATATATGCAAAAGGGAATATTGTGCAAGGCATGTTTTATGAATGAAAGTCCTTCTCTTTCTCATCTCTGTCTTATTCTTTTTTTATTCTGGAGCCGTCACTCGCTCGAAGAGTGCTCAATCATTGGTACATTTTTTTAATTCTAGCAGTAAAGTGTATCAATTTTCCCATTAGAATAATCTCATAATATAACCTTTTTTTTTCTTTTGAAATATTAGAGAAATCATTTGAACACACTAAACTCCTCATTGAACTCATTTACTATACTCTTAAAATTTAAATTTAAAAAATTAAATTTAACTCTATAAACCTACCTAAGCGCCTAACATAACCTTACTAGACAAAATTAAAATATTATTAAAACATTATTTTTGCTTAAGAACTCATTAAAATCACATATAAAACTTTTAGTTATATTTTGTTATATTTTAAATAGAACAAATATTTGTTTATTGTTTTATTCTAGCAAAAAATTTTAAATCTATGTAAATCTTCCACATAGTTTCATTATCTGAAATATAAAATCTTATATAAATTAACTTCACTCTGTTATTTTCAGACTCTTCTTTTTCATCTTCTTCCTTTTTTTTTCCCACTCAAATCTGTGACATTAATTTAATCACAACCATAGCGATTAAGGGAAGCCTTTGACCAATACAAAAGACAATAAAATACAAGAAATTATAAATTTAAAAAATCAGTAGCAACAAGTTATTAGTACTTTTCTTTTTCTTTTTCTTGTAAGAAGCTTGACGAGCGAGGAATCCAAAAGAGAAGTTTTAACAGGCAGTCGAATTCTAATTAGCCGGTGATTGTAAATGTGTTTATGGATTGTTTAGAAGTAGATTTAAGAAGAGGGATGCAGTCAGAAAGTGACGCAAAATTCACTCTGTTTTGATATATGCCTCAACTTTCAGCACTGCTAACATTCATATATGTTAGCGAAAAATCAGTTTTTTAAATTTTTTTATAAAAATTTTTAGAATTGCTCTCATACAATATATAAGAATTTGTAATCTAGAAATCGTACCTTGAAAATCCGATTTGACTTTTTTTCGCTGAGGTGATTTAGGCTCCCAGATCACAATTCGTCACCACCACTTCTATCAGATCACAATCCGTCACCACCACTCCTATTAGATCACGATCCGCCACTAAATAATCTTCCAGGCTATGACTCAAGTTTGATCTGCACTTGACGTGTGGGCGGCTTTATCATCACTAAAATAACTAGCATGAGAAAATTTTTTCTCTCAACAATAGAGAGAAAAATCTTTTTCTCTGATCTGTATAAAGTGGCTACACACCATCTTTTGGGAGAAAATAAGCCATTTTTATATTTCTATCTAGTGGAAACCCTAGGCTCCTTTTTTATATTATTTAATTCTATTGAATCAATTTTGATTTAAATTAAAAATAATAAACCAAAAGTAACGTTACTTCTTTCTTGTCATAAGGGTCCACCTTGTAAAATAATGCCCCTTAGACACAAATACATTACATGGAGCCTCCCACTAAATAATATATTTAGGCTTTTAACCCAAATAGTTAGTTATCTTGCTTATTAATCTAGCAGTGGCGCAGTCAATTAAATGAGCTAACCCGGAGATCATTTGGTAACATACAATAGTGGCTATAATAATTAGGTCTGTAATTAAACTAGTCTAATTATTTAATTTCAAATCTACTCCACTAAAATATTGGAACTAATCTCCATAATTGTATGCTCAAATAATAATTTGTCCCAAGCCACATTGATTTCTTTACTGTATAATCCTTTGTACTACATCGTTAATTAAATCAATATCTCAACTGTCCAATCAATTTAATAACATCTTATTCCTTGATACTTACTGATTTTCTCTAATGATCATTTTCAACATACTAAATATGTTGACACACTCTGACCAAAGAATTATATGATCAAATGCCAAAAACTCATCAAAAGATGTGTTGTACAAATTCTATATTGTTAATCTATAACTCTAATACTTATAATTGCTCCCACCAAGATACTGGGTATATTGATTACAAGTATGTGTCGTGCACATTGGTAACTCAAATGGAATAACAATTACAATCATGAAATTATAACTAACTCAAGATTAAGATTACAGTAAAATCAATGCTTATGAGATTTAATAAGTCTGACAGTCATTACAAGGTTAATTAAATCTCATATGTGATCCAGATTAATGTAGTCAAACTACATCAGTAAATTCATTGAATGATCAGTAAATTCATACATGATTAAAACAAACTATTCAATAAATTTACTACAGTCTAAACATAAATAGAGTGTTCAACTCTATTTATCAACTGTAAACTAAATTTATTTAACTATAAGATAACTTATATTTATGTCTTCTGTGAATCCATATAATGATCACATAAAAATATATAATATGATTAAACAGATATTTTTCAATATATATTTATGTAATTGAAAATATCTCAAATATTTTATTAATAAAAAAATAAATTAATATACTTTAAAAGAGCATATAATCCCAATAATATACACTTTGCAGTTATGAATTGTAATTACGCCGTCAGTTGCCGACATGTGAGAGGTCATTTTCATGTAATAATGATCGGAAATTTTTGGCTCCAACCAAATTGTGATCCTCTGCTATCAGTTTTGGTCTTAATTGCTACCTCAAGGTCACCCCCACAAGTTTTCAAATATTCTCTTTTTTATTAATATATTTTCATATATATATATATATATAACTGCTACCTCAAGATCAGTGTAGGATCTTTCGCTAAAATTACTAATTCAAAATTTCTGGAATTCATGCTTAGTTATCAGCTCTTAGGTTAATTTATAACTGAATAATATAACCGAATACAACAGTTGCCGATTCTCGACTAAATTATCCCCTAAAGAATTTCAGTAGTTAGATTAAATGAGAAAGCATCCAACAACCATGAGGAATAAATACAAAAAGTGTGGTAAGATACAACTGCGGCAATGCAGCAGGACCTAGAAAACTCTTGCATTTAATTTTTTTTTTTTTAGTACGTGCATAATAGAAATTTGCATCGTAGGTCTTTTATGCATATTTGGCTTTTTTTTTTTTTTTTGATTAATTGGGGCTCTAAGAAGAGCTAGAGAACAACAGTACAGGGGTGAGAAACCCCGTAAGAGTCATGCAATAATAGAGCCCTAACACCCAAAGGGGGGGAAGGGTACACAGTAAGGCCTAGCGGAATAGAAAAAGCGAGCTTCGCCGTATAATCTGCAGCAAAATTTGCTTCTCTGTAGATATGAGAGATGGAAACATGCCAATCCAATTTGAGATAATCTTTTATAGCCTGGACCAAGGGAGCATGTTCATTGGTCAACACCGAAGGTCCAGCCACCAATTGAGTAACACATAGGCTATCCGTTTCAACTTTCAATCTGCGGATACCAGAATTCCATGTAAGTTGGATCCCTTGATATAAGCCCCAGAGCTCCGCGACAGTAACAGAGCAAGAACCAATCATCATCCCAAAGCCTATTGGCTTTTGAAAAGAAATGTTTGTAATACTCTTTGAATAAAAATAAATAAATAAATTATTTTAAAAAAATAAAAAATAAAAACCTATAGCTGTCTTTCTTTTGGGAGGAAGGAAAAAAAAAGTAATAGTTGTATCACGAAAAAGGATTTCTTGTCTAAAGCAAATAATTGGTATAAAAATAAAAACTATACCCAAAACATGTTCGTTCACCCACTATCACTCACTCACCAAGATTGAGTCCGTGTAAGCTTTCAGAAATCTACATACTTACTACGCAGGTATATCTTACAACGATTCAAGTCCCATGAGCCTCAGAGTACACAAGAGCTGTTTGCATCTTGCCTGCCAGATTGTCATTCATTATTTGGGTATTGATCGTCTGATTCCATGTACGGTTAATGCAATCAGTGGTTACTTTCAGCGTTGTGTCATCCATAAAATCATTCAGAATATAGCCATTATTACATAGAGAGTAACAGCTCTTGTGTACTCTGAAAGTAACCAACATGATTTTCTATTAAGGAGATTTTTATCCCACATCAGCTAATTAAGAATAAATTTTATGCTAAGCATACAAGTTTGAAGTGATCCACAGTTCATGAGTTAGATTTTAAGTATGAATTATGTTTATGATTTCTATACAATATTAGAGCCAATTAGTTTCTAAATGAGACTTAGATATTTGCAACCTTTTCCTTTGATTAGGATCAACCATATAGACCAATTAGTTTTATTGGTAATCTTTTAAAACAAAAACACATCAAATTGTTGTGATGAAAATATATTAATTAAATATTGTAATCTTTTATATCAAAGGGTCCGCTTATAATACAGCTGCTGTATCTCACACAGCCGCTTTTTATTATTTTATTAATACAACCAATAACCGGCCACCGGTACTCTCATTTTAATTGGTTAAAAGAGGTAAAATTAAATGGTAACTATCATATAGCTCCCTCCATTTAGGTAAATATTAAGATAATCAATCTAAAATTAGAAAACTATCAAAGACCCCCCTCAACTTAAAAAAGAAAATACTCCTTTTTCTTTTAATTCATGAAAAAATAGTTAATATATTTAACTTATGTACTAATAAAAAATATAATTAAGTAAAATTAATAGATTAATATATTTAAACAACCAAAATAATTATTTTATTTTATTAATATTACGTTATAAATTTAATGATATTTTACTTTAGAAATGTAACTTATGTACTAATAAGAATAATATTTTAATATATTAAATTACAATAAATTATATATTAATTAAAAAATAAATTATATATCAATTAAACTATTTTTATATTACTTTATAAATGTAATGATGTTTTGCATAAAAAACTATTAAAACAACTTTATCAACTTTCAATCACATTAAAATCCCAGTATCTAAACATATAATAAAAACAATTCATTCCTAAATATTTGGAAGAAATCAATCCCAATATCCCACAATACACATATAAGGACTTAAATCCCTACCTACGAAAATGGTTGCAATGTTTATCCAACTATCGAATAATTATTATACCAAACATCATACTTACCCCTCAAATGTTGTTGTTGTTGTTATTATTAGTGGCTAAAATTAATATGTTCTTTGTACACCCTCTAAAAAAATAATCATATATTAGAAAAATATAAAGCATCTAATATTTGATATTTTAAAATAAAACTCACAAACAATCTCTTATGCAAATTAATTCATACAAAATTATGTCAAATTAATTATTTTATTTAATCTTTTTTGATATAGTAAATTTTTTTTTTTGCTAAACATTAATCAAATTCATAATGGTACATAATATGGATAATTACAAATTGAATGCAACTAATATTGAATAATGTTATATTAAATTATTTTTACAGTTATATACTTTAAGCATGACAATTACATTTCTAAATTAAGTCAAATTATTTGAGTAATACTACACTCACTAGATGATTCATATTTGTATATTGAATAGTGTGCAATTATCACAAAATTAGTTCTGTTTGGGGGAAAAACAGGAAAAATAGCAAAATGCCATGTGTTGACGATCGGAATAACTCCAATATAATCCAAGGTACCCGGTATGATTCGAGGTACCCCGCACGATTAGAGGTGTCCTGCATGATTAGAGGTACCCGGCATAATTAGATGTACCCGGCATAATTAGAGGTATCCCGCATAGATCGGGGTACCCCATATAACTTGAGGTACCCAACAGATTCGATTCAGGAGAATCCTCTGAAAAAGTTTGCCATGAGAAATATTTCCATATCTTGAAGGATAATATTTGATTTTATTAGAATTAAATATCAAAACGTCGTACTGAAAAGGGGGGACAACCGCTTGCCACCTTTGCCAAAAGTGAAGGACACTGTCCTTGCAAAGGTACCCTGGACCACTCTCCAGAGCGCGCCATGTTTCCAAAGGATGAGATACGCCACGAACGCCTTCTTGATTACCAAGCATGCACATAACGGCCAAAAAATCATAAAAAAGTAAAAAGACGTGAAAGGCCTGAAAAGGGATAGCCAATAGCAAAAAAAGATACGCCATGTGGCAACAGAGGTACTCCATATATAAAGGTCTAGGTTTTATTCTCCGTCATGTTCTCATTCACTCATGAACACTCACACTCCACAAAATAAGCTTTCTTCAACCTTAAACCTTGATTTATAGAGGGCGGGCAAGCTCTCTTTTCTATAAAAAAAAACTTGAGTTTGCTAACTTGAGCGTCAGAGTGTGAATGACGGGGTACCTTGGCTTCACCTCTAACGTATATTTCACTGTTTTGCAGGCGTGAAGCTCGCTTCGAAAGACTTTTTCTGGGTTCAAACCTTTCACCATTGTTACCACTTTCTTTTTCCCTTTTCACCTCCTTCGAATTTCAGAAACACCGCACACAACAAACCAGTGAGGTACCCCGTTTCTCTTAAAAATACAAATTCATTATTCTAGATAGGTTTATCTTTTTCTACCCCCAAAATCTGTCTAAAACAAGTTCAATCTTCCATTTATAGCTATTTCTTTTAAATCAAGTTAATTTATATAACAACTAAAAATAATGAAATTATGTAAAAATATTAACAAGCTTAAATTTTATATCTATATTTTTTAAATTAAATTAAATTTTATTTTTGGTGAAACAATAAGTAATTAGGTTTCATTTAGGTGGGTAAAACTACCGCCAAGATAAAAAATAAACAATTTTTTTTAATACCGTGTACATTTACAATTTTTTAATTTTTTTTTTAATACCGTGTACATTTACAATTTTTTAATTTTTTTCCCCAAATTTTGATTCAAAATATAAATACCTCTCATTCTTCCATTGTTAGAAACCCTAGCCACTCAACTCAAAGATATCACCGGCCGCCATTATAGACGCTCAACAAAAAGAAAAACAAGCGGTCGCCATGAGTTTTTACTCCTAAATTTTGTAAATCTTGCTCTTACCTTATGTCTTTCTCACTAAGTCCCTAGATCCCTCATCTTTTCACCTTCGTTAATCTCCCAAAATCAAGCAATAAAAAAGTTGGCATCTTTCGAACACTTATAGTTCGAGGTAAATGTGCAAGCTTTGAAATTATATTCAAAATCTATGCTCAAGCATTTCGCATAAAAAATTTATAAATTCAGTTCCCTTTTCTTGAACTCGTCTTATTAGGGTTTAGATATTAACTGTAATTATTTTTTTTATGTATTTTCAATTATCAATTAAAGTTTTCAATCCCTTTTTTTTTTCTTGCATGTTTTATGGTTCCGTTCTAGATGGATTGGCAAGGGAGAAAATTGACGGACGATCTGATGCAAACAATGCTTTTGACTCCTCTCAAGTGGTTGGATCCAAGTCCAAGTGACGCTGATGAGTGATGAGTAGCCTAAGCTTGAGCTTACTGCCGCCAATTCAAAGAAAAATCTGCTAAGAATATAATAAAGGTAATTTTTATAGGTAATAATAAAGGGAACTTATTAACTGATATTATTAGGGTAATTTGGTCATGTTTTTATTTGATGAAATAGATGAACTATGCCTGTATTGAAAGAAATATAAAAATTATGGTCCAAATGTTTAGATAGTTGAAATTAAAGAAAAAATTGCATCTGAATTCTCGACAAAAAATTTATGTGATAATATATTTGTGTGTATATATGTGTATATAACTTGTGAAATTCAGTAATGAAATCCTATTAGATAGCATGAATTTCTTTACTTCTGAAGAATTCTTAAAATTAAGGTCACAAGTATTTTGCCTCTTTTCATTGTAAATGCAAGAAAATGCAGGTATAATGCTGATTTCTACAATAATTTTATTTCTTTTTAATGTTTCATGCTAGAAAAATTAAAAAAAAGCTAAAAAAGACATTGATTTGAGTTTTTTTTTCTCTGTTGTGATATCGTTATTCCTACCATTTACAATGCTTTGATAATTTGTAATCTAGTTATTTTTAAGTACCCCGAAAAAAGTGTTTGGGAATTCTGACAAATCATAAGAATTGTGGGAACTACAATAAATAAACAAGCAAATAAAAAAATGAACGAGGTTTGTATTTTGAATGTATTTTACTTGCAAGAACAAATCTAAATCTTTTAGGTGCTTAATTTCTATTGCATTTTGTAAGTTTTTCATATTAGATGCTATTTTCATGATATATGTTGTTCATGCAATCATGGATCAGTAGTCCTGAAAAGTTTTGATCTTGTTAATTCTGGATGTATTCTCCTCTTTCAAAGCAACAAATGAATTTCGAGTTTTTTGAATTGCTGTGATGTTTTGATTTCAGCGCATGAATTTTGTGGTTTCTCAATCATTATATTACTATTATATGTTATGCAAAGGTGATGATGGGAATTATGAGTTTGGGTTAGTCAACTTGCTCGTCAGCTGAGCACCACAATCCATTTCTGTATGACAAATAAGCTTCTTTTGGCAAATTATTCTTGAACAATAAATAGTTGAAGAGAAATTAGATTTTGAAGAGCTATTTTCTGAATTCTTTTATATTTGCTTAATTTTGGTAGTAACCTCTGTGTAGGTGTTTTGTTAACTAATATAATGAAGGTAGTTTATTAACTAACATTGTTAGGGTAATTTGGTCATGTTTTTACTTATGAACAATTCTTAAAATTAAAATCTCGTGTTTTTTTTTCATTTGTTTCCTAAACTGAATGCTGCTGTAATACTGATTTCTATAGCGGTTTTATTTCATTCAATTGTTTCATGCTAGACAAATGAAAGAAAAAACTAAAAATTATATTGATTTGAGTTCCCCCCCCCCCCCCCCATTGTGGTATTGATATTACTACCATTTTAAATGCTATGGTAATTCGTAATCTAGATATTTTATGTGCACTGGCTACTTGAACCGATTGTTTTGGGTATGCTGAAAAATTATAAAAATTATAAAAATTATGAAAACTACAATAAATATACAAGCAAATGGATAAATAAATAAGGTTTAGATTTTGAATGCATTTTACTTACAAGAAAAAATCTATATGCTGATGAATTTTTGACAGTTACTTTTAGGTGCTTAATTTCTTTTCATTTTGTAAGTTGTTCATATTAGATGCTATTCGATGATTTATATTATTCATGCAATCAATTTGTTCTTGTTTATTGTAGATGCATTCTCTCTTTATCTTCCAAAGATACATTATCGTTAAATTAAAGTTGACATAAAAATTGCATAGAACAAGTATGCTAGTCTGGAAATAATTTTATGTTTTAATATTGCTGTTAAAAATTTCTTTAAAAAATATATTGTTGGAAATTAGTATATAGTTTTGTGTTTCGTTCGCGTTAGAGTTTTCTTTTTTTGTTGAAAATAAAATTTATTTGGTCCTACCCAAGAATTTAGGACTTGAAATTTGAAATTTTGAATATTATTTATTTTTCCTATCCTTGTTTTCTATTATCATTTATTTATTATTATTGTTTTATTTATTATTTTTTTTGTACGCAGGGACCCTTGAAATTAGGGGTGGGCGCGGTTCGGTTCGGTTTTTTACTAAATTTTTTATAATCGTTCGATTACGATTGTTTTAAAATCATAATCGCGATTAATCAAATTACCGAAATAATCAAATACTCGATTAATTGAAATAATTCGATTCGATTTGGTTCGATTATAAAAAACCTTAAATTAATAAATCTACCACGAACATAAAAAGTTAACAAACAAAAACTCAAAATATGTCTCAAAGTATGTTCAAGAACACATAATATGTTCAAATAACAAGTTTAAATCAAAATAAATAAATGTTTAACTGGTTGTAACCAACAACCAAATGGATCGCATACAACTTAACCGCAATGAACAAATAAATAAATGATGCTTTATGAATAACTTTTTCATTCATTAATTGCATTTGTATTCATTTTGGCCAACCAAGAATATATATATTAAATTATTACATAAACTATCTACAAAAATCGAGATTATATATTATAAAAAAAATGAAAAGTTATGTATTTTTGGTAATTTTTTTTCTTTTTTTAAGACATAAATACAATCAAAAGGACGGTGGCAAAGTTTTTTTTTAGTTTTAAAGGAAAAATAAAACTATAGTAGAGAAGAAAAGAAAATATATAAACTGTCTGTACCTGAATTTTAAGCCGACGCTCGAACAAGGATGATAGACGATGATTGTGGGTCCTAATCAAGTCCAACAAGCGAATCAACGGTTCAGATTCGGCGTAGGTCCCTTCGATAATATGGCCGCCAGCAGCAGCGGAACCCCTCTTCCTTTCCGTCCCAATCCCAAAACTGGCGGAGCTCTGCACGTCAAACAGAAATAGACAAAGGAATGATTATATGGAATTTGCAGGCCAGGTTCAAGAGAGATATTGTTGAGGAATTATGGTATAATTATCATGCCTAGGACGTGTTCGATAATATGCCCAAGAAGGAAAGTGCATCCCACCTGATGTGTTGCATCTTCTCTGTGATTTCCCAAGCAAAAGCAATCAATCAATAAGGTCAATTTGTGAAGGTCTGGGTGCAGACAACGGAGGCCAAAAAGCAGAATGATTTCAACTCTGTGGAAAAGAGTGCAGTTGAGACAGTAACAAGGTTAGCAGAAGCAAAAATTGCAGCGAGGGATGCCACGCGGCTAGCGGGAACAGAAGAAGTCGGGAACCGAAGAAGACATAAGTCCGAAGTTTAGATTTGGATTTTAGGCTTTTAGGTTTTAGCTTTAGCTTTCAAAACAATCGGTTTATTTGAGATTTCGATTCGGTTTTGCGGTTTTTTTTTTTAAATCGAAAACCGAACTGATTGGTTTTACTATTTTTTTATATTACTATTTCGGTTTTTTAGAGGTCAAA
>NW_006261964.1:28291195-28293815 GCF_000493195.1 Citrus x clementina | reverse complement strand
ATTTCAAACTGAAAAAAGAAATTTCAACACTTCAAGTTCCGTAGAATGAGTATGCTAGTCGAGGATTTTTTTATATATTTTGAATATTGTTGTTAAAAAATCATAAAAAAATATGCTGTTAAAATTAGAATATAGTTTTGTGTTATTTTATATTTAAGTTTCAATTTTTTTGTTGAAAACAATAGATATCTGATTCTGCCTAAGAATTTAGATCATACATTTGAAATCTGAATATTTTTGTTATTTTTTTGCAGCCTTTTTTTCGAATTTCATTTGGTTTTTGTATTTTTTTATGCAGAGACCCATGAAATCTAAATCTCAAATTAGTAGCATTTGATTTGGCTTTTGGAAGTTGTGAATTGATTTAATTTTGTAATAGTTTTATTGATATTAATAGTTTTTAAAGAGTTATTTTCTCACAAGCTTGTAAAAAAAATTTATGAACAAAAGTGGTTTTAGGCTCGACTCTTTTTGTAATTTTAACTTTTCAATAAGCCTCACATTAGGTTACTATTGTAACTAACTGCTTAAGTGATCGAAGTTCTCATTCTTGTAATGAAAATCTTGATTTGAGTAATTTTTAAGTGCATAGGATAAAGTACTAGGACATTATAATTCTATTTGCAAATAAATGCCAATAAATTTATGAGTAAAAAAGACCATTTGAAAAAAATAAATTAATTAAACATGCTAAATCATATTACAAAATGTTCTTACTATAATGTTATATTTTCATCGTACCATATTGGCCATAACAAATTTCTGAAAATTATATTGAATAACTTATTTGATAAATTGAAAATTATACACATATTTTAAAATGAAAAAGAAAAATACTCATTATAAAAAAATTTTGTTAAAAAATCTCATGATTGTAGTAATAATAATTGTAGTAATAGTTTTAAAAAATAATAGTGGTAATAATACAAGTATAATATAATAATATTTATAATTAATAACATAAATATTTTGTTGAAGTAATTGGAAATTAATAAAACTAATTTGAAAAGAAAATAGAGCGGTAAAAATTTAATTTGAATTCAAAAAAATCTTAATTCTTGATTTATTTTGGTTTAAAGATTAATAAATATGGTTAATTGAATGATAAAATGGGCATAACATGTACAAAGATCAAAATTTAAGTATAAATAAATTCAAGTTCAAGAAATCTTATCAATTCAATTGATTCCCCAAAAACAAAAAGATAATTCAACACAAATAAATTAAGAAAATTTCAACTTTTGTAAGTTTAAACATTTTTTATAATTTATGCTATCAAAACTTTTAAAAAATTAATTTTTATTTTTTGAAAAACACAACAATTGCAAGCACCTTTACATCTACTTTTAATTTACTGTCAAATTTTTGACAAATTTTTGAAAAAATAAAAAGAAAATTATTTAAAAGAGGTAAAGAGAAGAGCGGAAAAAGAAACCCATTATTTTTTTTGATACCTTAAAAATAATTTAACTAAAATGATAAAATGAGAATAAATATGTGTAAAGATTACACGCTCAAGTATATATATATATATATATATATATATATACACACACACACACACACACACACACACACACAATCAAATTCAAGAGACCTGAAGTGAAGAAAATAGAAAAAAAAAATGGACTTAGATTATAGACAAATATTAGAAAAGATTAAGGGTTATAACAAAGCTTTTCAGTACTATATAGTAAGTTGATATTTACTAAAATAGTAAGGGGTTAAACATAATTTACCTTATTAATATTATTGTTATTGGTAATATAAGTACATTGACTATTTAACCCAATAATTGGAATATTGCCAAGTTAATGGGAAGGTTCAAACCAAAATCAGTAGAATAATAGTTGAAACAAATAGACCCATAAGGGAGAAAGTATAACCATAATTAGAGACTTAACTAACCAAAAATAAAATTATGAAAAATAAATTTGGTACCTAACTGGATTAATTGGAATCTTACCAAATTAATGGGAATATTCAACACAAAATTAGAGTAACAATTAGTTGAAACACGTGAACCAATAAGAGAGAAAGTGCAACGAAAATTAGGAACTCATTCAACGGAAAATGAAAGTTACTTAGAACATAACCCAAAATTTTGACATTTAACGAATTTAGTAGGAATGTCAAACGTAAAACCAGTGGAATAATAAGTTGAAACATATGAACCTATAAATGAAAATTTTTTACCAAAATCAGGAACTAATCTAACAAAAAGAAAGTGAATTGGGTATTTAACCCAAACAACCAGAATCTCACCAAGTTAATTGGAATATTAAACGCAACATCAGTGAAATAATAGTTGAAATATATAGACCTATAAGGGAGAAAGTATAACTAAAATTAGAAACTTTTCTAACCAAAAAAAAAAATTATGAAAAATAAATTGGGTACCTAACCGAAATAATTAGAATCTTACCAAATTAATGGGAATATTCAACACAAAATTAGAGTAACAATTAGTTGAAACACATGAACCAATAAGAGAGAAAGTGTAACGAAAATTAGGAGCTCATCGAACGGAAAATGAAAATTACTTAGAATATAATCCAAAATTTTGGCATTTAATGAATTTAGTAGGTATATCAAATGTAAAACCGGTGGAATAATAAGT
>NW_006261964.1:28236944-28290725 GCF_000493195.1 Citrus x clementina | reverse complement strand
CATTAAAAATGATTTTTTTTAATATTGAAAGAACAACCGGTAAAATACCGGTTGTTCGAGTGGAAAAAGTAGGTTGTATGTCGTACAGCTTTGTACTATATGAAGACTCCAAAACAAAAGAACTCTACAATCTCTCTTTTTGACATCCCTCAAATTCCTCACAAAATCTTTTTCTTATTAAAATTACCTAAATAACCATAGACAATTATTTTTTTTTCAATGAAAATTCAACTACACACTGTAAAATATTTTTAGCTAAATTTTTATACCTATCCCACTTCATAATTTATTTTTATGTTTTAAATTTTAAATGAAAAATATTTTTTTAAAGAAACTAATAAGAGTTTTGAGCTATGGAGATATAAATAATATAATAAGAAGAAAATAATTAAGATTTTAGGATTTGTATGTATTTTATAACAAAAACTTAAAAGAGATAACTTTTTAGAGATGAAATTCTGTGGGAAGATAATTAAAATTCTATATGGACTACGGAGTATTTTATAAAATTCTAGAGGCGTGTTATATGAATTTTAGGGGTGTTAAAATTCAGCCGTGACACACTTTATAGCTCAATACCTTAATCACGTGAGTTTTAGTGCTATTATTATTATAATCTTGAAAGATATTACCACATTCATAATTGTAACATTTTATGTGATGCAAATATATTTTATGTATTATAGTAAAATTTCGATCTCATTATTTTATAATTTCTAACATTAAACAATAGGGGTTGTTTTTTTATCATATGATAATTAATTAAGCTTGCTAATTTAATCTCGTGCGTATCATGATGATGTTAGATATTTTTAGACATTTATTTTAAAAAAAAAGAAAAGGAAAATGAATTATGTATTATATAAAGAATAATGTTTGGGATTCTAACATTCAGATTTTTACTTAAGTTGGGGTTAAACTCCATCCTGCCATCCCTCTAACTGTCTATTAGTTAGCCTTTCTCGAGTAGCTATTAGCTGGATTTCAGACTCAACGAATTATTAACGAGACTAATTCAATTTATGATTCTTCATGTTATGTGTTATTCATATATTGGATGATGAATTATATTTTATCATTTAATAGATGAAAGTCATATATATCAATTAGGATCCCTAACATTACTTTAGTATTTATAGAATTTATTATATCAATCCAAATTAAATTAACATTTTAAATGCTAAAAATATTACACAACTTGACAACATGTTAATGATAAATTCAGATTTTAAATAAGCAAAATGCAATGAGATGAGTATAAATATAAACACTCTTCCCAATAGTAACCAGCAATTACCACATTCACACACTTTTCTCCATCATCTTGGCCAAGCATTTTATAATCGTTTTTTTTCATAATTTCTATTGTATAATATTTGGCTTATAGAAAATAATGCTTAAAAGTTTTTATAAAGAAACATTAATTGTACTTTTTTATTAAAAGTAATAAACAAAATTTGTTTTAATAAAAAATATAATAACTTATAGCTGTCTTTCTTTGAAAAGCACCAACTTTTCTATAAGGGAACAAGCTTTCTTGTCTAAACTATTAATTGGTATAGAACTATGCCCAAAACATGCTCTGTTACTCACCAAGCATGAGTAGTCCGTATTAGTTAAGTTCTCATAAAACTACAAAGCAAGCACACAATCATTGGATGGCAGCCTGACGCGAAATCCTTGGAGATAAGGGAGGAGAAAACGTCGAATGGGATACGTAACTAAATCCTTGAGATAAGAGAGGGGATAATTTTGAGTTGTGCGGCTCATCGACCTCAGAATTTGGTCCCATACCTGAATAAAATTAGCAACTAAGCAAGTTTTACGGTTTAAGACAAACAATAATAAAAAATAAATGAGTCTGTTTGATGAGAGTCGAAATTCAATTTTTTTTTTGGTCGAGGCAAATGATTGTTTGATTATTATGAAATATAAAACTTCTAAATTTAACATAAAACTTGTAAATTAAATTAACTGTAAATAAAGCATAAATTTTAGAAATTAAATATAAGACTTGTAAATAAAAGGTAAAATTAGTAAACTAACATAAAATTGGTAAATTAACGTATTATTAGTAAATAAAATCAAAACTTGCAAATACAAAATAAAACTCGTAAATTAACATTAAGTACAAAATAAAACATAAAATTTAAAAATTAAGCATAAGATTTGTAAATGAAAGATAAAATAAATAAATTAATATACAACTATTAAATTGATGTATTGCTAGTAAACAAAACAAAAACTTGCAAATATAACTTAAAACTAGTAAGTCAACATTAAGTGTAAAATAAAAAAAAAAATTTGAAATGAAACAAAAGACTTATAAAGAAAATATAAAACAAGTAAATTACTATAAAACTGATAAATTGATGTATTACTAGTAAATAAAACAAAAACTTACAAATATAATATAAAACTAATAAATCGACATTAAGACAAAATAAAACATAAATTTTAGAAATGGAACATAAGATTTGTAAATGTAAGGTAAAATAAGTAAATAAAAATACAACTAGTAAATTGATGTATTACTAGTAAACAAAACAAAAAATTACAAATATAAATTAAAACTAGTAAGTCAACATTAACTGTAAAATAAAACATAAATTTTCAAAATGAAACAAAAGATTTATAAAGAAAAGGTAAAACAAGTAAATTATTATAAAATTCGTAAATTGATGTATTACTAGTAAATAAAATAAAAACTTACAAATATAATATAAAACTAATAAGTCAACATTAAGCGCAAAATAAAAGATAAATTTTAGAAATGGAATATAAGATTTGTAAATGTATGGTAAAACAAGCAAATTAATATAAAATCAGTAAATTAATGTATTAATAGTAAACAAAACAAAAATTTGGAAATAAAGCATAAAACAAATAAGTCAACACTAACTATAAAATAAAACATAAATTTTGGAAATAGAACATAAGGATTGTAAGAAGAAGGTAAAAAAGTAAATTACTACAAAACTGATAAATTGATGTATTATTGGTAAATAAAATAAAAACTTACAAATATAACATCAAATAAGTAAATCAACATTATGTGCAAACTAAAACATAAATTTTGTAGATTATGCCTAAAACTTATGAATAAAAGATAAAATATGTAAATTAATATAAGACTTACTGCCCAAAAGAAAATCACAATTGTAAAATAAAAATCATTATAATATTTATTGATTTTTTATTTGAATTGAATAATACTAGTTTTGTATTTATGTAATACATGTGATATTTTATTAAGGATGAAATTTATTCTCAAAATCAGATTTTGAAAAAATAATTATATTAATATCTTTCATAGTTGTTGTATTATATTTTCTGAAATTAAAATAATATAGAGTTGAATTTTTATTTCACAATAAATAAATTAAAATTATTTTTAATTTTTAATTTTTTTATCTAATGATCAATGTTCAGCAAAAATTCAATTCAGAATTCTTATGCTTTTGAGTTTTGTCTTTCTAATTCATGACAGAGTAATTTTTTGTATTAAAAAATTTCTTAAATGCTTCAATCTCCCCTACTCTCTCTATAAATTAGACCCCGTGACTTCTCAAAGCCATCGGAGCCTCGAAATAAAAGCTGAAAGCATATCAAATAATTATTTCCAATTTCATTCATCACATAACCTCAGCTAAGGTTAAACATGTCAGACACAACTGCTCTATGTGAGTCAACCACTGATTTCCCCCAACACCCTATGTTCACCTTCAACTCCGACGGCACGATGATTCGCAACCACAGCCTCTACCCAAACACCGCAGCCACACCCGATCCAAATGACGACACCATAGCTCTCTCCAAAGATGTCCCCGTCAACCAATCAAACAACACTTGGGTCCGCATATTCCTGCCCCGTCAAGCACTTGATTCTTCCACCGACACCAAGTTTCCCCTCGTAGTTTACACCCACGGTGGAGGCCTCCTTCTCTTAAGCGCAGCCACAAAAATCTACCATGATTTATGCTCAGAAATTGCAGCCCGAGTCCCTGCCATTATTGTGTCAGTAGATTACAGGCTTGCCCCCGAGCACCGCCTCCCAGCGGCCTATGATGATGCCGTGGAAGTCTTGCAATGGGTCAAAACCACTCAAGAACACTGGTTGCGACAATACGCTGACTTCTCGTCTTGTTTCATAATGGGTGATAGCGGAGGTGGCAACATCGCTTACCACGCAGCACTGCAAGCAGCCGCACAAGTTGATGATTTGTTACCTTTGAAGATCAAAGGGCTGATATTGCTCAAGCCTTTCTTCGGTGGGGTCAAAAGGACTGAGTCAGAGTTGAGGTTGGCCAATCAACCGATTTTACCACCACCTCAAACTGATTTCACGTGGCAGTTAGCATTACCCATCGGGGCTGACCGCGATCATGAGTATTCCAATCCAATTGTGGGAGGTGGGTCAAAGTTTTTAGACCAATTCAGGTTGTTAGGGTGGAAGGTGATGGTGACTGGGGGCAGTGAGGATACGTTGTTTGACCGTCAAGTTGAACTGGCGAAGTTGATGGAGCAGAAGGGTGTGAATGTGGTGAGTTATTTTGATGATAGCCCCCACGATATGATTGGCGATCCTGTCAAGCTTGAGGCTCTGTATGTTAACATAAAAAAATTCATTTTGTCTTGAGAATTAATGTGGCTGCATATTATAAATGTTACGTGAGTGATCGATATGGCCAGTTTAAGTGGTGTTTTATTTGTTATAGCTCTTCTGTGCTGTTGGCTCCGTGTTAACATAAAATGATCAGATCTTGTCTGGTGTGATAGATTGTTAATTGCTCCGGCTTTGTCATGATCATAAATATATTAACAGCAATTAAGCATCTAAATTTTTTCTTGCCACTACGTACAAATATACTTAGGCACTTCAAACATCGACCAATCCTCTTTAACTTTTTAGATATTTTAATAGTGTACAGCTTAAATCAAATAAAAAATAAATGTGCAAAATTACAAAGTGTTAAATCAAATAAAAATTAAATAAGTTACAGCTGCTGTAACTTATAACATCTTCAAAATCATGTAAAAAATGTAATAAATGATAGAATCTGTATGATTAGTAGAATCTACGTGATTTTTAAAGAGGTTGAAAGTTACAACAATTGTAATATTTTTTTAGTGTAAATTTATGATTGACAATAATCAACTTATTTATTTATTTTTTTAAAAAGGACAAACACTACGGTGTAAATACCCTAAAACAAAAAAAGATGGAATGCTTTTATTAGTTGCAATTATCATAAAAATCCAAAGCGAGAATCATAATTAAACATCAAATTCCTAATTACACTGACCCACCACCACTCACTAATTAAGCAGTCTTCGTGGAGGACAAAACAAAGTCTTTAAAATAACCGCACAGAGCAGGACCAGCAAAGTCTCTACTACGGTGGCCACTACCATCAACATGGCCCACCACAGCCACGCCCTTTTGTTCCAAAAGCTTTAGAAACTCAATCTGACGGTCACTCATTGGGTCAGCAAAGCCAACGTACTCCATCACCCTCCATCCGAGCGAGCTCATTTTCTCAATCAGCTTTGATCCACCTCCCACCGTCGGATTGCAATACTCATGATCACGGTCTGCACCTAGTGGCAGTGCCAACTCCCACATCGTATCATTAAGAGCCAACGGAAAATCAGGATCTTTCTCCAATCTCAACTCTGATTCCGTCCTCTTGACCCCACTGAAGTATGGTTTGATCAAAATCAGGCCCTTGATTGTCAGCGGCAACAAATCATCAACTATAGCAGATGCACGTAATCCTACCCGGTAAGCAAGGTTACCACCAGCGCTATCTCCCGTTAAGAAACAGGAAGAAAAGTCAGCGTACTGTTGTAACCACCCGTCTTGACTTGTCTTGAGCCAGTGCAACACTTCCATGCCATCATCGTAGGCTGCGGGAAGACGATGCTCAGGGGCAAGACGATACTCTGCTGTCACGACCACAGCAGGGATTTGGGCCGCGATCAATTGGCAGTACTCATGGTTCGTGGATGTAGCTGCGCTTATAAAAACGAAGCCTCCGCCGTGGAAGTGAATAATGAGAGGGAGCTTGGCGGATGATGAGGAACAAGTGTTATTATTATTATTAAGAGCTTGATGGGGCAGGAATATACGTACCCAGATGTTTTTTGATTCGTTGACGGTGAAATCTTTTGAGAGGGCTATTGTGTTGTCATTTGGATCGGGTTTGGCTGGTGTTCTTGGCAAAACATCGGGTTCCCGAGTGATGGTGCCATCGGCGTTGATCCTCACCGGGAAGTTTTCCATTGTTGGGCAAATTGTTTTGAACTTGGATGATATGATGGTGCAACCGACTGTAGGCTTTGCTACAATGGGATGCGAACGCGCAACAATAGGTGTGACTGAAAAGTCAAAATAGCCTGCACTTCAGACCAGTCGTTTATCCGATATTTAGGTCCAGAAATAATTCAAATGATAAAAGTGCAAAGAACTTAATAATAAGTTAAAAAAAAAGAGGGAGAGAAAAATGTAATGAACAGTATTTTTTCCCAGCGTAAGTTTTCAACTTTTCATGATCCACTGGTTGTCTGATATGTGCAGGAGCATACCAAGAATGATTTGTCCAACATACGGCTGTAAATTAATCTAACGGCTATACACGTTGCAATCCTGTGGTCGTGGATGATAGATATTTTGACTTTGTACATTTGCCAATGCTTGTCCATGAGCCATCTAGAGAATCCCTGACTCAGCATAACGTGTCAACAAAGAGCTGCTGACTTGATCCAATGGTCATAGATAAATGCCCTTTGTTCTGCTAATATTATAATTAACTAATATTTTACGATGATCGAGATTCTTCTTAAATAATTTTATTGTGGCAGATCCCAAAGATCGACCCTCACTAAGGGTTCAGGGAGACATGCCACCGAGCTCATTGACTTTTGGAGTCGTCTTATATTATATTTAATATAACTTATAGCTAAACAAAATTTATTTATTGGCTCACCTGACCCTAATATCTATTACTCGTTTTTATATTTAAAAAGTTTGATTTTAAGTTACAATAAATGTAATTTAACAGTTAAGAAAACTCAAAAACAACCATGCATGTGTGTCGTCTACATTTGCTAATGCTTATCTGTGAACTATTTAGATTTAGAAAACCCTCACTGAGAATACTGTGTTAACCTTGTGTTGTCACCAAAGAGCTGCTAATTCAATTTTTCACCTCGTACTGGACTATTGATTGATGCCGGGGTTGTAGCGCAGAAGAATTTCATCAAATACCTTGTTCAGTTTATCGAGCACCTATTTTATCCTAATAGAAATCAATGCAATACCTGAATACATAAGTCCAATCCTCAGATAAGCTCTTTTATGGCGTTCCTCGTCTATTGATTTTTAGCATGATTTTTTAAAAAACTTTTTTAGCTTTTTTTTTTTTTAATGATGCGAGATATGTAACGTTAATAGTAGAAATCGCATACTAATTATTTCAACTTAGTTTCGTAAGTTTTCTTTCAATCTACAAAATTATGTAATTGTGCAAGAAAAATTGTAAAATAAATAGAAAGGTCATGTTCCTCCTACAGAAATCAAATTTTACCAATTATCCCCTCGTTTTTATGGTACTCTCATTGGCCTCTTAATAGAGAAGAATTAAATAAAGACAAACACAAAAATTCAGTATGAGTGATTGTCTCAATCTTTGCCAACCAATTCAAACAAAGATTGATTGCAGTCTTGATTTACAATGTTTGAGGTTTTACAACAAATGAGTTTATTAATAATATTGGATTTCCACAAATACAATATAAGATTTTGTAACATAACACTAGCATTTGCATACTAAAGCTTAAACAAATGCTTGATATATATGTCATTATCAGTCAACATAACAAGACCGATTACTTTTTTGTATTTTTAGTACATTGCACTACGCCACTACATTTTTTTAATGCTGATAGTTAAGATGGACGCTTTCATTATATTGCAACACGCCAAAAGGCAAAAGCAGCCGCCCCCACGACAGCACACACGCGCACTGACTAAGCAGCAATTGTTGAGGACAGCACGAAATCCTTCACGTAACCATGTAGAGCCATGCGCTTGGCAGAATCCATAAAATCTTGCATACGGTGGCCACTATCATCAAAATGACCCACCACTTTCAATCTGACGGTCTACAAGTGCGTCCTACACCACCAATCACCATTACCTTCCAATCTAACGAACTCATTTTCTCCAGGAGCTTTGACGACTCTCCTCCGACCGTTGGATTGCAATACTCATGATCACGGTCAGCCCCCAAAGGTAGTGACAACTGCTATTCGGAAAATATGCTCTTTAAAAACATATGTGTTTGTTTAATTGTAATAAATAATTTTTCTGATTAATAAAATAAATGAGGTATTTTATTTAAATATCTTAATTGTATTAATATTTTTTATTAAAGTCTATTTAATCATATTATATGTATTTATGTGATCATCGTGTGGATTCACAGAAGACATAAATATAAGTTATCGTATGATTAAATAAATTTAGTTCGCAATTGATAAATTCATTAAATGATTTGTCTTAATCATGTATGAATTTATTGATGTAGTACGACTACATTGAACATGATCACATATGAGATTTAATTAACTTTGTAATAACTGTCAGGCTTATTAAATCTCATAGGCATTGATTTTACTGTAATCTTAATTTTGAGTTAATTATGATTTCATGATTGTAATTGTTATTCCATTTGAGTTACCAATTGGCACGACACATCCTTGTGTTCAAGATTACCCGGTATCTTGGTGGGAGCAATTATGAGTATTGGAGTTATGAATTAACAATATAGAATTTGTACAACACATCTCTTGATGGGTTTTCGGCACTTGATCATAGAATTCTCTGGCCAGAGTGTGTCAACATATTTAGTATGTTGAAAATGATCATTAGAGAAAACCAGTAAGTATCGAGGAATAAGATGTTATTAAATTGATTGGACAGTTGAGATATCAATTTAATTAACGATGTGGTACAAAGGATTGTGCAGTAAAGAAATCAATGTGCCTTGAGATGAATTATTATTCGAGCATACAATTATGGAAGTCAGTTCCAATCTTTTAGTGCAGTAGATTTGGAATTAAATAATTGGGCTAGTTTAATTACAGGCATAATTATTGTAGCCACTATTGTATATTCCCAAATGATTTCCAAGTTAGCTGATTTAATTGACTGCACCACTACTGGATTAATAAGCAAGATAACTAGCTATTTGGGTCAAAAGCCTAAATATATCATTTAACGTGAGGCTCCATTTAATTAGCTTGTGTGTAAGGAGCCTTATGTTATTTTACAAGGTGGGTCCCCTATAGAAAAAGCAAGCAACGTGAGTTTTGTTTTTCATTATTTGGAGCCTAGGATTTTCACTAAAGGGAGATATAAAAAGGCTTATTTTTTCTAAAGAAAGAGATAGCAGCCACTTTATACAGATCAGAGAAAAAAAAATTTCTCTCTATTGTAAAAAATTTCTCTCTATTGTTGAGAGAAAAAATTTCTCGTGCTAGTTGCTTTAGTAGTGATAAAGGCGCCCGCACGTCAAGTGCAGATCTAACCTGAGTCATAACCTAGAAGATCATTAGTGACAGTTCGTGATCTGACAAGCATGGTGGTGACAGATCGTGATCTAACATGAGTGGTGGTGACGGATCGTGATCTGGGAGCCTAAATCACTTTAGTGGAAATAGCCAAATCGGATTTTCAAGGTACGATTTCTAGAATACAAATTCCTATATATTGTATGAGAGCGGTCCTTAAAAGGTTATATAAAAAAAAATTTGATTTTTCCCCAACAATTAGTATCAGAACCATCTCATATTAATATATAAGAATATTGTATGAAATCATTCTTGAAATTTATGTATTAGAGTGGCACAATTTATTCAGAAATATATTATTTGTTTAATATATGAATAAAGCATGTTTTGGTTTGTCTTAATTCATGGTTAGTTTTTCCGTTGTATTTTCCTTTTGGATCTGTAACAAGAGGGGTGGTTTTTTATCATCATGTTTTCCTCTTAATTTATTTTACTGTTATAGAAATTTTGTAAGCCGAAATTGGCCTAGGAAATTTGTAAATTAATCACTGGAAAATTGCGGAAACTTGCTGGAAACTGCGGCAACGAACCAGAGTAGCAGCACGCGGCCAGCAGCACACGCTGCCAGGCGCTGCACACGCAGCAGCTGCAGCGCGCGCTGCAATGCTGCTCGCGGCGCAAGCAAAGGGCTTCCGGTTGCGCACGCGGGTTTTGGCACGTTTTCCGACGAGGCGGCAACGGTTGGTTTGGCATCAAAGATGCGTCGGAGATCGATGGCAACAGTGAACAGTGGCTGGGCATTTGTGGAGGTTGCGGCTGGGGAAGAAGAAAGAAAGAAAAATACGATTTTAGGGTTTTATGGTTTCTATCATGGAGGTCACTATGGTTTCATAATTTTTACTTCGGGCAGAAAATTTTAATTTTTTGCATTTAAGTTCAAACATAGTTTTGGGCTTAATGAATCCTAGTTTTAGGCTCAATTTCAATTGGGTTTAATGGATTAAAATGCATAGATAAAATTAAATATATTAAATTTATTTTTGGTCTAAAAATTTTATTTTAATAATTTTTTTTTAATTATTTATTTCCTTTCAAAATTAAAATTGAACCAATTATAAATTTAAAAGCCCAATTTCCCCTAGTCCATTAACAAAGATAAGCTTATGGAAGATGAACATTGACAAGAAGCCCAATGAAGATTAAGCTTAGGGTTAATGTATTTTTCATTATTAGGAAAGCCATGAATTAAGATTATTTAAATTTTTTTCTATATGTTATGTTTTGGATGATAACATGCCATGATAATATGTCATATAGAATAGGTAGTGCCACTCTATGCATAATGATACATGTCATTCATTAATTATGAATCTCGCTTTATTGTTTGTAATTTGCGTATGCTTAATAATATTGGATATCATCTAGATAATATTATAGGAAGCATGCAATTAACAATATGTATGTTTTAAAAAGGAAAAACTAATTTTAAAATATTGAGTGGGAGAGGAAAAATTCAAGATAATTTTTTCCACGGCCTCCATTGTTAGTTCAATAATAAAATTATATATATACCTCGACTTCATGATACGGTGATGCTCCCTACGGAGGGTATATATATTAGATATTTTATTTGATGAACTTCTTCAAAGATAAAATTGAAATATTTTTCAATCAATTGTTCACCCCAACGGCGAGTATTGATATGAAAAATACGTAGATTGAAACAATGGTTATACACTCAACTAAAATTTGTTATTAACCTTCCCAACGAAACTCTGTTAACAAATTTAGGCCCAAAGGGATAACGATAATTATTTATCATGTCTCTACATAAAAGTAAATAATCCAATGGATAATTGGGTCTAGTAAGTGTAGACATGACTTCCCCAACGGATAGCTTGTCAAAGCGGTACTAGATTATCGTTACAATAAATTAAAATGTATTTATGGTTTTTTGTATTTTTGTCATTTATTATGAATTTTGTTTCAAAGTATTTATGCATGTGTATTTTGTTTTTTTTTTTTCAGAAAATGTCTTCCATCAACCCATTATTAATTATCCTTGTTAAAAATGAACTCACTGGCGAAAATTATTTAGATTGGAAACGCAATCTATTAATATTCTCACTGCTAAAGGCTGCAAATATGTGTTGACCCAGCCATGCCCTCCAGAACCAACGCTATACGATTATAGAAATCAGAGGGAGCCTTATGAGAAATGGTGCAAAGCTAACAAAATGGATAAGCGCTATATATTGGCTTTGATTTCTGTGGAACTGCATAAGAAACATCGGAGCATGGAAACATGTACTGAAATAATGGCTAGTCTTTATCAAATGTTTGGGCAAAATACCCATTTTGCCAAAGAAGCAGCATTAAAACGTATTATGGATACTAAGATGGAAGAGGGCACAAGAGTTCGTGATCATATCCTCAAAACGATGGACTATTTGAATGAGGTAGAGATTCATGGTGTTCAAATCAATGATAAATCAAATATTAACATGGTGATTGAATATTTACTTGATACATTTAAAGAGTTTAAGGTCAGCTATATCTTAAACAATAAAGATATGACCTTAATTAAATTAATGCACGAACTACATGCTATAGAAGAATTTTATCATAGCAGAAAACTTCCTGAAAAAGGATTCTCTTCAAGGCGTAAGTCGAAAGACAAGAATGAGCGAGCAAGAGTTGGGATCGGCAAACTGTCCACTAAAAAAAGTGGCAAGCCAAAAGGCAAGTGTTACAAATGTGGACAGAAGGGTCACTGGAAGAAAGATTGTCCTAAGATTATTAAAATTAGGTATAGGAAATCTTTAAGCTTCCTAATTAGTTCAGATTTCTATTGATTCATACAATAATGAATTCTGAGATAACTAATTTTATTTGTAATTCATTTATTTGATTTTCAGGAAACTAATAAATTAAGTGAAGAAAGCTTCAAACAGCAGTTGAGGACATGCTAGTTTATATCAATTGAAAGGCTAGATCAATTTTACAAGACTTAAAGTTTTGATATTTGTCTTTATTTTTCCAAATATTAGAGGAATTTAATTTCGGTGACTTGTTTTAATAAACAGGAGTACACTGTTATTTTTTTATCCTCTGTTTATTACTTATTTTGGTTATTTATAAAGACAATTTATATCATATAAGTCCATTGATCTATTCAAAGCAAGATATAATGATAAAAAGTATATGCATTTATCTAAGAAAAAAAATATTTCTTCAAACCAAAATCACCTATGATATTTATGCTTAAGTCATATAAACTATAATAAGATTTTAAGAAAATGATTAATGATAGACTTGTTGGCCTATTAAGATTGATCATTGTAACTCTATAAATCTTATTTAGAAAAGTAATATGACGAGGATGCTCGTTTTGAGCTAAATGCATAACATTGTATTGGATGATTTAGCGCATGCAAATGTATATGGACTAATCAGTTTACATTTCATAAGAGGTTATGAGTATTCTATCAATCTTATTGATGAATATTCATTTTATTTATGTTTGTCTAAATGCGTCATGATTCCATTGCTTTTGAAATTCAAAAGAGTACGTGAATAAGACAGAAGCAATTAGACAGGAACATAAAAGAACGTCGATATGATCGAAACAAAGAATATCTCTATGGAGAATTAAAGCTCTATTTGGTTGTCAAATGGGATAAACTCCCTCATATAATGAACACTATGATACAATAGTGTAATTAAATGGAGAAACAAGATTCTTTTGGATAAGACAAGATATATACTAAGTGGTTTATCATTTACCTTTTTTATTCCAGATACTAGTACTTAAAACTGCAAAGTTTATTGAACTTAGTCTCATCTATCTCGGTGTCTACTACTTTAAAAAATTATGAAAAAGTCACAAAACATGGTTTGAGACACATTCATATTTGGAGTTTACTAGTATTTCTACTAGAATCAGAGGTAAAAAAGATGGATTCGTGTTCAGAAGCTTGCATGTTTTAAGTATCTTAAAGGAATAAGGGAAAGTCTGAATTATAGTCCTTAAGATAGGAATGTATTTATAGACATATTCTTTACTTTCTTTGAGAAAGACTATATAATGACTTATAACTTAAGAGTAAAGTAAAACTAGAGAAATTAAAAAGATTAGGTTGATGCTCAACTTTCAACACCTGTTATAGAACAGGAAGAACAGCAACAACCAGCTGATCAGCACAGGATTATCCTTGAACAACCATCACTTTTAGAACCTTGTCGTAGTGGGAGGGTAACTAGGTTACCTGCGAGATACATGTTATTGAGAGAAACCTATACGACGATCTTAGTTGAACATGTATAAGATCTCACTAGTTACAACAAAACTCTAATAGACAGATATGTTGAATTTTGTAAAAAGGTCATGAATCAAGAAATGGAATCTATGTATTCCAATAAAGTCTGGAAACTTGTAGAGGCACCAAATGGGGTAAAACTTATAAGGTGCAAGTGAATCTACAAGAGAGAAAGAGGAGTAAACGGAAGGATGGAAACATTTAAAGCAAGATTAGTAGCCAAATGGTTTACTCAGAAAGAGGGAATCGATTATGAGGAAACATTTTCTACGGTTGCTATGCTTAAATCCATCAGGATTCTACTCTCCATTACTGCAGTGCTAGATTATGAAATTTGGCAAATGGATGTCAAGATAGTCTTTCTTAACGGGCATCTTGAAGAAGACATCTACATGCAGCAACCAGATGGATTCATACAAAAGGCCAAGAACACATGGTATGTAAGTTGCAGAAATCCATTTATGGATTAAAGCAAGTATCTCGGTCATGGAACATCAGATTTGATCAAGAGATTAAATCGCTTGGATTCATTCAGAACATTGATGAACCATGTGTGTACAAGAAGATTCAGGAAAAATTTGTAGCCTTCCTAGTTCTTTGTGTAGACAATATTCTCCTGATTGGAAATGATATAGGAGTATTGACTACAATAAAGATTTGGTTAGCAAAACAATTTGATATGAAAGATCTGGGAGAGGCAAGTTATATTCTTGGTATCAAGTTACTACGAGACCGGAAGAATAAAACTTTAGCCTTGTCTCAAGCGGTCTATATCGATAAGATATTGGCTAGATTTAGCATGGAAAATTGCAAGACTGGTTTATTACCATTTAAACATGGAATTACATTCTCTAAAGATCAATCACCTAAAACATCTGAAGAGATCGAGCAAATGAGATGAGTTCCCTATGCAGAACTTGTGGAAAGTCTCATGTATGTCATGCTTTGCACTAGGCCAGACGTCTGTTTTGCGGTAGGAATGGTTAGCAGATATCAATCTAATCCTGGACCTCAATACTGGATTACAATCAAGCATATTATAAAGTATTTGAAAAGAACTAAAAATTATATGCTTGTGTACTCTGGTGATGAACTTATTCCAGTGGGTTATACTAATTCTGATTTTTAGTCAGATAAGGATTTTAGAAAATCAACTTCCGGCTATGTGTTTACATTAGGAAGTAGAGCTATTAGTTGGATGAGTGTGAAACAATCTTGTATCACAGACTCCACAACTGAAGCTGAATATGTGGCTACATCTGAAGCTGCAAAAAAAGTTATATAGCTCCGCAAGTTCCTACAAAATCCTAAGGTGGTACCTGTTGTAACTACACCCCTTAAACTATTTTGTGATTATGGTGGTCCAATAGCTCAATCTAAGAAACCACAAGAAACAAAACATATTGAGAGGAAGTATCATCTTATAAGGGAATAGTGTAGAAATGTTATATGACAGTACCCCAAATGACATTAGATGCTAAATGGAATATCTTATTACAATGGCCATTAGTGGGAAACCTTTATAACCTGCACTTAGAGCCCTAGAGCATGTGCAATATGCCAGATATGCTTTGAGAGCTAGTGGGAGATTGTTGGGAAAATATGCTCTTGAAAAGCATATGTGTTTATTTAATTGTAATAAATAATTTTTCTGACTAATAAAATAAATGAGGTATTTTATTCAAATATCTTAATTGCATTAATATTTTTATTAAAGTCCATTTAATCATATTATATGTATTTATGTGATCGCCATGTGAATTCACAGAAGTAATAAATACAAGTTATCTTATGATTAAATAAATTCAGTTCGCAGTTGATAAAGAAAGTGGGGCACTTTATTTAGGTATAGACTGTAATAAATTCATTGAATGATTTGTCTTAATCATGTATGAATTTATTGATGTAGTACGACTACATTGAACATGATCACATATGAGACTGAATTAATTTTTTAATAACTGTCAGACTTATTAAATCTCATAGGCATTGATTTTACTGTAATCTTAATCTTGAGTTAATTATGATTTCATGATTGTAATTGTTATTCCATTTGAGTTACCAATGGGCACGACACATCCTTGTGTTCAAGATTACCCGGTATCTTGATGGGAGCAATTATGAGTATTGGAGTTATGGATTAACAATATAGAATTTGTACAACACATCTCTTGATGAGTTTTCGGCACTTGATCATAGAATTCTCTAGCCAGAGTGTGTCAACATATTTAGTATGTTGAAAATGATCATTAGAGAAAACTTGTAAGTATCAAGGAATAAGATGTTATTAAACTGATTGGACAGTTGAGATATCAATTTAATTAACAATGTGGTACAAAGGATTGTGCAGTAAAGAAATCAATGTGGCTTGGGATGAATTATTATTCGAGCATACAATTATGGAAGTCAGTTCCAATCTTTTAGTGGAGTAGATTTGGAATTAAATAATTGGGCTAGTTTAATTACAGGCATAATTATTGTAGCCCCTATTGTATGTTCCCAAATGATCCCCGAGTTAGCTCATTTAATTGACTGCACCACTACTGGATTAATAAGCAAGATAACTAGCTATTTGGGTCAAAAGTTTAAATATATCATTTAGTGGGAGGCTCTATTTAATTAGCTTATGTGTAAGTGGCTTTATGTTATTTTACAAGGTGGCTCCCCTATAGAAAAAGCAAGTAACATGAGTTTTGTTTTTCATTATTTGGAGTCTAGGGTTTTCACTAAAGAGAGATATAAAAAGGCTTATTTTCTCTAAAGAAAGAGATAGCAGCCACTTTATATAGATCAGAGAAAAAGATTTTTCTCTCTATTGTTGAGAGAAAAATTTTCTCGTGCTAGTTGTTTTGATAGTGATAAAGGCGCACACACGTCAAGTGCAAATCAAACTTGAGTCATAACCTGGAAGATCATTGGTGACAGTTCGTGATGTGACAAGCGTGTTGGTGACGGATCGTGATCTAACATGAGTGGTGGTTACGGATCGTGATCTGGGAGCCTAAATCATTTCAATGGAAATAACCAAATCGGATTTTCAAGGTACGATTTCTAGAATACAAATTCCTATATATTGTATGAGAGCGGTCCTTAAAAGGTTTTATAAAAAAAAAAAAAACTGATTTTTCCCCAACAACTGCCACATCATATCATTAACAGCTAGCGGAAAATTGGGATCATTCTCCAATCTCATCTCTGATTTTGTCCTTTTGACCCCGGAAAAGAAAGGCTTGTACAATATTAGGCCTCTTATTTTCAGTGGAGCCAGGTTATCAACTCCTGCAGCTGCGCGCAATGTTGCATGGTAAGCGATATTGCCACCTGAGCTATCGCCCACTAAGAAACATGACGACAAGTCAGCAGGGACTTGGACTGCAATATTTGAGCAGAGATCGTGGTACAAGCTTGTGGCTGCGCTTAACATAACGAAGCCTCCACCATGGAAGTAAACTATGAGAGGGAGCTTACTGTTGGTGGAAGACGAAGAATCAAGTGCTTCATGGGGAAGGTGTATGCGGACCCAAGTAGGGTGTTAAAAAAGTCCGGGCCGGCCCAATCCCGCTCGGGCCCAACCCAGGCCCGCGGGCTTAGGCTTGGCCCTCACCTATGAGGGCCTGGATAAGGGCCCAAGAAAAAAAGTCTGGACAAAGCCCAAGCCCACTAATTTTTTTAAAAAATAAATTTATAAATTAGAATAATATAATTCAAATAAAAAATAATTAAAAAAAAAGAAAACTTAAATTCTTAACTTATAAATCAATTATGATTCAAAAAAACTAAAATTATGATACTAAATTCTCTCTTTTGTGTCAATTAATTAAGAGAACATTTGAATTAGAAAATCCAGTATTAAAGAAAATTAAAGTTATGAGTTTTTATTTGCTTTATTTATTATTTTAATTTGAAATATTCATTTTCTTTAATTTATCTATGATTGTAATAACTTGTTGATCATTAATTTATTTCAAATTTACAATAATTTAAAAAATTTAAAATAAATAAATAAAGCCCAAGCCCGGCCCAGGCCCGTTGTTTGCCATCCCTAGACCCAAGTGTTGTTTGGTTGGTTGACGAGGACATCTTTTGAGAGAGCTATTGTGTGGTCATCTAGATCAGGTGTGGCGTTACTTATTCGTAGACTCATGTACTTCTCGTTCTCTCGTCTCCGGCAGTAAAAACAAGTGCGGGCGACTGCAAGGTCAACAGTGGATGGCCAAGATTTTCTTTTTAATTTGAATAGATAGATTTTTTTTTAAGTATGTAAGATTTTTTTTAGTTATGTAAAAAATAATACCATGAGCTGAGTGAGTTAAATGAGTTGAACGCAATACAAACAAAAATATGTGAAGTGTGACTGAATAAGGCAAATCCTAAAAGAGTAATGATACAGCCACAAACTTTTGTACAAACTTATTTTGTACAAACTGATGTGGCATTAATTCATTGGTTGAATGAAAATATAAATTAATAAAAATAAATCGTGTGGGCCAAGTAATATTTAATTCAACCAATCTTATCATACCACATCAGTTTGTACAAAATAAGTTTGTACAAGAGTTTGTGGCTGTATCATTACTCATCCTAAAAACATCATAATCTGCATAAGTCATATAAAATCAAAATGCTATATTTTTGTTTAAGTGATCATTTAATTCCTACTTTTTAAAAAATATCTTAAGACATTTTTACTGTTAAATATATTATATGTTCGAGTGATGATATTTTCATCCTATATTTTTTGTGAATCCACCCTATTTTCAAAAAATAATTATAAAAGTTACACATTATTTTTAAAATTTTCAAATCAAGAAGAGTTTTGGAAAATTAATTAATTAAATCTATGTTAATTCACTTTTTGTGATTTAGATTTATTTAGTATATTTGATTACAAAAATTATTTTGACATAAGTTTAAATTAATTATTTTACCCTTATAAAGTAAATTTATCAAGAATTTACTTTAACTTCAATATTTTTCTAATTTGTACCAAACTCACTGTTTCTAATACTCCTTTATTAGTGTGATTATTATTTTTTTTAATTAAACTAACATAGTGTCTTGATAGCACCATTCTCTTGTAAATTATTAGGCTATCAAATTTATGTCATTTACATATAAGGGTAGTGAAACAATAATTAGGTTTCATTTTAAAATATTAGATTATAAGTCGCAAAATTAAATACCTAAATTATTAGATATAATAACTCATGTTTTATGAGGGTAACTTTATCTTTTTATATCATAATAATAAAAATAGTAAAATAAAACTTATATTAAAATTTATGATCAAAGATGGTCAAAGAACCTAAGAAAAAAATTAATAGAATGATTTAATTGATAAATTGTACAAAAGTTTTATTAATTTATATTTTTTAAGAATATTGTGAATTTATTATAATTATTTTTTAGAAGTGGGGTGGATTTACCAAAATAGTGCGGTTGAAATATCCCTATCCTACATTTTCTACCCTTGCTTTTTCTTTTTTTTTTTAATAATATCCTTATAATAATATTCGTGCCTTCTTGAAGATATTAAGAAATAAAAAAGGTTAATTTACAAAATTAGCCTTAAAAGTATTATTATATTTTTTTTTTCAAATTTTTATGTTATTATTTACTTTTAGGACTAATTTGATAAATTAAATATTTTATTAAATGACTATTACTAAAATTATTGCAAGGATATTAAACATTTCATGGCTGATCTTAATTATTTATTTCTAAATAAATTATTAGCAAGATTGTTACACGGGTATAAAAAATATTAGTTCTTTTATATTAAATTTTATTAATTAATTTTTAATAGAAATTATTGGTTAATTTACTAATTAAATTTTTAGAAATAAATTAATTAATGTCAAGAATATTATTATAAGGGTTTATTATAAAAATAAAGAAAAAATAAGGATAAGAATGTAACATATTTAACTAAAAAAATATTTTGAAATATTTTTTAAAATATAAAAATTAAATAAATATTTAAGTAAAAATATAAAAATTAAACAAATATTTTGAGATATTTTTTAAAATATAAAAATTAAATAAATATTTAAGTAAAAATATAAAAATTAAACAAATATTTATCTAAATCAAAATAACAAAGCCGAAACATGATATCCTTTTTGGTGCCCATGTTAATTTTTCTTTATCAATATTACAGAAGAAAAATTATAAACACCACAGAATCGCGGAATCAGTTGCACATCGCAGTACAACGCGGACGCACAACAGTCTTCACTCACTCGCTCGGAAGCGATTGTCGGCCGAAGATAAAACAAAATCTTTTATGCAATCCAGCACGGCCCTACGCTTAGCAGCACTCACAGGATCACTATCATCAAACCCATGCTTCCCTCCTTGATCAAGATGACATATCACTTTCACACCTTTTCGCTCCATCATCTTTACGAACTCAATCTGACGATCGATCAATGGGTCCTCACTACTCCCACTGACCATCACGTTCCATCCTAGCATTCTGATATGGTCTAAGAGCTTTGACCCACCTCCCACCGTTGGATTGCAGTATTCATTATCACGGTCAACCCCAATTGGTAACGCTAACTCCCACATCAAATCATTGACACATAGCGGTAGAAAGGGATCATTCACCAACCTCAACTCTGACTCAGTCCTCTTGACCCCACCAAAGAAAGGGTAATTCAGTATCAGCCCTCTGATCTTCAATGGCAACAGATCATCAACTTGCGCAGATGCACGCAATCCTGCATGGTAAGCTATGTTGCCACCGGAGCTATCCCCCATTAAAAAACAGCGAGACAAGTCAACGTATTTGTGTAACCAGTCTTCTTGTGTTTTCTTGATCCAATGCAGCACTTCCATGGCATCATCGTATGCGGCTGGCAGGCGATGCTCTGGGGCAAGCCTGTACTCAACTGATGCAACGACTGCAGGGACCTTGGCGGCAATGTTTGAGCAAAAGTCATGGAAAAGGCTTGTGGCTGCGCTTAAGACAACGAACCCTCCCCCATGGAAGTGAACAATGAGAGGAAGCTGCGCGGTAGAGGATGGATCAAGTGCTTGACAGGGCACGAAGATGCGGACCCAGGTGTGTTTTGATTGGTTGACGGGGACATCTTTGGAGAGAACGTCCAGAGTATGGTGATGCTCATCTGGAATATTAGGTGTGGCTACAGTTCTTGGGAAGTTGGTCCAGTTGCGAGTAATGGTGCCGTCGTCATTTTGGATGATCTGAAGCTGGTTGAAGGGATCAATGGTTGAATCAGATGGGGCAGTTTTGTCGTCTGACATATTAGATGACTTGATGAACTTGAAATTTGATGGATGATGGTTGATGTTGCATGAAATTGTTTTAGATTTTTGTGTTTTTAAGCTCTTTTTTACAAGTTACGCACATAAAGACGAGTAAATAAACAACAACAAAGAAAAAACAAACAAAAACAACCAACCGACCAAACAAAATTTTATAGGTGAAGTGACCCATCCTCTATACATAATTGGGACAATTCCACCATATAAATGAACGTTTGGTTGATTAGTAATAAGTACATAACATTATAAAAATAATGATGCAAGCAAAGTCTAGATAAACGTATGATATAATGAATAATTAAAATGAAGGCCATCACTACAATTCATTTTTCCATGATTGCTTGATTATTTTCAATATGCCATTTAAATTGAATTATGATGTTTGTAAAAAAATTAGCACAAAATCTATTAAAAAAAATTGTCTTGTAATGAAATATTTTGTCCTTATTGATTTTTTTTTTCTCTTGCAGCGATGGTGTGTACAATTTATACTAATTATTTTTTTTTCTTTTCGTCTAAACCACGAGGTGGTCCTGAATGGACCCCAATTGTGGGAGGTACCTTTAAGCTCGTACAACAACCTAAACTAATCCCTGCTCGCACCGGATCGGCCCATAAAAAGTAAAGTACTAGCCAAAATAGTGACTCCATACAAGAACATAGCTTGAACTCCTGACCTCTCTTAAAGAGTGAAAGTGCCGAACCACTCAAACTAACTAACTTTTGTTAATTTATACTAATTGTTGAGCAGTTATTTCTCCTATATTTTACTTAGCTTCCAATAACGAATTTGGACTGAGAAATATAATCATGTAGATGCTTCCCAATATAAGTCACTACGGTTGGGCTATTATAAATTAATTTTTTGGCCTAAAAAGATTTTGATATTCATTAAGTATTGGTCTCATGTAATGCAATGGAGGATTATACGAAAAACACATAATTGCAATATTTTAAGATTCTTGCTTTCATTATTCGTAATTATCATAAACTCACCCAAAATAAGCATAAGAAATCACCACGTCTCCAATAAAAGACACATCGTCACTTCACTCACTGACTCACTAGGCATGCAGGCACTGTTGAGGACAAAATGAAATCCTTTATGCAAACAATAAATTGCGTAGTCTTCGAAGTGTCTATAATTTCACAAGAATGGAAACCTCCTTCAACAAAATGACTCACCACTTGAACACCTTTTTGCTTCATAATCTTAGCAAGCTCAATCTGACGGTCAATCAACGGATCCCCATCACACCCAGTCACCATTACCTTCCATCTTAGCAACTCGATTTGCTCTAAGAGCTTTGACCCACCTCCCACCGTTGGATCACAATACTCATGACCACGGTCAGCCCCAATTGGTAAAGCTAACTCCCACATCAAATCATTAACACATAAAGGGAGATGCATGTTATTCTCCAGCCTCAACTCTGACTCAGTCCTATTGAGCCCACCAAAGAAAGGTGAATGCAATATCAGCCCTTTGATCTTCAATGGTAACATATTATCAGCTTCTGCAGCTGCACGTAGCCCTGCATAATAAACTATGTTACCGCCAGCACTAGTGCCCATTAAGAAACATGAAGTTAAGTCAGCATAGTTCGTTATCCACTCATCATGGGTGGTTATGATCCAGTGCAAGGCTTCCATGGCATCATCATGAGCCGCCGGGAGACGATGCTCGGGGGCTAGCCTGTAGTCAACTGATACAACTACAGCAGGGAATTCGGATGCTATGTTTGAGCAGAAATCGTGAGTCATGCTTGTGCCAACGCTGAAGAGAATGAACCCTCCACCGTGAAAGTAAACGATGACAGGTAGCTTAATTTTATTGGTGGAAGAGGAAGAATCAAGTGCTTGACGGGGCAGGAATATGCGGACAGAAAGGTCGTTTGATTTATTGATGGTAACATCTTTGGAGACAGCTATTGTTTGGTGATCATCAGGATCAAGTGTAGCGGCTACCATTTGTAGGCTACTTGGGAGATTGCTGTAGTTGCGAGTGAGGGTGTCATCATCGTTAGGGGTGATCTGAAGGTATAGATAGGGATCAATGGAATGTGGGAGGGCAAACTTATCTGACATATTAGGGTTTGCTCTGTGAATGTAATGAAACTGAAACTTGATGGGCGGTGATCAATTCTCTCTTATTTTTCGTTTCTTGACGCCAAGCATAAGTAAATACTTGGTAGGCTTTAAAATACTCATATATTCATAATGCACTAGTGTGGGTGACTCGGTGAGGGTTAAAATGTCAAATAAATTGTATCTTTGTTTATATATATATAAACATCAGCATTAGATCCACCTTTGAACAAAATATATAAAACTTAAAAGGAGTTAAAGAGTAGTGTTACGTGGCAAACAATTGGCCCTTATACAGATCATCACATGTGGTAGTACTGAAGGTTTATTGATCATTTTGATGCATGATAATTAACGATTAATTTATATTTATATGGCATACGAATAATTGTGATAAAATATTATTCAAAGTTAAATGTGTGTGTGGTGTTGCCAGATATTTTGCAGACAAAATCTAATCACGACTTCTTTGAGCACAGTATTAATGGAGAACACCAACTTTGACCATTGTCTATCAAAGGATCATCCAATCATGTCCCACAATAGATTCGTTTAGGCGACTTTACTTTTATCTTGTGTCACCGCCCGATAACAAGATGATTGGTTTTCACAATTGCTTGCTCTTATTGTTCAATTTCCCTAAAAATTTTGTCAATTGCTTTTTTCTCCCCCTCTGAAAGTTCCCGTAAAAAGTAGGATCTTGTGGGTTTCATCAAATAATGTCCGTCTTTTTCAATAATTTTCAGAAGGCAATGGCTACTTTGGAACTGTTTCAAGGTAGAGCATAAATTATAGCCACACATGTAAATTGATAAATAATAAAAAAATATATGTTATAATTTTAATTGTGTGATTATAAAGGTGTACTCTATTTTAGAATGGTTCTAATATAGTCAGACCTTTTAAACAAAGGTTACAATTAGCTATATGTATAAGAAATTTCAGAAGTAGTATTAATGAACGCCAATTTAAGGCCGAAACTTTTAGGTGGTGTTTGATTTGAAGAAATGATTGGAGAGCAGGAGTGGAAAAGAGGGGAGAGGGAATTTCAATTTTTTTTTTTGGTTTTGACCACGAGGTATCTTGGGGAAGGCCCCAACTGTGAGAGGCACCTTTAAGCCCGTACCACAACCCAGACTAGAAGTCCCCGCTCGAACCGAGAGGCACATGTTCTCCTAACAAAGGCGACTTCCCTGTGACTCGAATTGGGGAGCAAACCCAGTCAAGCCACTTAAGGGGACTCCATTGCCAGTGGAGCCAACACTTTGTTGGTAAGGGAATTTCAATTTTCATTATTTGGTTTGGCAAGGAATTCTACATGGAAAGATATAGATTATTTTTTACTTGGACAATTTTAACCCTTTTGTTAAGATTTTAATATTTGTTGATTTTAATATTTGTTAATTAAGTAAAATTAAAAAAATTTACAAAATCATAATAAAGAAAAAGTTTAAATTATTATTCAATTATATTATTTAGAGATTTGAATTTTTTCTAGAAAATTATTAAATTATAAATTAATTTAATCTAAAAAAAAGAAAACTGAAACAAGTAGAATTGAAAGAAAATTTATTACGAACTGATTTGATCTTTGTTAATTTTCTGCGTTTATAGTTTGCAAAGAAAAGTATAAATAAATATACATCACATAGAAGATAATCTTCATTCAGTTTTGAACATTAAAATAACGAAATTCTGATTTTTCTTCCTCAATTGCTTTTATCTTTATTTTTTCAGAAAAATGATTAATTAATTAAGTGAAAATTTGAGGTTTCTATCTTTTTTATTGTATCTTTCTTGTACTGGTAATGGCAAAAAAAAAGCCACATGCGCTTTAATATGTTCACAGCAATTAAATGGTTTTTTAAGGGACAAATATGGAAAATTATTCTCCGGCTGAGTTAGAATTCGATTTCCCCACCCATCATAGAGGAAATTGAATTCCACAATTTACAGCAATTGCAAATTCGACAGAATTTGATTTCCCCTTCATAATTGCAAACCGAACGGTGGAAATCTGAGGGGACTTCAAATTTCCCTCCTCTCCCTCCCACTCTCCTGTCAAACGAACGCAGCCTTAGTTAATTTGGACGGAGTCCATTGAAATGGGCCACCTCATTTTTAGTTGCAGCTCTAGGTGGCCCTGTTGAGTAGTGTGGCCGACAGATAGAAATCCATTGTCAAGCTTCAAAGCCCAATACTTGATAGCCCATTTGAATATTGATTTCAAACATTTCAGGGCCATAGAGATTGCCTATCAGGCCGAAACTTGAGGCCTGAAATATTGTAGTAGTATGGCTAGAAAGACTTTCACTCACATTTTCATCAACTTTCCTCATAAAACCCCATGTTTTTTTTTTGTTTTTTTTTGTTTTTGAAACGCATAAAACCCCATGCTAGTATATCCCTTGTGTAAGATTATAGTAAAAGCTCCGTTTTCTATTGTGGTGAAAGGCAATTGATATAGTATTCATTGAGCACTAGCTACCACATTTAGTATAAAAAGACTATAATTATCAGTGATTAATAGATTACACATATTTTATCTCATTAAAGTTATGTTATCATTGAAGTTTTGATAGTTATGATGTAGAACACGACTTTTGTATTTTTTTTTTTTTTTTTGAGAGTGTAAGTTGAGTTACAGGTATTCATCTTGGGCGTATAATGCATCATTTCAAAGTTTATTAAAAGATGAATGTAGGTATTTACTACTGCAATGTAAATGATCAGCAAATTTTTAGAAAATCTCATTTCTTTGGGCATCAAATTGTAGTTTGAAAATTTTACCTAATTTTTAGGCTTCTTTCTAAGTTTTTAATTTTATTTCTAGAACTCAGAATTGAATGCCCATTTTTTAGTCTTTTTATTTCAAACATTTGAATTTTATATATATATATATATAACTCTTATTCGTCAATAATCAATTATCATTCCGCAACTTTGTTCTTTTATCATTTTCGCTTCGTTATTTACATTTAGATACTAGTAGAGTATGATGGATAAATTTTGAAATATGAACATCGATCATACTTTATATTTTGGATGGTTCATCTTGAAGGTTGCTTATTTGTCATGATATCATATGCACTCAATGTACGGCTTCAGGCACTATTTTTATTAAATAAATTGATTTAATTTTTCTAATATACAATCGTCTCAATGCATACTGATTTCCGTCCGAAGCACATCACTCACTCACTCTCCTCTAACCGTAAATTAAGAAAATCTAATTAAATTCTTAATTTTTAAACATCTTCAGAATTTATATGTTATCTGATCCTTATGTGCTGTCTAATTAAATTGGTAAAATTTATTTTGTGATATGGTGCTCTCTAATGCATACAAAGAATAAAGGGTTATCCATTGACTTACTTCAATAACTTGAAAAAAAAAAATTCCTTTTAAAGTGCCCTTTCGTAAATGGTAACAGAGAATGTTTACATATTTTCCACTTCGGTATGCCTTTTATTGCTTCTGCGGATGATTTATTGAGACACAACTAGCAGGAATAATTGAAAATAGAAGAAGTAAGGCTACAACGACCAAAAAGAAATTTACTACTTAAGCTCATCGGCCATATTAAAAGCTAGTTGGTTTTATGGCGACAGGTAGCTAGCCCAGGACAGTTTAATTAAAGCCATTTTACTCATTAAGTTAAGATCATAAGTGCTTTTTTCTTTTATTTCATTTTGCAAAAGTCTACGGATGCTTTTGCAAAAAGCTGATTGGAAAGTCCCCCCCCTAGCTATAGATCAGTGCAAGTACTGTACAACATCAATAAATCGAAAGAACTGCAATAAGAGATGACTTTTGGCAATGGAGTCTTCAACAATTAATTCTTCGAAGAAGCCTGAAATACTCTTTTCTGTCAATTCTCAATTGAAAAACTTAAGTTTTTAATTACTGATTCTTGTAAATTTTCGTTCCTGATCTCCAACTTGTGATATGTTATGTGTAGTATCACAAAACTTGCGAGGTGATGAACTGATGATCAACCACGAAAACTTGATGGAACTTAACAAAAATAAGAAAATAAAAATTTTTAACCGAGAGTGGGAGACGTTGTACCAGACAGCATTGTATTACAAGATGAGCCCTAATTCTTATCCAAGTGAGGGCCGTTTCTGTTCCTCTTTTCTTTGAATTAGGAACAAGTTTCTGTGATTGAAAGAAGCTGTACGCTCTGAGGCGAGACCAGTTTGAGGATGAGAATGTTTGTTGAACGTGACGAGAAATTGGTGGCTGATTCGAGTTGCGAAAAAATCGCAATCTTCATGTAAAGATTTGTATGTACAAAAATATGAAAGCAATACATATCACTGGGTTGAAGGTGGTTGGGATTTTTGGGGCACTGACTCCATGATGGAGACACAATGGCCCCAAAAGAAGACCCTGCTGACTTACAGATATTCCACTACCAAAACTCGTTTTATATTATAAAGTTTGCGGGCCACATTAGCTTGGAATTTACCAGTTAGTGTGTTTTTTTTTTTTTTTTCAAAGGATATAGTGAGTGTTGCAATTACAAATGGTTTTGCATTATTTGTGCTTTCATTTGTCATAAATTACCGGTAGTTCACAAATTAGGGTCTACTAAGACGTATTTATAGTATCTGCAATGATATAGAGCAACAAATTCATAATCATTGTATAAACTTATTTTATAAAAATTGATTTGACATAATTCAATTGGCTGCATTAAATATTTTTTTGTTTGTATAATTTATTTTTATTATTTTATATTTTCATCCAATCAATGGATTTACATCGCATCAATTTATTTAAAATAAATTAATACAAAAATTTGTAACTTCATGGAACATAAAATGCATCTAGATTCTTAATATAAAAATATCTAAAGAAAGATTTATAAGTATTCCACATTTTGTATTAAAAAAAAATTATCAAGATCAAACAAATACCTTCAACATTGAGAGGCCAACAGATACCTTTAGCGTTGAGAGGCGGCCTGCATGAGGTTATTTATTTATTTATTTATTCATTTATAATATATATATATATATATATATATATATATATATATATATATATATATATATATATAGAGCGATACTGTACTTATTTAATTGAAATATTTAATTTGTACTGTACTTATTTAGTTGAAATATTTAATTTGTATCCCAAATGTACATGTCACCAATATAAATTCATTATTTAAGTTAAAACTGATAAGATTTAATAATTATTTATCACTTAAACTAATTAAATCTTCACACAACATTTGCCACATAAAAAATATATATAAATTAAGTATCCCAAATAAATATAGTATTATTATAAATAAATATATAGAGCCCTCTTAGAACTTGGCCGGTTGGCCCCTTTGACCACAAGAATAAAACAAACATATAAAAAATGTGTAGGTTATTGAAAATAAATTTTATTCAATGAGGTGCTAAAAAACCCACTTGAATTCCTTTAAACATGTTTTAAGCTTAATTAATATATGATTGTTACGCTTCTCATAATTAAAAAGTTGTCGCCCCTCACCTTGAGAAATAGTCAATAAGGACGTAATATTTTAATTAAATATTAAAAAAAGAGCACTTGGTTAACAGTTAAAAAAAAAAAGAAGAAGAAGAAGAAGTAACAGTAATAAACGTGGAGCAAAATGCACCGTACCAACGGACCATCAACTAAACTCATCCACAGAAATACGGCCACATCACAGCTACCAGGCACTTCACCTTTCTATAGATTTCCCATCCGAAAAAATACTTAACAGCATCAGTTTTTAAATAAAATCACTCAATTGTCCTTTTACCCATCACATTCGATTTGATAGCTTCCAATCCAAGAACCAGAACAAGAAGCCGCCCTTTAACAGTAGCCGCCATTTGATTCACCTCCAGAGCCTTTAAAAGTCCCAACACTGCATTCATTATTAAGGTATCAAAACTGCACATTAACTAAAAGCCCTAATGGCCTAATCTATAAAACACTTCCACTACGGCATGCATAATGTAGATATTAGATATAAGTAATAGTAAAAATAAATATTTTATTTTATTTTATTTTTAACACTAATTAACAGTAATTTTCTTTAATCTAATATCTATCAAATCTAGTGACAGTCACCACCACTGATCTAATAGGGAGCAGTACTAGAGGAGGCTGCGGCTACTGACAGAGACGACTGCAACTGAAGCAGGTGGTGGTAACAGTCGGCGGCGGTTGGCCTCAGCTCTGGGTTCTGATCAAGGCATCTGTTTTGCAACTCTCTAAGCATTTTGGGCACATTGCTCAGCCCGCATGTTTTCACCAACTGCCCCACTCCCCATACGTCAACTTTCACTCCATGCAACCCGGGCCTCCCCATCTCCGGTGCGTGCCTCCCACGCGCCTCCACTCCTCCCGCCACCGCCGCCACCAACTGTGGGTATATCTGCGGCGCGCTCGCTGCCTCATCGAACCCACTTACGAACCACTCGTTTTCCCTATCGCTTCTTCTCATCACTTTATCCCAACTCAGGTCCTTGTGCATGAAAGATAGATCGTGTAACGCTACTAGTGCTTTGGTCACGTATTTGAGTGCCTCCACGAGTTGCTCACAACTCGTGGGCTTCAGTTTGCACCCTCTTGGCTTGAACACCAATGCCAAATCTTTCTCTGATGACTCGTATATGGCCTCTGCGTGCGGGATTCTGTGGTCTAAGAAATCGTATATCTGTTTCACCGCTGCCCATTTTCTCTTGCTCGAGAAAAATCTAGTGACTGTGTTTGGTGTCATTTCGATGATGTTACCGCTGCCCAAATCGATTCTTTCGAAATCACTGAAAGGGTACTGCTTGTAACCACCGCCGCCGTTGCTAATAATGCTGCTGCTGCTGTTGAAGCAACGATCGGCTAACAAAGGCAACAGGCCTGCTATTCTGTAACATGGGATTAGGGCTTTGAGCCTCTCAACTGGTGAAGACAAGTCTAGTGAATACAAATCTGTTCTCACAACACGGTCTTGTGATCGACTCAATGCACAGAATGTTACTATGTAGCCGACCGCATAGTAGCCAAACAAATACGGAAGGTCCATGTAAGTCCATAGTAGCTTCTCCACAATTGAAGATGAAGGATCAAGTTGGCCTTCTTTCAATTGATCGGTCTCTTCTCCTCTCCACAAACAAAGATTTCTAACAAACCCCGTCACGTTTGGCCATTGGTCCTGCAATGGCTCTGGTGATGATATTGATGAAGAAGAAGGTTTCCGTACAATGACCATTTCAGAAGAACAGAATTTGGAAACAACCCTATTGATGCAATCATCCCAAAGGCCAATGAAGGAATCTCTACTAGCGGCGGTTGAAAAACTAAGACTAGGGTTATTACCACGAATAATGGGGCTTAAAATATCGTATGTAATGGCCCTACAATCTAACAATTCAGTTGAAGTAGTAAAGAAAATTTCTTTCCCTTGCGGTAAGTCTCTATAAACATCTTTTCTAATTGGGAAACGAAATTCCTCGGGTGGTGGCTCTTGTAAATGCCATGAAAGCTCGAACAAGCTAGGTAGTGTTGTCGGCGGGACACGAAGACATCCCACGTAGTAGTCACTTGGATCCTGATACTCCCATGGAGTAACTGCACACACAACAAGAAAACAAACAATGACAATAACATTGAATGGAGGGTTACATCTTATGGAGGCCCCCCCACTAAACAATATTAGATCAAATGATGTATATGTCAAGAAAGTTCTAAGAGACAGCTTACATCTTATGGAGGGTTCAGTGAATGGGAACTGAACTCTTTCAAAGAAACCTGAAAAGGTGAGAGTAATAAGACGTGTGAATTCCTAGACTGTTTTTAAAAGAGGAATAATAATAGTAACTAACAACAACATATAAATTTTTGTACCAGCAGAAGAAGCAGAAGCTGAGCCTGAGGAAGACTTTCTTCTGCCAAAGACTTTGACTTGCTGTCCAGGAACGAATCTATCAACAGAGAAACCTCTAAGAGTTCCTTCTTCGAAAGCTTCCATGTTGCAAGCAACCATAGCGTCATCAAAGAAAGTGAGCTCGTCCGCATTCAAAAAGCTTGACCCTTGAAGCTTTATTCTTCCTCTTTGATGCTCACCTTCTTCTGCCCACAAGCTCACTGACTCCTCCCATGTCATTCTTATTCTGCCTATTCTTCTGAGTTCCTTGGAACCCACATCTAGTGAAGACTCGAACCCTAACAAGCTCCCTCTTCCACCATGGAAAAAAGCTTCCCCCCCACTTGTCATCACCAGTTGCTTTGCCCTCGCTACAAGAACGTGAAAGGCTAATGTTATTATATGTAGAAAAAGGAAAAGGAAGAAAACTAAAAAAAAATAGATTTTTTTTTTAATTTTAATTATATATTTTGATAATATATATGTACCAGAGAGAGAGAGCTCATCTTCTTTGAAAGGAGGGGGAGGAGGAAGAGCTCTGGTTGATCTATTGTCATGATCACTTGAAACAAAAACAGAAGAAGCTGCTCTGCTTTGAGATGTTGATCTCATGCGAGACCCCATGAACTGAGACAATTCTTCAAATACTTCTTCATCAAATGAAGCTGGTAGCCTGTGTAATTTCCTCTCATATGGAGAGAGTCTGAAGTAACTCTTACCAACTTGTTCTCTTTCACCGCCTCTCTCCCATTCGTAAACCTTTCTAAATTCACCCAACATGTTATCCCACTTGGTCCCAGATGTTTTAGCATCTCTATTCACTCCATGTCTTTGCAAGAACTCTGCAACTTCTCTGTCTTTATCAGCCCTAGTTTTTGCTCTCGTTGATTGGGCAGCAGCAGCAACTTCTCCCTGACCAGTACTCTCTGGCTGATGATGATCAACTCTTGAGGAAGATCCAGAGCCGTTGGATCCACCACCACCTTGGTACTGAATCCTCCAAGCCCTAGCTAGCCACAGCATCTCGTTTGGTTTCCAAACTGGGCTTACATACTTGCCTTTTCTGAACTGGGGGTGAAATTGCTCACCCAGTAATTCTGGCCTGTTTGTCTCTTGACCAGAAGCTGCTGAGAGAGAAGGAATAGGTGAGTGAGGAGGAGATGATGCTGTGTCTGAAGAGGAAGCCGTGGTGGTATGAGCTTGGCTTTGTGGGTTGGTTATTGGGAGTGTGGTTGGTGATGGGCTTGATTCTGTGGTGAGTATAGCCATTTGGGCTTGTTGCTTTTGTTGTTGCTGTTGAGATGGTGATGGTAAAAGCTTCCATTGGCTGCTATTATATCGTTGCCTTTTGGGATTTACTGGCTCAAATTGTTGCTCAAATGGAGAGGAAGAAGTTGGACCAATAGGAACATACAAAGGAGCAGAGATGTACGGAGCTCCGGTGACCACAACTGCCGGCGGCTGTTGGTGATGGTGCTGGCCTTTTTCAGTTGACTCCTCAAGTGGATTTTTCGGGGAGGATGAAAGTTGTTGCTGCTGAGGTTGCTGTTGCTGCTGCTGCAGCTGTTGAGGTTGTTGTTGTGATTGTTGCTTCTTGGTTGTATCTCCTTTGTTGTCACCCATCTCAAAAGGGTCCAAAAAAAAAACTTTGTTTTTGTGAATAGAAATTAAAAAAAGAAAAAAAAATCTTCAAGCAAGAGGCACAACAAGAATAACAAGCACAATTAGTCTCGAACTAGCTAATAGCTTGGTTCTGATTACGGTTTGTCCGTGTCTTTGTTACATTTACAAAGGGGTGGGGGCTGGGGCCTGGGGTCTGGGGGCAAGGCTTTGTGATTTCTCTGATTTGGACTTGGAATGGGGAATGCCACCGTATCTTGAAAAGGGAAAGTTGAAAAAAAAAAATCAATGCCTAGCGAATTCATATTACAGCAGCAAAGCCAAAAAGCCTAAAAACGACAACAAAAGCTAAGGAAAGAAGTAACAGCAAAAGTCGAGATTGTGGAACTGCTACGAATAAGACCTTTCGTTCAAATTTTATCAGTTAAATACAAGACCATATTGCAATTTAGATGTGTGATTTTGACAAGAGAAAAATATTTACATAGCGCATGATTATTGATTAGCGAGGTGTCATGATTGTGGTCAGTCTGAAAAACGCGGCTCTAAAAACAAATTAACGTTGATTTCTGAAGAGAGAGAGAGAGAGAGAGAGAGAGAGGGATCATTGTTAATGTTTTTGTGTTGGTGGTGTTGTTCTCATGTTCTGAAAGTGGAAAAAAAAAAGAAGCGAGTTACTGAGTGAGTAAGTGAGTGAGAGTGAGTGCCCGTTCCTTAACCGGCCGCGCGCGACGAGTGAGGGGGCGAGTGGAGACTGCGAGTGAGTGCGAGAGCGTATTTTGGAATTTGGACTCAGAAGAGGTTAGATGTGGACACATCAACTCTATGGCTCTGCTCCAATGACTCACTACTCTAGAACTTTGGCCCTTCTTGACTTTTATTTTATCTTTTCTTTTTTGGGTGGAGTATAGAAAAAAAAAACGTAAAGAAAACTTTGTAACTTTTCATTATTTTAAATTTGGATTATGGTATATAATCTATATATGTAGGACCTAGTAATGTTGGTGAAAATTTTCTGAATGGAATAAGTTTTAGTAGTAAATTTTATTCTTAAGGGTTCGTTTGATATTATGGTGCTGTGACTTTTATACTACAATCACTATAAAATAAAAATTATAATTATGAAATAAAATTAATTTTGGTGATAAATATGATGTTTAAATAAAATCTTTATAAAAAATAAAATTATTAAAAAAATTTCATCAAATAATCGATGAATCTCAACTTCATAACTATAATTATATAATTTTTAAGTCAATCCTCCTAAAAAGCACTAACAAAAAATGCGATAATCCTTTTTCTATGTGATTCAAAAGGTTAAAGCAACAATTACAAGTAGATTGACAATCTAAATTATGCAATTGCATTGGTGATAGATTCGCGGAATTAATTGGTTTAGTCATTCTGTATTTTCATGATTACACCAAATCATGGTTTTCACAGATTCAGCTCATAGCCAATTACACAAAATTCTATGAGTACTCTCTGTGTGCATCACCACTAAAATATAAAAAAATATGTATATACATTTCAACATATTAGAGATTATATTGTTTATATGTTAGTTGATTATAAATTTTTTTTTTTGTATGTTAGTGATATTTTTACTTTGCTAAAATGATGATATTGTGCGAGTGCCCGCATTTTCTTTTAATGTGGATACGCTCTTAAATCGTAGAGTTTAATTGGCTTATTTATAAATGAACTATAAAGTCATGTAGTTTAAGAAAGTTAAAATCTTGACTCTATTAAACTTTATGGTTTAAAAGCATGTTAGTATGAAACCAAAAAAAAAAAGTGAGGGCACCCACACTAGAGAAAAAATATATATATATATCATACCACTAAAATACAAAAAAGAGATATGTATGTCAACATATTGGAGATTGTGTTTTTTTATCTATTAGTGCATTGAAGTATGTGTTTTTTTTATAGTAACATTCTTACTTTATTAAAATAAGGATGTTCTTATTAGAGAATTATTATTATTATTATTATACACATATATAATCTAATAAAGGATATCTGACCATATTAAAGTTAAGATAAGCTAAAAGATATAAAAAATATAGATTTTGATATACGATATGATAAAATACATTACACAGAGTCTGTTTTTTTTTTTAATCTTTTAGTTTATCATTGACTTTAATATGACCAAAGATTCATGATTGAAAAATTATTATATATAATAATTATTGAAAATCTAAAGAAAGAAGTTGTTAAAAAAAATAAAAAATTAGACCAGTTCTAATAATATAATTACATTCAAATTTCAAATATTAGTCTAACAGTAGAGTGGAGTTGTCATCATTCGGACTCTAGAGAATGGATGCCTACGTGGTCCAAATAGAGTAAGATGCCATCAAATGGGGCAACATTAAAGAAACAGAGGATCTTCATTTACTCACTTTGTTGGTGGGGTTTTAGTTTGTACACCTAAAAATGTTGAAAAAGAAAGCAAAATGAAAATGGAGAAAAGGCAGGCAGCATGCAGGCAAGGCATGCAGGGCAGCGCAGAGGTGGCAGTGAAGAGTAACACTGACTACCAACGACTCATTGCCCAAAAGGCAATCACTTCGCCAGCCCGCCCGCCAATCCTTTTTAGCCCCCATAGCTTATTAGCTCTCTACCTCTATTCGCCACTACGCCGCACTTCATCTTCCCAAAATTCAATGTGGCATCTTAATTTCATAGTAACTTTTTATACACATATGTATGTTTCTTATTTTTTTTTCACTTTCTTTTTACCTTTGTTTTTCTATATTTCTATTGTTGTTATTACCTTTGTTTTTAGAGTTCGGATAAAGAGAACATGCATGTGTTGGGGTCATAAGTCGTTTTCTCAATTCGGTTGCAAAAGAGTTCTTAATGAATGAGTTAATATAATGTTGTTAGGCGTTAAGCAAGACTTAAGACTTTGCGTTGTACTTATTATTGCATGGAACCTTATGTGACCTATGTTGTAATTTGACTAATTTTTTTTATAATAAATCATTTGGTATTCGAAAACTACATTAGATCTCGATTAATTTAAATTTGAGTCGGGTAAGACTACTAGAATGATAAAGCTCTCCTAATAAGTATTTAATATAACTGCATTCATAATCCTCGAATCGAAAACCTTACTTAAGTTATAACAGGCTCATGTCAGCTGATCTACACACTCGTAGGCCTAATGTAACTTTTTTAATGAAATTTCCTACTTTAAAAAAAAAATTAATTCCTATCCTTTTCTTCGCTTGTTTCTTTTTACATTAATTCCTTGCGTGTTAGTTGTTGCTTTGTTGGTGTATTATAATTAATTCAGACACAATTTTCATGTTTCAGTGGGCGCGCGTCAATAATTTATGCTGCATCTGTAATCTGTGTATGCGTACTTTGAAAATTCATGTCTTGGTAGTTGGTACCCCTAGTGCGCTGAGTGCCTCTTGTGCTAATAATGGATAAAATTGAAGAGCCAATTGATTGATGAAATTATAATAAAATTAAAGATGTCAAAATTCTGTACGGGGTTGGGGCTTCATGACATTTGATTCCATATAAAAGGTTATTAAAAAATAATATAAAATAAAAAGTTATGTCCTATTACTTGTGTGTGTCAAATTTTTTTTTTTTTTGGCAGCTCTCCTCCTTTTTGTAGTTATAACTCGATTTTTTAGGTAGAAATTGTGGCCGTTATTTAATTTCTTTGAAATCTCAAGCTGAATATGATTCTTTGTTATTATTGGTCCCACTCAATATCTATGTCGCAGTACTTAAAGGAAAATGATGTTTGCCCTAGGTCAAATTCTGAAACCGCGTCAAATGATATCGTTTCAGCTCTATTTTTTTTTTGTTCTTATTTGTTGTTAAACGACACTGTTTCTTCTTTCATTTTTTTTTTTGCTTTGTTTTGATTTGTTGTGAACGAAGTCGTTTTGGTTAGGATACATCAACTTCTTCTTCCTCTTTGTTTAACCCAGCTGCAGAACCCTTGCTTCTTCCTCTTCGTTCTCTTAACAGCACCGTTTCTGCTTTAGTTTTTTTTCTTTGTTTTGATTTGCTGTGAACGAAGTTGTTTTGGTTAGGATACATCAGCTTCTTCTTCCTCTTCGTTTAACCCAGCTGCAGAACCCTTACTTCTTCCTCTTCGTTCTCTTAAGAAAACGAAGAGGAAGCTTGAACAATGATGAGTTTTCGACATTATCCTTGGAAGACTGATTTTCAGCATTGTCCCTAAAATATTGATTTTCGGCATTGTCCCTCACAAAAGATTGATTCTTACGTGTGCCGCTTCAAATATTGTTGCTGATAACATTGTTGAATGGCTTGTTCCTCACAGGTATTTGGCAATCTTCCAAGGATGTTCTAATTTTATCATAATCCAAGTATTGTCCTTTTTCCATATTTACATGGGTTACCATTACAGCTAGCATAGTGAAGGCATGCAATGTAGCTTGATTAAATAATTAAGAATGAAAAATGTTATCAATTTGTGGTTGTCTAGTCAAAGGGGGCTTTTTGGCGAAATGAGGAGAACGTGGCTGTCGGTCGATGAAGGAAAGGGCAATTGGGTTCTGTGGAAGCTTTCGGTCAATGAAGGAAATGACTTTTGCTTTGCCATTTATTCTAAGCCCTAAACGCCGTCGTTTCATAGCGAATAAAAATAATAATAATAGATGAAATGGTGTCGCTTGACACGGTTTTGGGGTTTGACCCGGGGCAAACATAGCACTGGTACTTAAATTCTTCTTGGGAGGTTGCTTTTACATCGGTCTAATAATTTAAGGCGATCGAAAATTATGAAAACATGTGTGTTTTACGTATTTTGAAACTATTGTAATTTAGCATGATCATTAAGTTAACAGAGTTTCCAATTATCAATAGCTACACAATAACGTAAAAAAAGTTTTTTTTTAAATATTTTTTTAAATTATTGTTATTTGAATAATTTAAAATTATGAAAAATTAGTTTTAAGTTAATTATAAATTACAATTAATGTAACTTAATAGCTGCCCATTTAATGTATCTTCTTGCTTATTGTCATTTCGTAAGGAAAATGACAGTCAGTCACCCTCTAAGTCGACATAATGAAACTTTAGGCCCCATTTATAAAAAAATACCAGTTTTAGTACATTCCGTTTGACTGTTACTGACCTATCAAAGGGGGAAAAAACAATATTACCATCCTTCAGAAAAAAAAAAAAGTTACAAATGATTAATGATCAATTATGCATGAAAATTAACTTTTCATAAAGGTTGCATGAAGAAAATGGTTCTTCAATTCATATAAAAGTATACATATGTGTGATAAAAATAAAAAACAAACAAGAAAATACACACTGGAAGCATTTTAGAATTTTTTTCCTTTTAAAAAAAAGGTAGTTCAAATTATCATCTAATAGTTAATAACAAACAGAGTTCATTCAAGTCCTTTCAAATTGAATGACTACCAATTATCCTTTGTTAGGGTTACCGGATATGTGAAAACATAAAATAATTGATCAACTGATCATGATGTCAAGCAAGTGACTTTCCTATGGTTGTCTCTTTAGTTAAAATTAATTTATAAAGCAAGCACTTGTCATCTATTTAAAAGACAAATAGCATATGTGTATATTCATTCATGTACGCGCAAACAAAATCAATGGAACCGAAAGATTCAATTTCAAACCATTTGGAACATCAAAAGGTTGGGTCAAGATTGCCTTGATTTGAGTTTGTGCATCCACGAAATCTTTTTTGAATCCTTTTGCTTTCCTCGAATTCTGCTGCCCAATCAACAGCTGGGTCTCAAAATGACAAGAAAAATACAAGCGACGTTCATGATTCATCTCAATAAACAATTATTCCCATACCAATATTTTAATTAATCCCTACTGACATTTGTTACATCATTTTCAGTAGCTAGCACTCTACCATATATGCAGCGTTATGGAAGTCACTGGATCAGCATGAATTTCGGGTTTTGATCCAATTTTATTGAGTAATTGCAATATCCTCTTGTGATTTGCTTCCATGGAGTCAATGTATGGCTACGGCTTTTCTTTCCCCTTTGTTATCTTGTTACTGCTGCTGCAAGGCTTCCACCTTCAGGCTGGACCATCATACCATCACAAATACACACACACACACAAACACATATAAAGAGATAGAGAGAGAAAGAAATCCTCTAGCGAGAGAATGATAAAAAAAAATTCAATATATTAACAAATAACAAAACATAATTTTTAACATATTAAAATATATATTTTTTCTTTAATTTTAGTTTAACTTTTTTAAAGAGAAGATGTCCTCCTTTTTAGTTCAATTTTAATAACAAACCGGTACACACACACACACACAACATCATAAATTTTACATTTTAGTTCACAAGTTTTCCATAGCAAGTGTTTTGACCATAATCATACTTTATTATCATATTAACCTTTGATCGTGCATGGACTCTAATATTGTACTACTGCAAATTTTTGGCAAAAGACGTCACAAAATTTTCGTTGGAGTTTTTGAGTTTTTTATTTCATTTACAACGAAATATCCCTGGCTTATCTTACAGTTAAAGGTTAAATAATCATGCATGATAATCATAATAATAACTCGTGAAGTACAACGAAAAAAAATTGTAGAAGCGTAAATTAGAGTCCATATATACATATATACATATGTGTGTGTGTATATATGGACTCTAGTATACTATTATATATATGTATGTATGTTGCATGTATGTATAATAGTATACTATCTCCCGATATTCATAAATGCCTTAAAATTAAAGTAAAAAAGTCAAATAATATTTGGGATTAATTTCACCAACTTTTTCGGATTTTTCGCTGCTCGCCTCTTAAATTCCATCACAAACCGTTAGGAATGACTCAGATAAATGTCCATCTGAGAATTGAGAAACCTCTCTCCGACTCTACTCGGTGGTAGCCCTAGTAACTTTCTAGGCCGGCTGTTTCTCTTTTTCACCATAACAGGCCAGTCCAGCTAATAAGTCTTTTATTTTTCTCTCTGGCTACTGTGTTAAATGTTCCCGTTGGAGGGATGCAGAGATAATTGCATGCAAATGCTTTCCCAAAGCATTGTCAATTGTCAATTAATTTGTCTTTAACAGATCACAGCAGAGCAGCCAGTCCAGCACTGCCCTTTTCTTTTTCATTTTCTTTCTTTAATGCTCTTTTATATAATTATTGAAATTTACAGTCCCTTCAAAAACAAAGAAGGGCTCCCTAATTCGTAGGGGGTCCTAACTTTACTTAAATAGGGCACGTAGGATAACTAGGTTCGGTCTCTTTTTACTGCAAAAAACATGAACATTGGGATTTGAGAAGCCTAAAGGCTGTTGCCCAACTTATCCTGCTTTCTTTTTACAATTATTTAGTGAACTTTTTCTTATGTTATGAATTTTGTACTCCTATGAGCTGTTACCGTTGCTGCTGTTGCGGTGCCATAAACCTTTAACCATTATTCTTCTTTCTTTTCTTTTTTAAAATACATTAATTTACCGTTCATCCTTTTAGACCCTGTTAGATAGATTCATCATTCATGCTCGTGCATGCCATTGGTGTAAATTAAAAGTGGGAAAAAAAGATCTCAATATTTTATTGCTAATTTTGACTTATGGCTTTTTTTTCTCATTTTTTAATATATTATCGCATGTTTCTCATTAGGAAGTCTTTATGTTACATTTCATATAACATACACACTCCACAACAACCACATAAATTATGGATCCACACAATTTGTGTGGTTGTTGTAGAATGTGTATGTTACATGAAATGTAACATAACATTTGCCTTCTCATTAAGGTGCGATGCGTTCCATGGCAAAGATAGCTCAACATATACGATAGCGTAGCTAGCTATCAAAATCAATGGGTAAATTTAATTTACTTAAAATATAGACTTTTCTCCATATTTTTAAATAATTTTCAATTTAAGTGTTTTTGGTGATGAAAATATAATTATGAACCTACTTTCTTTCTTTTATAAATTATTCAAAATCGACACGGACAAATCAAAATTTTATTGAAGATAAACATAATTTTTAGTTATAATTGAGAAAAAAAGTTTTTCAAAAATTTCCCACCTGTCTGTGTGGTTCCTAGGAAACATATCTATAAGTTACCGGCACAGAACATAAAAGCAGAAAAAATATTTGTGTCAAGTGCAACAAGCCAACAAGCACATTGCATGCGCGAACATTCGTATCGTGCTATATATAATTGAACTGAAACTCTTCAATTGTAATCTAGTTAGATTATCTTATGCTAGGTCCTCGGAGATATTATTTTGAAAATTAATATAGATTCATCCATACATCTACATATTCTTTATACAACATCCTCTAATATGTTATTATGGTTAAATGTCATCTTTGGGTAGCTGTAGTTTTTAAACTACAGTACTAAAATGTTTAGTAAACATAAACTAATATACTTTATAAACTAAGTTAATTTAATTTTATACTTATATGATAAAAATTTTATTATATTTTTATTAATTTTGCCAAAATTATTATCTACTACATATTATTAATTATTATTTTATAGTTATAGTTTTTTTTTACAGCAACTGTATCTTAAAAGGTACAATACTTTCATACTAAATAAGGCCCTATACTTTTTCAAATACAGATGGATATTGAGATTTTGAGACTTGAGAAAATTTATATGTGGTTCGCAATTTGACGAATATATTGAACGTGTGAAGTAAAAGATTGTTCTTTCAAAATGAAAAAAAAAAATGGCGATGCACAATCCAAGAGAACAATTATTTTGACATATTGATACCTCGCCTCATCATAATTTCCATGAATTGAAATTGTGTAGTTGTCAACTCTATTGGATAAACTCCCTTGATCATAATTTTTTTCCATGGAAAATAATTTCATGGCTTAATTTATAGGCCACATTTGACTTCTCCAAAACCTGAGGGATATAAGGAACCTTGCAATTCTAGAAAACCAAACGTCCTGTTCCTCTCATATTTGAAAAAAAAAAAAATCATCTAGATGGATATTGTGGGGCTTCTAGAAATTATTTAGGATCTCAATTTATTGCGGGGTTTCTTTGACATATACATAGACTAATGACTGTAATGGATGATGACCAACATGATTAAAATTTTATTTTATTTTTTTTCTTAAGAGTCCTCATGATACCATAACACTCACATTTTTGCCACTTGGGCTTGTAGCTCAGTGGTGAACCATTGCCCTCAAAGTTAAGCATGACTATGAGGGCAATGGTTCGAGTCCCCATGGACTCAACCTCCCTAAATTAAACATAATTGTGTGGAGACTTCTTCTAACGTCTTTCTCCCTTACGAAATGCGACTGAAGTAGAGACATCCCTCCTTTGTGAGAGGTATTTGGCTGGGCATGTACTTCATAGAATAAAAATATAATAATATAAGTTCCATGTATATATCTGATTGTAAATATCAGTGTAATGATCTGCTGTCATAGCAGTTATATATATCTCTGTGTAATACAATAACCTGATGTTTAATCAGTTCAAAAAAAAAACATTCACATTTTTGCCAGACAGTTGTAGTGTCAAAATCACAAACCCAATCATGTAAAGAATATGAACTCCAAAAAAAAAAAATCCTTTCGGTTGCGTATATTCATTTCTAATGCATTTAACCATAATAAAAAGTCAACAATAATTAAACTAGAACACAAAATCTTGAATTAATTATTGATTTATTTTCGTTGTGGAACCAATGCTACTTTTTAACAATATTTGGGAAATTATCCCACATCAATTGAGACTTTTTTACATAACCATTTAATTTATGAATAAACTTTAATTAATATGAGATAATTTTCTAAATATTGTTAAAAAGGCAGCATTTTGTCATGAGCCACTCAAATTTTCTATAAACGGAAGTTAAATTGGCACTCACGAGTACGCTTAATAAAAGTCCGCTCAACAACGGGATGCACTCAGCAATGGGCCGCATCGTACAACTAACAAGCTATGGTATGCTTAGCAAGTGGACAACTCGGATACAACAAAACCTGGCCCAATTTTAGAATTCTCTACAACTTGTAAATAACTAAATTTTTAGGCAACTTGCACCACTTGCTAGGAACCATCTAAACCTACGCTAGCAATTCTACAAATAGAGCCTAGCACTTGCCATTTTGCTCAACCCCAACAATACACAACACCACAACAACACACATACAAAAGCAACCTGAGCACTCTTATAGAAAGCTATCTTGAATTTTCTCTTTCGATGTAATAAAAACATCTTCGATCATATTGCTCTTTCTTCTCTCTAGTCTTTTTGTAATTGTCTTGTTTGGCTAGCTAGAGAGGTTCAATAGACTTACTTAACAACATTTGTACTAGAAGTTGTCTAAATGTTGCACAGATTACCACACAGATTGTTACGTATTTATACTCATCCCATGACAAGTTACTTTCAAATGTAAATAATATCAAATAATTACCCTAATAATTAGCTACGACATCTATAGAGGGGCAAGCCAGGCTTGCTATATAATTATTATTATGGGCTTGCTTAATTAAGTGAAAGGTGGAGTTATTTAAACCCATAAAAAAATCATAAAACTCAACTACTTACCAAATCCATCACCATAACTTAAAATTGAGTGTTACCCATTAATTTTCTTTTAAATCTCACTTTTTGATTAAAATAAATATCAAATTATTATATATTTTAATTCACTAATTCTAAAATATCCAAAAATTATACTTGATGAACTACTTTCTTTCTCTACTATAACAATGGTTAAATCCTAAACTACTTTCTCTCTATTTCAATTTTTTTTTAATTCTTTCTTACTAAATCAATTTTATGTTTTTGTTCCTATAAAAAGAAAAAGAAAAATTATGTTTCCCTTAGTTTTTACTATAACATTATTAGTTTTTACTTCTTCTTCTTCTTTGTGCTTATGAGATTTGACCAAAAAAGTTCTAATAGACCCAAAGTGATACAAAAACTTTTCTTTTTATTTTTTCATGATAGTTATTTATCCTTTCAATTTGTTTAGATTACAGTAAAGTTAAATGCATTAATTATTTACTTCATGTATCATGATAAATTTTAACATGAAGGAGACAGAGGGAGAGAGAACAAAGACAAATAAGTAACTGATCAAATTATATTTTCATAATAAAAATTTTAATTCAAAAAAGGGTGCACTAAGGAATTTAGTGGGTTCAAATACCCATTCTTTAAAATTTATGTTGGCTAGGGTTATTTGAACCTATTAAAATACTCTTTGCACCTAATAGTTTATAAAAAAATATCTAAAAAAAGAACTAATAATTGTAGAGTTTTAGATATTGGTCTCACATCACGAGAGTTGCTAAAACAAAAAAGGATTAAAATCAAGTTAACAAATGAATTTTCTTCAATCATTTAGGATCTATTAAATATATTAAGAGTGCTTGTTTTTGTTGTTTTTTTGGACGAAAACTAATTTTGTATGATTGGCCTGATGAATTTAATGTGAATTTCTTCTTTCACTATTGTTGTGATGCGACCAATAAACATTTTTGCCCAGGCCAAGTAATTCCTTGTATGGTTAATTTGAATCCTTGCTTGATTGGTAACTAGTGCTCTATTCTTATGAAGTCTTCGTATTGCACTAAATTTACAGTACTTTCAATACCATTTAGTTGCAAACACCAAATCGACGGTGGCTGATCTCATTACTACCTCTTTAAGTCATTCATGAATATAAATAAAGAATCAAGAAGCAAAAAGATAAAAGAAGAGACCAAAATGGCGGGTTTACTCAAATTCGATTTATTTATAATTTTGTTCAATAATGCTATATTAGGTGTTTAGGTAAGGTGTTTAGGTTAGGTTCATAGAGTGAAAATTTTAAATTTTAATAGTCATTTGATTGTTTAATGGGTTCAAATATCTTCACCCTTTTATGTTTGAGTGGAGCTATTGGCACCCCTCTTACATTCCATTAAAATTCCGTTATTAAGCGTACCCCATTAAATGATATCAGAAAATTCATCATAACTATTAACACCCTCTTTAATTCCAAAAATACCATTATTTTAGTTATTCTAAATAACTTTCTCTCTTCTAAAATCCGAAATACAGGTATCTTGTTTCTCATTCTCTTTCCATCAGTCTTCTCATTTTTAATTTCAATCAAATGTACATTTTAATTTAGAGTTTAAAACCAATCCTTAAGGAAATAATTGACTTATAAGAAAACTATTAAAAAAGAGAGAAAGAGAGAGATTGTTCTTGAAATTTATGCACTGATGATTGGGTAATCATGATTCATGAGGTGTTGCAAATAAAAGATTTTTACTTCTATCGCAGTTATTGTCATGTAGAGTAGGATAACCTACAAGTTTACAATTTTCAACTTTAATTTATGTGTTTCTTTACTTTTTGATTCCTTTCTTTAATAAAATTAAATTCATCAGTACTACAAAAAAACAATTATGAATAATAGAACAAATTCATCTCAAAATTCTTAAAGCCAAACTCTTATTTTTGGATGTCTATGAACCAATTTTCCAAGAGTGAATTGTAGATATCCTTACAAAAATTTGTGTGTATTTAACTTCAAAAACCTTTTTGTTGGTTGCTAATTCTTAAGCTTTTTATATTCATCCGATCTTGAGATTAGCAAGAGATTATATTAATATAGTAGCAGAACAGGATGAATGATGAATGCAAAAGTGTTGACCGAAAAAGAAAAAGTAAAAATTTCGCTGGAGTGGTGTAAAGAATTGGCGGAAAGAGAAACAATCATAGGTTTAACTTTTTTTAAAATGTCCTTTAATGTAATTTGATCTCAAAGGTGTTTTATTAGAAAAATAAAGGGGTGCTAATAGCTCAACTATTTATGTTTTACTTAACAAACCCATCTTAATACCTATTATGTCCTTATTAAACAAAATTATTATAATATGTGCAATTTCTTTTCACATCTTCTTCATGTTTTCTCTATCTCTGTGATTAAGTGAATAATGTTGAGATATAAATCTTATATATTAAAGTCATTGGACCATTATGTCCCCTGTGAGTAGGGTGGGGAAAGGCTGGGCCAGCCCGACCCTCTTTTTTTTCTTAAAAAGATTATAAATTATAATAATTAATTAAAATAAAAAAGAAAACTTAAATCCCTAAGTCATAAATCAATAATGATTTAGAAAACTTAAAATTATAATATTAAAATCTCTTTTAAGTGTTAATTAATTAAAAAAGTGCTTGAATTAAAGAATTTGGTATTAAAAAATTAAGTCTCCGAGTTTTTATTTAATTCATTTTTTATATTTATTATTTTATTTTATTCATGTTTTTAATCCAGTGTTATTATAACAACTTAATGATTATTAAATCATTTCAAATTTAGAACAATTAAAATTTTTTTAAAAATAATTGAAAGCCCAAGCCGGGCTTGAGTCCGATGAGCCAGGCCCAATCTCTATCCTTATATTTTCTCTAAAATAGACTTGAAAAAGCCTAATCCAAATCTGCATTTTGCCATCCTCATTTGTGAGGGAGGCATGTCCTTTCTCCGTACTGGGCCTTATAAAGTACAAGAGAAAAGAAAACATGTCAGTATATTTCGTGCATAATTTGATAATAATTTTCAAATCAAAGTTGCAAACATCGCAGTTAAATGTGTTGACTGAAGATATTTTGATAATTGTTTTTAATCTAAATATAGCATTACCGGTAAATTACAAATCAAAATTGAAACACTACTTGGCCCAACTCGAAGTAATCGATTCCAAAACTGAGTGCAGCTGAAAGCACCTCAATTATGATTTGTATATACAACTTTTCTAAAGGAGTACATACAACTCTTAAAGCCCAATACGAGTTTGATTAATTCGGCCCGCATTGGTATACATGGCCAGCATCATACGGAAGATTAGACCACAATCATCAAATCGTGTTTCAGAGCCATGATTTCGTCTTCGTATTTTAATTTCTATCGCAAAATGATTTATTGCTGATGGTATCTTAATCATTGGTTGGATGCGTCGAGCTTAATGAATGTCCCGCTGCTGAAGCATTTTCTGATTCAATAGTGTATGACTTGTTTTGAGCATAACTCTCACGTTAAGAATGAACCTATAAATCTTTGTGTTTGTTATATTCTTTTTAATTTATTGATTCCGTAGTAAATACTTGGGTGATTAATGCTTAATCAACATTTTATGCCACCATAAAGCTATTGCTGCAATGAGTGAAAGACAAAACTGATTTGATGAGTAGAGGAAAGTTATTTCAATTTTATGTAGAAGAATTTGGGAATTAAATGAGGTTTTAAATATTTAATAGTATCTATTTGAATATGGACTATGATGCCACAAAAATAGGGTTTAAGAAGATCCCACTCTTCGCTCAAACATTGACGACAAACCACAGTCTAGCTGCAGATTTTTTAAAGAAATTTTTGCCGTATATATACAAAAGAAGACAATGTTAATAATTTCTATGAGGAGACAAAATCTTTTAATACGAACAATTAACAAAATAAGGAGAAAATTAACACTAAAGTGCAACAAAAAACATGGACAAAAAAATTGGTGCGATGAAGCTTGGAACATTATATTTTTCTATTAGCCTTCTTGAACTCACAATGACATTACAAATTCACAAGCGCAAATTTTAAAAAACAATATAAAAATCAACATTTAATTCATAAATCCTGCGACTCTTCTTATATTGGATTGTTCCATTTTAAAGTACCTTTCTTCAAAATCAGTATCATTATCGTCGTTATCTTCGTCGTCTTCACCAGCAACATCTTTAACATCCTTTGTCCTCCTCCCTAAGCCACCCTTAAGCCAATCAACTACGTCAGTCATCGTCGGCCGGTTCTCCGGATTGCTGTCAGTGCATCTCAACGCGATCAACACCATTGATTTAAGCTGATCACGGTTAAATTTACCCTTCAATCTAGGATCAGCAATATGTTCAAATGCACCCTTTTGGACATAGGGAGTGACCCATTGCACAATGTCACGTTTCACTCCACCAGGGAGTTTTTCTAGTGGCTTTTTTGCACTAATTAGTTCTAAAAGTAACACTCCAAAGCTATAAACATCACAACTATCTGAAACTTTGCCCCACATAGCGTATTCGGGTGCCAAATATCCGAGAGTCCCTTTTACTCTAGTGGTCATATGAGTAACACCATCTGGTATCAGCTTTGCAAATCCAAAATCAGCAACTTTTGCTTCAAAATCTGTATCTAAGAGCACATTACTTGCCTTTATATCTCTGTGAATTATATGAGGGTTTGCCTCGTGGTGCAAGTACCTTCATAAGAAATATGGACAAACCCTAAGTATGTTGTAACATTAAGATTAAAAGTGTCAAATAAATAAATTATTGTAGAAGTTCATAAGCCTAACGTATATTGAGAAGCTAACTCGTAAGTTGAGAGAGAGCAATGTTTTACTTACGCGATTCCCTCAGCAGAGCCGATGGCGATGCTCACACGGCGATGCCAGTCAAGTAAGCAATCAGGAGCCAGTCGGCCATGCAAATGAGTGATTAAACTGTGATTAGGCATGTAATCATAGACTATAAGGCGTTCATCGCCACCGGCGTAAAATCCCCTTAATCCCAACAAATTCCTGTGCCTCACTCTACCTAGTATCTCCACTTCTACCGCAAATTCCATCTCAGCCTTTGCGTTCAACGTCTTCAATCTTTTCACTGCTATCTGAAGATCAATTAACTCAATTTAAGTTAGCTATTAATTTTAATTTAAAAAGAAAAAAAAAGACCCTTTTGATTAATTAACACAAATATAGACATCATCATTGCCTCGTCGCCTTTACTTGTACGGCCCCAGTAAACACTTCCAAATCCTCCCTCGCCAATTTTGTTATCATTGTGAAAGTCATTTGTTGCATGAAGAAGCTCTTTCAGAGAGTATAATTCCCATGGGTAATCCTTGCTATGCTTGTATGTACTATAAAATAAAATTGGAGAAAAAAATAAATAAGTTGGAAAAAAAATTGCAAACGTTAATTTTTGTTTTTAATTAAAAAAATAAAATACACACTTGATCATCTCCTGTTTCTCTACGGAGAAGCAACAAAAGCATGAGAATTTCCAAACCATTGTTGATGTTCTGTATGAACACTGCAGGTGAGGCAAGAAGAAAGCAAATATTTCGATGATTTTGAAGCTATAAAATAAAATTAAATTAAAGAATGAAATGGTGAAGACAAAATGTAGCTTAGGAAGTCAAGTAGTATGTGCATTATAATCCTTTCAAGTACATGTAATTTAGCCCTTGTCGGCATTTGCTGACCTAGCTTCCCATTGGTAATGTCATAGTTTATTTTTCTGTTGAACATTCGTCGGTATTATTTTAATTAGCTGGTACGTATATATGATAATTTTGATTTAATTATACTCCAATTTGAATTGAAAGTGACACCACCGATTCTAAAAAGAGCTTGACGAGTTGATTCGACAAACCCATCAATCTCGACGGTTCATTTGATTGACCAATCTCTCTAATATAATAATCGTATAAGCATATGATTTTTTTTTTTTAAATTGGTTTGAAACAGCTGAGAAAATGTCATGTGTTAGGGACAATTAGCCGTATTCGAACGTGGAATTATTCTTTTTAACTTAGAAACTTAAGGGAAGAACAGTTTTGCGTATTCAGGCTGCAATAGGGGCTGTATATAGTAAATTACACTAGAAAGAGCATAATAATGCTGTCATTTTGATGCTACGGTAATAGGGGTGTTCGCGGATCGAATTTTACGGATTATAATTTTTCAATCCAATCCAATCCACGGATTGATAAAATTCAATCCAAATCAAATCCATACATCTGCGGATTGGATGCGGATTTGACTCAATTCATATCCAATCCATAAGTCTGCGGATCGGATGCCAATTTGACTCAATCCATATGCAATCCACCATTTTGCGCATTAGTTTTCGAATTAAAAATTTTTAGTTTTCTCCAACTAATGAAATAAAAAAATCTAATATAAAAATAATTTTGCTACCAATTAAATTTAGAATTGAATAAAATTTAAATAAATTAATTGTTTAAATAAAGCTAAAATAATACATTTAAAGTTTCAAAATATAACACATCGAGACTAATTATTTAAATAAAGCTACAATAATACGTTCATAGTTTCAAAATATAACACACCAAGCTTAATTGTTCAAATAAAGCCACAATTAATTGAAATGACGAAGTTTCGGAAACCAAACACAGTCTGATCCTTCACCAGGGCTGTTGCGCCTGTCGAAAAATGGTGATTACGGAGCCTTCCACGATGGGAACTAGGAGAAGTCGTACAGATGGCGATCTTGAAGGTTGTGATAGTGAAATTGTTCAGCTGGAACCAGTGAATGTGAAGTGGTTCGATGGAATGAGGAAAGAAGATGGCTTGCTCTCGCCGGAATCGCGCGGCCGATGTCCTTTAAATCCGTGTCGAGAGTGTATCCAACCAGTATTGACTGTTACTAGTGTGTGTGACGGCGGGGGAGCTTAGGGTTTTTTGTTTGTAAATTGTTGGTGACTTGGCGTTATATTACTTTGCTTTTACTAGTCCGTGTGACTTTGTTTTTATTTTGTTTTATAATTTTTACAAGTTATATTTGTATATTTAATTATTTTTTATTTTTTATTATTATTGGGTAATGGTTAAGATATGTTATAGTGCTTAGTAACTATGCAATGTCACATTTATAATTTTTTTAATTAAATTTATAATAATTTTTAATTATATATATATATATTTTGCGGATTCACAGATTTCTGCCGATTTACAGAAGTAAATCCATATCCAATCCATCGACTGCGGATTTTTAAATTTTCAATCTATATCCAATCCACCAATCCACGGATTGGATTTATACGGATCAGATTCAGCGGATTGAACGGATCGGATTGGATTCTGAACACCCATATATGGTAATGGGATAAGGATTTTCTCTTAATTTTTTTTCCTATGCTCTTTTAGTAAAATGAATAATTAAGATTGAATCTTAAATTTTGATGTTGACAATTAGGTCAGTTTATTAAATTTTATTTATAATTAGGGGCAGAGACAACATATTGATTGACTGGGGGCTTGGAGATAGGAAGAGTTATGCGCCAAGACACTACATTTTTTACTTTTACGTATGCAGAAAAAAAAATTTAAAAATTTTCTATGGGTGCAAGACTAATGGTGGAATTGGCAAATGTAAGATTAATAAAAAAAAATTATTGAACTTGTGGGTTATTTAAAAAATTAAATTAATATTAATATTTACTGGCTTGATTTTAGTTTGGAAAGCCAACTCTTTTAATTTGAATGTAAAATTCTTGGGGGTGAGAATTTAAATGTAAATATATAGGGGACTTGAGTATAAATATGAAAGGAGTTTTTTTTTTTTTTTTTTCAGTGGGACTTGAGTCCCCACTAGTCCAACAAATCCGCCCCTGTTTATAATTAAACTGATTTTTTTCCTAAACTTAGAACACTGAAAGAGACTACAGGAAAAAAAAAAGAAAAAAGACTAGGACGCCCTTCAATCTTGTTACTTCTGTTTTGTTCCAGATTACTAAGTAAATAAACCCAACCTTGACCTGAAGGGAAGTACTAACGAAATCTCGAGACAAATGAATTGAAGGGAAAATAGAAATGTGGGGCTTTAAGGCCCATTAATAAGTTTATTAAGATGTATGGCCTATTAATTTGATTATTAGGTCTTGCACGCTTGGATTTTATAATGGGTAGCTATAATATCCTCTTTTTATTGGCCAAACAATGCCAAAAAATTAACAATAATGGGTATTAAAATAATTTAAATTTTCTGTCAACTTTCTACTTTGATGCCAAAATTAAAAGTTGTATTCCTCCCACTTACTTATGTTTACTACTTACGCAACAACTTTATGCTAACAGTCAAAAGTTACATACTACCCACATGCAATTGTTTGTCACTTTGAATTATTTGCCACATGCATGCACATGTTCAACAATTATAAAAGTTTATTGTTTTTTTAAACATTTAGAAGTAGATCATGTATGTTTTGAATTAAAATAAATGTAAGCGCTACAAAAGAATGTAAGACTTATATATGTAATATATGTTTGCTACAAATGATTTTCAACTCCTAAATCTGATTTTGTCATTTGCAACGGAAATTCTTATGTTAACTCACTATGATATTAATGAAATTATCTAATAATTTTTTTTACACATGAATGTTAATTTTACAATGAGAAAAGGGCACCAATACCCTCTTAAATTGAATAAATGATCACAAATACTCTCTTATTTTCATAATTGGTCGTATAGACTTCTATTTAAAATAGAAATACTCTTATAATTTTTTCAGATAGAAAGTTTGTGTGTCCTAAAAGAGATATGTGTAATCATTTCTAAAAAATATGAGGTCTCCATGATAGGAGTGTCAATGTATTTTTCCCTTTCACAATTGATCAATCATACTAATGACAACAATTTCGAAAAAAAGAAATTAAAATTCATGGTCAAATTTTATTTCCTTTAAAACCGTTGTATACTAGTCTTTATCTAAGTTTTGACATAATTAAGCAGATGAGAAGGTGGAGGAGGAGTGAACAGAAAATAGACAGGATCGAGGTTGATTAACGAAAGTAACTCATATTTCAAACAAAAAGCTCGTTAATAACATAGCCAAAAAAACCCGATTGGTTGAAGTTCAAACGTTCATATAAAATATTCAGCATGAGTGAGCAGGCCCATCTGATAAAGTTACCTGAAATGCTCACCTCAGAAGAAGTAAAAGAACCTAAAATTATTAAAACGTAGTAGTGGCAGCAGGCATTATATTTAGAGATCGAAGATCATAAGATATATAGCTTGCAATAATTCCATTAATTTGGTTTCTTCCTGAGGTCTTGTAACTTGATCTCAAATAAAGTGAACATCACTAAATATTAGCCAAACAATCTAGGCTTTTTGGCTACGATCAAGTGAAGTGTTCACCATGAGAAACATATTCTAATCGTCAATTAAACCATCTCCGTTAATCCAACCCCACCTTGTTTTACTAAATTATTTGGCATCCGGTATCCCTGTTCTTATTACGCTACAAGGCCTGTTTGGTATGTCAGATAACTCTTGCGATTGGATTATTTTTGTCTAATTCCAAGCTTGTCCCATGTTAGAATGTCCAAGGGTTACTCTGCATGAGTGCAAAAAGACCAAAAAAAAAAGGTGTCACAAAAACAATGACACTTACCTTCAATATAACAAGAACTCAAATAAAATCAAAGTCTGTTATAAATAGAAGCCCCCCATCCTTTTTCAAAGGTAAGCCAAAATTACTCAAGAGGGAAAATGCTAAACTTCTCTCTAAATTTTCCCAATCTACACATTATCCCTCTAAAAAATTGATAATTGACTTGATATCAGAAGATATACACCGACAAAGTGGATCCTGTAATTGTTTTTTATATGTTTGTAGAGTTTTATTTAACTAGGATTATCTTCATCACCTAGAGAGAAGGACGTCGCCTAGGGGAAATTTTAAGAGGATTACAATTAAACTTGAAAATTAATAGTACAACATGAGAAGCCCATGTTGAGAGTTTAACATAATTTGATCTAATAAAGTGGAAACTCAAGCCTAATTCCAAGAGGGCTATTCTATGTTGAAATCATCATTTGATAAGTTGGTACAAAATTTACAACCACAGATACCATACCTATACATGATTCATATTATAAGATTATATTTAAATCTAACATTTGAGTGACACATAGTATGCAACTTAAGTTAATTTTCAATGTTGAATTGCATTGATTTTATACTGGTGATATCAATAGGAAAAATAAACCAATACAAATCGTGAAACTATATTATATAACAATGAATCGAAAGGTAAGTGAGCTAAATTTAATGCTTCGAAACGTCTTGATTAAAAAATGCACTACATAAATTTTCCCCCTAACTCTTACAATAATGCAGCAACCACTTATCCTACAGAAATTAACCAAAGCTGTTGA
>NW_006261964.1:28233302-28236844 GCF_000493195.1 Citrus x clementina | reverse complement strand
AATGGCAAGGGTGTCAATAGTTTAACATGAGGGATGTTTTGAGTTTTGAGTTACTTTTAAAATTACAAGGACTCAATAGACACTAAGCTTAAAATAGTGACTAAACAAACTTTTGCCTTTTTTTTGGTCTGAAATTTAAATAAATCTAAATTAGTCTGAATTCTTAATAAAGCTAAATGTCTGAATCTCAATTAATTTTTTTTAAATCACTAAAAATAAGTATTAAGATGTTTTTTAACTTAAAAAATCTAAAAACTAGTATTTTATATTTGTGCCCTTAGAAATTATAAAATTTAAACAAATAATAAATATCTCAAAAAACATAAATAAGATAATATATTATCATAACATAAATCTTGTTCAATTAAATACAACCCTTTCATATTTTAAATTAATATATTTTAATCAATTTTATTATAGTTTATGATGTTTTTATATGAAAAATATTCATAAAAAATAAAGATAAATAATGCTAATTAGTAAATTTTATTTAGATAAGGATAAAAAATATTATTAATTAGATAGGGATAATTTGGAGAATATCTTTCAATGATGTTATTAAGACTTTTTAGATTAAGTAAAAAGTTAAAAATAAAATTGGCTTAAAAACTTAATAATTTAATGACTGAAAATTTTCATTAAATTGAAAAAATAAATAGACATAATGACTTAACTAATTAAAAATAAATAAATAAGCAAGACCTTACTCTCTTGTTTAAGAATCCATCTAATATTTTCTTACTCCATTGGATTTTTTTGAAAATACATATGGAAAGGATTAATCTTAAGATACGTGGAATAGGATATGGGTTAACAAAAGCGATTCCAGAGAATGAGATCAAACATTTCAAGCCCCGGTACGCAGTGAAAAAACAAATACTTTCTATTGGAATTGTAGCATCAATCAGAAGCATACCTATATATCATAGTGTCGAAATCAATTCATTATATGATTAAGTTCATGTTGTAGTCCCGTGTAGATCAACATATGTCGGCTTTTTTGGTTCTTTTTTTTTTTTTTTTCTCCCAGTGGAACCTTAACAAAGGGAAACATATTAGTTAAAAGAAAGTGAAAGAGAAGAGAAAGAGCAAAGGCTAGCCGTAGCTAAACCCTAAAATAGGGCCGACTCAACCATATTTAGGGCCTTAGGCAAATAGTTTTAATTAGTTTTTCTTAAAATTTAATAGGGATGGCAATGAGGAGGGGAGGGGAGGGGACCAATCTCCCCATACCCATCCCCGATATTTTGCGTATGTCCCCGTCTCCGTCAGAATTACTTGAAAGAATCTCCATCCCGTCCCCGAATAATAACAGGGGATCCCCAAAGGTCCCCGATCCCCGAATAACTAATACATTTTTTGTTTTCGATTTTGAGTTAATCATATTAAAATAAAAAATTCAAATAAAAGTAAAGTTTGAAATATATCTTACATTAATATCCATTACAAAAGTCACATACATTAAATTAGTAAGTAACGCAGCATGTAAGAGATACAAACTTTTTTTACAAACTATCGTGAATAAATTAATAGTCTAATACAAAATTGTTACAAATAAAATCGAATTTAGATTCAAAATTAACTTTTTCAATGGTGGCGTGGGCACTTTATAAATGTGAAATATTTCCTTTACAGCACAATAGTTAAGTCGGAGCAAATCAAGAGCAAATATTAGATTAGATTAGATTATATTAAATTAGATATTAAAATTGTGATTCGCTGTTGGCAATTATAACATCTAAAAATAAATAAAAAATAGATTTAAGTTTAAAATATTTAATGAATATTAAAATTAAAACAAAATTTTTAGGCTAATAGAATTTACCCGGTTTTTTTAATGTCCTAAATAAAAATTTAAGACTTTAATTAGTTAATTAGGCCTAAAAGTTTAATAATATAAATATTTTGATATTTGTTATTTTTACCAATATTTATAATTTAAATTTTATTATTTATTTACTAGTAATTTTAAAAAATTAAAATTAAAATTAAAATTAAAATGGGGAAATGGGTAGGGGATGGGGATTCCACCTCATCCCCGTCCCCTCCCTGAATAAGAAATTGGGTATGAAATTACCCTCATACCCTCCCCGAATAGAGAAAATCCCCGAGGATACTCGTTCCCGTGGGGATTTTTGCTATCCCTAAAATTTAAGACAAAATATATATATATTAGTTATATACGATTTATTGAAAATCAATTCTTTAAACACTCTAAAATGCAAAATTATTAAATAAAATTCTATTCTACTATTGCTAATTCATGAAATTTTAATTCAATTATAACATTTTCACTTACTATTTTTTTAACTCAAATTAAATCTTTTTTACTACTCCTTTTTTAGATTTAACTAATTTTTTCTATTCTTCTATTTTCTAAAATTTTTTGATATAATTTTATTTCAAAATAGATAAAACAAGGACACAAAAATATAGTAGATTAATAAAAGAATATATTAAAGAGAAATAAGAACAAATAAATAACACAACTAATTAAGAGAATAATAAAAAGATAAAATCTGGAATTTCAAAATCTGTTTTGTAGGAATTAAAACTATTAAGTACTACATTAAATAAACTCTATAAGAATTTGATAGTTTATTTAGGAAAAGATAATAACAAAATAATAATAAATTAAATGAATAATAATGACTTTTAAATTCACATCCCCCTTTTATATACAAAATAATCATCTAATGAGGTCTTCATGTAAAACGAGGCCCTAGGCAACGCCTAAGTTTTCTAGAGGTCGAGCCGTTAGCCTAAGAGGACAAAGATATAGCCAAAAACTACATCAGAGTCAAGAAAATCTATAAGCAGGAAAGCCCTAAGGATCCTTGAATAACAACTCTTGAATTTGGACTGAGGGAGAGTCGAACAAAGTAAAAGATGGACAATATAAACTTATACTAGCCAAAAGGTCTCCCCCTTAATTACCTTCACAAAAGATGTGAGTACAATATAAAGAAATTTAGGAGAATAGAACTTTGCAATTTAACCACCAATTCTTATACACCAAGGAGGCTTGAAAGAAAAGCCAAGCAAGAAAGAGATGGCAGCCATAGAGTCACTTTTCAGCCAAACTTAGTTCCCACAACGATTATAAACTTGTAAAACCGCATGAATAATGGCCATGATTTCATCCCCAAAAAAAAAAAAAATATATTGTGACCCATACTCATAGCAAAAGACCTAAGAAAATACCTTGACGATTTCTGAAGATCGCACCGCACTACACGCTGAAGCTACTAAATTATTTTTTTTGGAGAGACTATCTATATTAATTTTAATAAAAAGGAATATAGTTGATGCCATAGAACATGTTAGAAAAGTATAATTCCACCCAAGATATTGCAAACAAAAATATCTAATAAATAATAAATAGAAAAATAAATGGAGAATAAAACCAATCACACAACATAAGAATTTATGTGGAAAACTCTTATCCTGGAGAAAAATCATGGCCTTTAAGGATAACGAGAGAAAAATTCATTACGTGAAAAATTATTACAATCCCTTTTGTATTTTTCCTCACATCTAAA
>NW_006261964.1:28226353-28233202 GCF_000493195.1 Citrus x clementina | reverse complement strand
GAAGTATTTTTTTTCTAAACTAGTACTCTTCCTTGAATAAGTCAAGTCCCAAAGGAAAATTACTTATCTCTCAAATAGAAATCCTACTAAATAAGAAAATATCATAGGAAATTCTTATTAAAAAATAAGACTTTTTATTAATAATGTCTTATTTTTTAATAATCTCCACCTTGGCGAGTTTTTCAATTAGGCGACATAACATGATCTAGTGTGTATCCACACAAGCATGTCATCTCCACCTTCGTTACTCCACTAAAAATATACTCATAAAGGGCTTATGAGAAGCACTCCACCCGGGGTAAAATCTTGTCCTCCATCCAGCAGTCATAATTCTTTGCACAAAGAATTATCATATTCCACCATATCCAGAGTACATATATTCGGCATACGGTGATCACCTTGTTGAAAATACACTCTCATGTTTGGCTTCCTTGAGAGTCCTCAACCATTAACATAAAAATTCCATCACACAACTTGTACTAAATGACAAATCATGCCTTGTGTGCAAAGTCTTATGGACCTGCTAGCAATAACACATCCTCTTCCATGGCACTAATGGTTTGTCATGAGTATGTCTTCATCATCTATCAGAAGGGACCATCGTCTCCCACAATGATGAGAAACTTTCTACTAGCGATGCTATCCGTATCTTCATATACTAACTTAGAGCCACTTATCGAACTTGCTCCATTTACATTTTGACAATCCCTTTTAAGATGCCCTGATTGTCCACACATAGAGCTGACTCCTTTATTTTAGAGTTATATATATTTTTTTAAATACCAAATGTCAATGCCAAATCATTAGAAGCTTCATTACTTCCACCATTTAACCTTCTTTTTTTCTGAAAGTAAAGTGCTGCTAACTTCTTTAAGATCTACTGTTCTTCTTCCTATATATTAAAGTAGGCAAGAAATACTTATAGGAAGTTGGAAGAGAAACAATAGCCTAAGCACCTTCTTATCGTCTTCAATTTTAACTCTAATTGCTTCTAAATCTGTCATGATGCCATTAAGAACACTAAGATGATCATAAATTTTTATACCTTAAATCATTCTAAGTGTGTGAAACCGCTCCTTAAGGTATAAATGATTATAGATGCTCTTTATCTGATATAAATTTTCGAGCATCTCTCAAAGTTCTTTTGCCTAAGGAATTGTTCCTACATTCCCAAGAACATAATCATATAGCACTTACAGTTCTTTCATCCAATTCTTCCCAATCTTCATTGCTCATAACAAATTTTTCAAGGTTGACACGACTTAAAAGTGTTTAATTTACTCCCACGTATAAGAGTGTCTATTTATAACATAGCTCGGTGAGTCCAAGGTCGATCCGCATAGAAAATATTTAATTTAGTTATTTTAATTTATCTAAGAAATGAAAATAGAATTAAAAATATGCAACTTAATTTAAGTAAAACTATGAAATTAAATTAGTAAGGGTTATGGATCCACTCTTAGTAGTAAATATATTTAATAAATTCTTTTTTTTAATTGCCCAAAAGATTAATTGTATAAATTTCAATTATTTTTCCATTAATTTTATTATGGATTAAGTACTTAGTGTGCCAAAATTTAACTTGTCTACAATAAGTCAAAATACCATTTTACCATACTTTGTCCTAAGATATTAAGAATTTATTGTGCCAAACTCCCATGTTTGTCTACAACAAATTAAAATTTCAAAATATAAAATATGGATAAAATTATATATATAATAATTTAATTTATATAATTAAAAATATAATTTGATTAAATCATTTTTTTACTAAGAATTTCAACTTACCCTAACTATTAGTATGTAGCTAAATATAATTGAAATAAAGGTAATTATTAAAATTAAGTTATACATAATTAAAAAAATGGTTTCTGAAAATTGGAAATAAAACTAATTTTATTTATTAAAAACATATTACAAAATGTTAAAACTTAATTAGGATACAGAGAAGAGAAGAAGAATTTGAAGAGAAAGAAGTAAAGAAAGGTGGTTAGAGAGGTGTATTCCCCCCCCCCCCCCCCCCCCCCCCGCCCCCCCAAAACTTATAGTAGTTCATAATCAATCCACACCACACACATAAATAAAGCCAATTATATCATGGTCATTCATTTGTCCCGCTAACAAAACATAAACCTAACTCAATCCACTCAAGCACACCCAGCTTATTCGACTAACAATTACCACACCTAACATAGTAAAACTTATTATTTTACAATTACCACACTTAACGTGGTAAAAACTTATAATTTCACAACAAAAGTCGTGGATCCTCCTCGACAATTACCTAACTTCTCGGATCTTTAGAATCCAAATTTGACATCCATACATTTGTTTAGAGCCTTGAATTGCATCAAATTATTATTTTTATCTAATAAACACATAAAAATACACAAAATCAAATATTCAGAAAAATAATTAAAAATTCACAATATGTTACATAATTACAAATGTAAATTATAATGTAAGCATAAAATAACATTTTTATCCCTTAATGAATATACAATTTTTAATACTAATCAGAGGTCACTGTTAAAAGCAGGAGATGGTTTGCCCTTCAAAGCCTTGTGTAGCCGAGATTGAATCAATACATCCTTGACTTGAATTTGCCACAAGTCAAAATTGATTTTTCCATCAAAATTTGCAACCTCAATCCTAACAAGATTTGAAAACTTGTTTGCAGATATAATTGCTTTTCGAAACAATCTTTAGCACTGATATCATCTAAGATCTTGCATCTTGCAATAAAAAAATATCAAGCAAATAATAAACAAAAGAATAGGTGGAAAATAAAACAATCACACAATACAATAATTTATGTAGAAAACTCCTATACTAAAGAAAAACCACGGCCGCCAAGGACGAGAGAGAAAAATTGACTATGTCAAAAATTATGACAATCTCAAAACCCTAATAACACCCAATCTCTTAATAGATCAATTTTTTTTCTCACACTAGAAATTGTCTACTTATAGAGAACTAATTACTGTGTTATGCAAATAAATGAATCCAACATCCTTATATATACTGATTATTTCTTGTTGAAGATGTATTTTTTTTCTTTTAGTAGTTGTATTCCTCCTTAAATGAGTCAAATTCCAAAGGAAAAATTACTTATTCCTTAAAAAGAAATCCCACTAAATAAAAAAAATCTAAGAAAATCCTTATTGAAAAATAAGACATATTTCTTAATGGGACCATTGTCACATTAGTAGCTCTACAGCGAGAGATACTAATGCGAAGATTTTTGACGATATTCAAATATAAAAGAGAAGAAACAGAGCCTTGGCAAGTCGATCAACACATGATAGATTGCCAAACTATGAGACAATATAACAAAAATGTAAACTAGATCCTTGCACTTAGCTAAACAATGTATAAAACTTGTATCAAACCCTAAACTATAAATTAATGTATGAGTAATGGGAAAGAAATTTCTTACCTCGGCTTGAATAGTATGAAAAAACCCATCACTAGTTTGGGTGAAAACATAGCTGATAACATCAAGTTCTTCTCCAAGCACTGTTTCTATTACTTTTAATAGCAACAAATTTTCCTCTCTATGGACACTATTAATCACAATCTCCACTCCACCTACATATTAGTGAATTAAAACACAGTTTGTCAAATAGTTACCTTAATTTGAATTTCCCTAGCTAGCCAGAAGCTTCACAATCGGATTCTTGAGCTTATCTCTTAAGACTCAAGTCTTGAATATTCTTATTCAGGTACTTTCTATAATTCATAGCCTCGTTTATGTGATCAGATTTTGAACATTTTTCCTGCAACCACCCAAAAAGAAAAAGAAAAGAAAAAATCTTAGAATAAATTTAATCATGATAATCAAGAAAATCTTAAACCTTCGGCAGGACATTGAACAAAGACTATAATTCAAGCCTTGGGGTAGGGACATAGAAAGAATTGTTTTTTGGGCACATTCAACGTAAAATATAGACCATGAATGCAACTTAACTAATCATATAAGACAGACCATGAATGTAGCTTAATTAATCATAAAGGCATTCTGACTGTTTGATTAATAATAAATAACAAAAACTTAAGATTAGGCTCTGTTTGGTATATTAGATAGAGCTTATTTAAGTGGAGTTTTTATTAAAAAAATGTTAGTTGTTTGGTTGTCAATGAGAGCTTTTATTAAAAATTATAAAATTACTTTTATAGGTAAAGTTTTAAAAGTTATGTTATGAAAGGCATAAAATATGATTGTTAAATAAGTAAAAAATACTTTAGACAATTTTTAACATTTTAAAAATAACTGTTTAACCTCTACTCCCAAAAGGCCAAAATTTGAGATTTTGCTAATAGAGGCAAATTATAGTCTTCAAAAGCTCTACCAAAAAAATAAAAAAAAATGAAAGAACTTGTGAAATTAAATAAGCACTTATGGTTATTAAATAAGTCATACCAAATAAGCATTTAATAGATGAGATTTCTCATCCTTATCCAAAACTTTTATCTTTGTTTAAGAAAGATACAATACAATTTCAAAATATTCAAATAACAATATTTGATGCTACAACTATATTATATTATTGTCTATTGATGAATGCGTACTGATTATCGTTGTTCTTGCAAGGTTTTATGTTTTGGAAATGATATATAATGGTTTCATTGTCAACAAAATAATATATAATATTATCGTGCATACAACTAAGAAGAAGAAGAAGATAACGAGGAAAAAAATAGACAATCTTTTTTTTATAATTTCATATTTTTAATTATTATCTTGCTTTGTTAAATTTATTGTCTCTATTTTTATATAGTTAATTTTTTTTAACAAAAGTTAAATTTGAAACTCTTCAAATTATGTAGGCAATTTTAATAATAAACTGAGACACTATTAAAAATTTAAAGCAATTATAAACTAATTTAAAATGACTTTTCAATTTTTTAAAAATCAGCTTGGACCGCCTCAGCTGGTCCTATACTGGCTCCGCCTCTGCTCGGTGGGGGTTGCTTTTGAGTTTTGACTTTAGAGTGATAATGGAATTAAAGAAATAGATACGCCTCTTGCTAGAGTGTGAATATCTTTGATTGGACTAAGATGTCTGAGATTCTCAGCAATAATCTCTTCCTAGGGAAGGTGAGATTAAAGTGATGATGTCGGCACTCATACTTTAATTTCTTCTTTACAACTAAAGCTCAATTTGGTGGACCAATGTCGGTGCCATTTTTTAAATCATCGTCATATATGCTTTACAGTTTGCATGTTTAAAAATTCATTATTTGTATTTCGAGGAAGGAGGAGAGGAGGAATGGGAAAAAAATGTGATTTTTCTTTATATCTCTGCAATGTAGAGAAAGTGCTATTTGATAGCAATCAAATGAATATTACAAGAATCAATACTGATTTTTCAAATTAGCCGCTTGAGCACATGAATAATAAGAGTGAATGATAATTTGATTTCTTTAACTATCAGTTCTCTTGACTTTTATTTTATTGTCTTTTCAATTTATTTTAAGAGGTAGATTCCTCCAAAATTTGTATTGATCATTTTTTCATATCTTATTGACGAGCTTTATTTTAAAAATATATTTTTTTAATTTTTCATGTTATTAAAGTATATTTTGATAGTCGCTTAATAGTGATGGATTATAAAGTGAGAAAAAAAGTGTTGATCCTAAAATCATGATTAGTAAGGATATTCCTCAACCAAACCTATTATGATATGCACTTATGTACATATGAAAATGGTCAAGCCCATTGTTTATGGTAAAGATCAAGATTATTATGATGATATGCACGTATGGATTGTCATTATGACGATATACACGTATGGAAGAAATCGAAATCATTATGTGATGAATGAATAACAAAAATTAAGACCTTTATGATACATACAAATGGCAAGAATCAATAGTAATATGTAATGAGTAAGGATAGATATTTTAAATTTCATCTCAAATGATGTGTTATTTATTGAGTGAGTGGGTAGTAATTTTTTACAAGATCCAAGTAAATAAATTGTATTATCTCATTACCAATTGATAAATGCCATATCATTTAAGATAATTTTTTTAGGATAAAAAATTTAAGATATGTAGCATTAGTCTTATGTCATACACATATGACCAGATATACAAGTAAATATGGAAGACAAATCCGAGCAAATTATTGTATTTGACTATTTTGCTTTATTGCAATGTGTTGTCTTGTATAAAATTAAGTCTTGGAGCCATTTGAAGTAAAGAAAGTGAAAAAAAAAAACACTTCTCATAGGCATTCTATAAACTTTTCATGGTATCAAAATGAGTTTTATTAATGGTTTTAGTTAGATCCATCACATAGATGATAGTTTATTAGAAGCTGGAGATATTTGCACTGTAAAAATTAGTTTGAACATTCTATTACTTAAAATGTCAAAAAATGATCTTACTTAAACTAGTTAAATTAATTTATTCTAAACATCAGTTAAACTATTTAACACACCCAAAAAGAACTAATAACAATTTAGTACATACAAAAACATAATCAAATTACTTTGTAAACAATTCTTTAACATGAGTGTTAGTTATTAGTTTTTGTTTAGTAAAAATTATGTTCGATATTGGTTTTTATACCTTAATTTTTTAACATAACAATGATAAACCATACAATCAGTAGCTACAGCTCACCGAATATTATTAGCGGCAAGATTTGGCATCGGCAATCCCTTATTCTAGACACAATCTTTATTTTGAGCAAGTATCACTTGATAATATTAATATTCCTTATGTACAAATGATTTCATTCCTTAATGTATGTAGTCATAAATAGGACAGCATGTCTAGCCATTACACTAAAAGATTTGGCTGACCTTAATAGTTGTATATAAGCTTGTAAACTCTCTC
>NW_006261964.1:28219838-28226253 GCF_000493195.1 Citrus x clementina | reverse complement strand
CATAAAGCTTAGAGCAGTGTTGTTTCAACCGTGGATGTAGGCTTCTTGTGGCCGAACCACGTTACATCTTCTTGCCATTATCTTTTATATTCTTGGTGTTATTAGTTGCTTTGTTTGATCTTTAGTGAGAGTACATTTGTTCGTATGCTTTGTTTTACATAAAGAAGCTTGAAGTGCTGGGCTAAGTTCTCAACAAACTGGTATCAGAGCCAGAAGGACACTCTGTTCTTGATCTGGCATAATGGGCAGCACAAGATTCGATCTTGAAAAATTCAATGGAGAGAATGACTTCTACCTGTGGAGTCTTAAGATGCGAGCCATTCTGATTCAACAGGGCTTGGATAGTGCCCTCGATGATGAAGATGAATCAAAGTCCAAAAGGGAAAAGGAAGGAGGATCTTTAAGTTTGGGTGGAGACTCAAGGACTATAAACAACAAGGCTCACAGCACTATCATTCTACATTTGTCTGATGAAGTGCTGAGAGAAGTAGCCAAAGAGAAGACAGCCTCTGGTTTGTGGGCTAAACTGGAAGAACTCTCCTTGAAGAAATCTTTGGCTAAAAGATTGTACATGAAGAGGAAGCTCTACACGTTTTCAATGAAGGAAGGGACAACCATGAAAGACCACCTTGATGAGTTCAATAAATTGATACTCGATCTTGAAAACGTTAATGTCATGCTTGAAGATGAAGGTAGAGCTCTTATTTTGTTGAGCTCACTGCCTGACTCCTATGAGCATTTCGTGGACACCTTGCTCTATGGGAGACAGACCCTCACATTGAAGGATGTCAAGAATGCTCTCGAATCTAAAGACCTAAAGAAAAGATCAGACTTCAAGGATCAAGCTATAAGAGATGGTTTGTTTATGAAAACAAAATCAGAAAAGAAAGGAAACAAAGACAAGAAGAACAAAATTCAGAAAGAAAAAGATGACAAGAAAAAGAAGAAAAGAAAATACTACTTCTGTCAAAGGGAAGGACATTACATCAAGGACTGTTTCGAGAAAAAGAAGCTTGAAAAGCTGCAAAATGAGACAAATGGAAAAGCAGCAATTGCATCTGAAGATGAAGAAGATGCTGAAAGTGCTGATGTTCTTATTGCAGCAGAAAAATAACCTACAGCTGAATGGATTCTTGATTCTGGATGTTCTTTCCACATGTGCCCAAATAAAGAATTCTTCAAGACCTTCGAGAGCATAGATGGTGGGAAAGTGTTGCTGGGAAATAACCTTGCTTGCAAAGTCACTGGAATGGGGACTATCAACATTCAGATGTTTGATAATAAAACCAGGGAGCTTAAACAAGTAAGGTATGTCCCTGAACTTAAAAGAAACCTGATCTCTCTTGGGATGATGGATAAAATGGATTGTAGCATTAAGGCTGAAGATGGGAAAATTGAGGTCCTAAATAAAGGTAAAGTCATAATAAATGGTGTTAGAAGAAATGGTTTGTATGTGTTAGTTGGGTCAGTACCTCAGCTTGGAGTAAATACAAACATAAGTAATGATAAAACCAAGCTCTGGCACATGAGACTTGGACATATGAGTCAAAAAGGTATGAAAGAACTGGAGAAACAATGTTTGTTTGGTCATGATCAGATTTCTCATCTGGAATTCTGTGAAAAGTGTGTGTTTGGTAAAGCCACTAGACTTAAGTTTAACACAAGCAAGCATGAAACTAAACAGACCCTGGACTACATACATTCTGACATTTGGGGACCCTTCCAAGTTCTATCTCATGGTGGAGCTAGATACCTTATCACCTTCATAGATGACTACTCAAGGAAGCTTTGGGTTTACATCTTGAAGCATAAGAGTAAAGCCCTAGATAAATTCAAGGAATGGATAGCTCTAATGGAGAATCAAACAGGGAGGAAAGTGAAAAGGCTCAGAACTGATAATGGGCTAGAATACTGCAGTAATGAGTTTGCTGAGTTCTGTAAAAGGCTGGGCATTGCAAGACACAAGACAGTAAGGCATACACCTCAGCAAAATGGACTTGCTGAAAGGATGAATAGGACCTTGATTGAAAAGGTCAGATGCATGTTGTTGAGCTTAAATCTCTCCAAGCATTTTTGGGCTGAAGCTGCTGTTATAGCTGCATATCTCATTAACAGAAGTCCATCATCAGCTCTGGAGTTCAAAACACCTCAGGAAGTCTGGTCTGGGAAGCCACCTGATCTCAACAATCTGAAAGTCTTTGGTTGCCCTGCCTATGCACACATTAGACAGGGCAAGCTGGAACCAAGGGCTGTGAAAGGTTACTTCATAGGGTACCCTGAGGGCATTAAATGATACAAAATATGGAGCATAAATGGGAAACCCACCAGAACCTTTATTAGCAGGGATGTTGTCTTTGATGAGGAAGCCCTGACACAGTCAAGGGTTGAGACTGAAATAATCAACACAAGCTCTGAAGAAAATGGAGTTGTTGAGATGGAGGTGGAGTCACCAAAAGAAGCAAAACAACATCCAAAGCAAACACATTCTGAATTGGAAGGATATCAACTGGAAAGGGATAAAATAAGAAGAACCATCAAAATGCCTGAAAGGTTTGGAGTTGAAGTTGAAACAAGTGAGGAACCTGCAACCTACAAGCAAGCTATGAGAACTAAGGACAAAAGAAAGTGGGTAGCTGCCATGGAAGAAGAAATGGCCTCACTTAGGAAGAATAAGACATGGACTTTAGTAAAGAAGCCAGCTAACCAAAAGCTAATAGGCTGTAAATGGATATATAAGATAAAAGAAGGAGTCTCAGAAGCTGCACCAGCCAGGTACAAGGCCAGACTTGTAGCAAAGGGGTTCACCCAAAGAAAAGGAGTGGATTTTAATGAAGTGTTCTCCCCTGTGGTCAAACACAGCTCAATAAGAGTCTTATTATCTATTGCAGAATACAATGACTTGGAGTTAGATCAAATGGACGTGAAGACTGCTTTTCTACATGGAGATCTCAGTGAGAGGATACTGATGGAACAGCCAGAAGGATTTGTTGAAGCTGGATAAGAAGATACGGCTTGCTTGCTCAATAAAAGCCTATATGGATTAAAGCAGTCACCTAGGCAATGGTATTTGAAATTCGATGAGTTTATGATCACACATGGCTACAGCAGAAGTAAATATGACAGTTGTGTGTATTCTAATGCTCTAACCTCTGGAAATTTCATTTACCTTTTACTCTATGTGGATGACATGCTCCTAGCATGTAAGCAAAGAGAAGAGCTGGAATGGCTTAAAGGTGAACTAAGCTCAGAGTTCGAAATGAAGGACCTAGGACTAGCCACCAAAATATTGGGAATGCACATAATCAGAGATAGAGTTTCTAAAACTCTTTTCTTGTCTCAGACAGGGTATGTGGAGAAGGTTCTCAGTAGATTTGGAATGAATGAATCCAAACCAATCTTAACTCCTTTAGGAGCTCAATTCAGACTCTCTAAACAGGAAGAGCCAGAAGAAAATGCAGAGGTTGAACACATGAAGAATATACCATACACTAGTGTGGTTGGTTGTATTATGTATGCCATGGTCTGCACCAGACCTGATTTGGCCTATGGAATTGGAGTACTGAGCAGATTCATGTCAAATCCTGAAAAACATCATTGGCATGCAGCTAAATGGATGTTGAGGTATCTAAAGGGTACAACTGGTCTGGGTATAGTATATGGAAGGGTTGACAAAAGCTCTGATCAAATTCAAGGATATGTTGATTCAGACTTTGCTAGTGATCTGGATAAAAAGAGGTCAATCACTAGTTATGTCTACACTTTGTGTGGTGGAGCAGTCAGCTGGAAGGCTTCTTTACAGTCAGTAGTTGCTTTGTCAACTACTGAGGCAAAGTACATAGCACTCTCAGAAGCAGTGAAAGAAGCAATATGGTTAAAAGGGTTAGTAACAGAGTTAGGCCTGGAGCAAGGATCAGTTAATATCAACTGTGACAGCTCTAGTGCCATCCAGTTGAGCAAGAACCCAAAATACCACGAGAGAACAAAACATGTGGATATAAGGTTACACTTCATCAGAGATGAGATTGCTCAAGAAGTTGTAAATGTAGTTAAGATTGCATCAGAATGTAACCCTGCAGACATGCTTACGAAGACTCTGCCATCAGTCAAGTTCAAAACTGCTTTGAATTTGATTGGCATGGTTATTCAGTAGATCTAGTTATGGTTGGTTGATTCAGTGACTGAAAGAAGCTTTAACAGAATAAAACTAGGTGGAGATTTGTGAAGCCAGCAAGTAGTTATATTCTGTTAAACTGAATGAGGTGGCATGCCGAGTTGGCATAAGATCCTTGTTTCTGTTAAATCTGTTAATGAAGAATAACAGGTGGCACTCTTCTTTCGTAGCTAAGGTGTTATAAAAGGGTAGCAAGAGGATATGTGAAATATGAGTGTATGACAGATTCTTGGAGTGAGATATAGAGCTTATATGAGAAGTTAATATCTCTGTAATCTCATCATCTTTTGTAAACCATTTTCATTCTAAATAAAGCTTAGAGCATTGTTGTTTCAACCGTGGATGTAGGCTTCTTGTGGCCGAACCACGTTACATCTTCTTGCCATTATCTTTTATATTCTTGGTGTTATTAGTTGCTTTGTTTCATCTTTAGTGAGAGTACATTTGTTCGTATGCTTTGTTTTACATAAAGAAGCTTGAAGTACTGGGCTAAGTTCTCAACAGAAAAAAAAAGGAGAAGAAGAAGAAGAAGAAAAAGGTTAAGAAATATACTTTTATTTTATTTTTTGAAAATCAAAAAGTAAAAATATGTTCAAAACATTTTAATAAAACTTCCAGGATTTATGGCAAGAGAATTATTTATTCAATAGGGAGAACCCTATATGACTGCTCAAAATAATTATTTTTTTAGTAATTTATAAGATAGAGTTTTTAAGAATAATTTATATGATGGGTATTTTTATAATAAATTTTTTTATTAAAAATAAAATACAAACAGTCCCATTCTTACTAGAATGGAGGGAGGTGTAAAATAGGAGTGTTCCCCCCCCCTCCCCCCCCCCCAAAGTTAAATAAGTTTTCTCATCCTCCTTTGCATTGAGTCTTAAAGGGTCCTTTATCAAGTTTCACCTAAAAGATAATAGGGTTTCCACTCAAAGGAAAGAAATTATCAATCATGAGTGCTAACAGACAAATATGGATTTAGTAACAACATTTATGAAAAGTTTTGATCATGAGAATCTGTGTTGAAACTTAGAAAAATGTTTAAGTTCTCGACTGAAAATGCTGTCTAAGGGGACAACTTGTATAAAGTTGAAAAATTCTTTGAGAAAATGAACTATAGAAATGCTTCCTACCAATGATTTCCAAAATACTCGACAAAGCTTGAGTTGGGATAATAGGAATCAGTATTGATCTTAAAAATCATGATTATTATTAGTTGATGATAATTCTCAATCAAACATTAATCGTTGAAATCAAGACTATTACGTCATTCATATTGACAAAAAACTTAGTCATTAAATATATACAAAGACCATTATGAAATGAAAAATACGAAGAATATGCCAAAGATGGTTACAGCAATGACCATTATGAAATGAAAAATACGAAGAATATGCCAAAGAAAAAAAAAGTATTTGAATATCTTCCAATTAAGTGACAAAATAAGAGTGAGAATTTATTTTGTTTCTTCAAATAGATTTATCACTACTGGTGGAAATTAAATAATTTTACTCATAATAATATCCTTCTGATAATTTTGGAAATTGAGGTGCACCTTGTAGACTGGACTATAAAATCTAATTTCTTTAATCAACAGAAGCACCATCGGTAGCCGCGCGGAACATCATGCATGATAGAAGTAAGATTCATTAGTAATAAATTCCATAGAAACTTCGAAGATGGGTTAGTTCAAAATGTGTTTTGGCTAAGAAAACAGTCTCACATTTGCTGAGTAGATAAATAAGCCTGTTCATATATGTCACTCTCTAACTCATGACTTAGCTTATGAGTCTAGCTATGTCGTATTAGAGCAGCTCATCCATCAGTGGAAAGATAGGCATGTCCGACGGGCTTTTAAAATTTTATTTATTATTTGTTAACTAGCGTATAGAAGTAAAAATCAATTGGGTTTTAGAAAAAATATTAATGTTTGGGGTAAATTTAGAATGATAGTTTTGTACTAATAAATGAATGATACGTGAATAATTATAAGGATAAAATGGGCACAATACTTAGAGCATTACGAAGATGTCATTTGCAATGATTTATTAAAGTTAGTACAAAATATTTATAAGAAATTAAGGGTCAAAGTTAGACGCACTAAGATATTTATAAGAAAGAATAAACGTAGTACAAAATGAATATTCTTATCCCTTTTCCTAAATATGACACATAGCCCTAAAAACATTAACTATTTCAATTGAAGGATAACATCTAACCCTAACTTTTATGCATTCTTCT
>NW_006261964.1:28188626-28219738 GCF_000493195.1 Citrus x clementina | reverse complement strand
CCATCTATTAGATCATCACTTACTTCTCCATTTTTGGGAGGCTATTCTATTCTCCACCTTCACCATCTTCTCTACCGTATTATTACTCTTTATATCGTTATCTACCATCTTCATCTTTATCAATATCAAACATTTCTATATAACTATTTAGCTTATATTATTCATGCTGGATAATGTAAAATCTTATGTAACCTCTCATTTACATAGTGGACTAGTGATGACTTGTTTTGGTAGACGTAGGCCAAAAGATGAATCACGTAAATATTATGTGTTCTTTGTATTTATGTTTGTTTCGCTACATTTTCAATTTGAGTTTGAGATTATGTATCACATATGAGTCTGGCTACCCCAATTACATTAACTATTATGTGAGACCACCTGAGGAATGAGTCCACCTAAACTACACCTAAACACATATTAGCCCTCCATATCAAATCCTGCGGGGCTCCATTGAGCTTTCCTCTATTTTTCCTCTATTTTACTCGAATTGGATTTTAGTGAAAATTTGGTGAAAACAATTAATATAAGCCCTAACTACCGAGAGATTATCGGAGATCCTGTTCAGCTTTTTGTAGGAACAAAAATTTTGATTTTGAATTTTTAAATATTTTTCTTTCCTATGTAACGTCTGGCATGTCCCTAGATAAGGATCTAATTATTGTTAGGTGAAGTTTGAACTTTATTTTCTTACTTTAACCAAAGCATTAACGTGTCTTTGTTAAAAAAGAAGGGCACTATATTGTGTGTTCAGGATTGGATTCATGACTTTCACTCAAAGCAGTGACCAATAATTAATTTTTCATTTATAAACAATAATGCTCATCCCATTACATAGGTTCCATGTATCAATGCTTTTGGGTTGCAAATGACCCAGAGGAATTTTTTTTTAAACAAGAATATCAAATTTATTCGTGCTTGCAACATTTAGCCAAATCCCCACAATTTGAGATAATCTGATATTTAAAATTGACAAAAAGTAAAGGTCGGCAACTAAATTTAAAAAAAATGACAAGAAAATTAATCATATCCATTCACCTCCCCATCAACAAATAATGAAGAAAACGGATTAAATAATAAACATACGAAACTTATGACTTATGAACTTTATATTAAATTTACACCCATAATAAGGAGATTGTTACTCTCCTTTACAGTTATTGAGTTTTAGGCCAAAATAATAATTTAATATCTAAGATTTGTGCTAATTATTTAGTTAATCCATATATTTTAAAAATTAATTATACTCCCAATTTTGTCAAACTCGTTACTAAACGTACGTACCTTTTATTCTAGGAGAATTTTCCCTAAAATATAGGGGCGCAGTTACCCCAAACACACCCTAAATCCTGTAGAAGTTACTCGTAGTAAATTCATCATTAGTAATTGGTTAAACATGCATATGTTTACTACGGTTTTATGATTTATGGATACTTGGGTATGGAAGCAACAAACTAACAATTCCGAACAAAATCTTCTTCAAACAAAAACACATCTGGTTCGTGCACTGATAATTGATTAATGCAAGTGTAAAACTACTTGTTCTCGTCTAGGTTATAAGTTAATAAGTCTCCGTTTTGGGATTGCAGTTAATACTTAAATTATTTCATCATTTTTTAAACTAATGTAGTGCATTGATAAATATTGTTAAATTCACATATTTATGATTTTCTCCGTTTTATTAAAAGTTTTTGAAAACTGATAGGGGTTGAAGCAAGTTATCCAAGAATTCATCACATAATTAATAACACTTTTAGAGTTCTTATAACCTAATAATTTTAACAAAATGAAAATTATGCTCTATTTTCTCATAAGCCCTACTTCATAATTTTGTCTTTAATATGTTATATTACCATAATTGCTATCAATCAAGTGTTTATGAGTATCAATGTTTTTCATTCATTTTTATAGAATATGTCATGAATTTTATCATATTTTATATTGATTACAGAGTCTATTGGATTTTAAGTAACCGAGTTACTTTTTTTCCCCCATTTTATGTAAGTTTGTGCATTTGAACAATAAAAAATGATGCATAGAGAGCTTAAAGTTGTGTCTATCTTGGATATTATATAATGGAACATCGATTTAATAATAAATTTGGCCAAATATACACACTCTCTAGAACTCACAATACTTCTTGTAGTACGGTTAACCAACACTTAACTATTTTTTTTCCAACTAATTATTTCATCGGCAGAATAAAAATATATTATTTTATGAGCCATTGCAGTCCTAATCTTACCATGGCTAATTCAATGCAATCCCGTGTTTTGTAAATCTTTAAAGCAGCATTATATCATGGTGTATTATACAACCATAATGTGACAGTGCCCGCATTAAAGGAACCCTTGCCCCATTAGTTTTTTTTTTTTTAATTTTCTTTAATAAATATAATAAAAAACTGAATAAAATTTATAATATAAAATTAAATAAAATAAATGCAGATATGCTACCAATAGTGCCGATGAATTGCCAGCAACAATTTGATGGCGATAGCCACTACGTAACAATGTGTTTTATATTAAAAATTAGTATCATTAGAATCCTTATTGTCCAAATTCATACTAAATGATGCAACTATTACTAATAAAAAAGCTTTCATTTGCTGTAAATTTGCGATAAAAAAATGAAAGAATTCATCTTCATCACCATGTAAATAGCTCTTTCTATAAATATATAGTTGCACCATTTTATAAGTTTGTGATAAAAAAGCTCTTAATTCTTTCATTTTAACTCTTTCTTAATATAAAAAAATATAAGAACTTTTTAATTCTTTCATTTAAACTCTTATATTCTTCAGCTATGCTACATTACAAGAAAGAATTCATCTTCATCACAATTGCTTCCTACTAAGAATATAAGAGCTATTTAATGGAGTTCTGGATATAGAAGCCTATGCTCTAACTATCTTAATACTCAGAACACCATATATAAGATCTAGTCAGTGGAATTCATGATAAAATTAAGAGTACCTAGCGTAATTCATATTCAAACTCTCTTAATACTAGGAATACCGAATGTAAGACTTATTTAATAGAGGTTTGTTATATTAGTTTGTTATATAGAAGTACATGCTCTTAACTCATACTCAAAAGTTAATTAATTCATAAGTTGAGGCCTACTCATAAAGTTTAAAATACAAAAACTCATGTTATAACTCATATTCAGAGTTAATTAGCTTAGTTGAAGCTTGACCTAAGCTATAGCTTATATATTTATACGAAGAACTATTCTTTGTCAATACAAAATTATCTTGTTGACACCCGGTCAAATTTGTATATCCCTGATCAAGAAAGCTAGCACATGAATTAATGCTTGTCTCAAGTTTTTATGTATAGCGAAAAAATTATTCTCAATCGATATGAGATTATCTCTTTGATATCCTGTCAAGCTTATATATTCCAATCAAGTTAAATATTTCATTTCCTATGTTGAGACAAGTCAGACAACAAAGAATTTATCTTCTTTACAATTTATCGCGTATATGTCCCCTTTCAAACTAATATATTTAAACTCTTATGTTAAGACAATAGACAATTCATCTTCATGACAAACTCTTGATATTAAGAAAACTATATATTTAAGGAGATCATGATCTAACTCAAGTCAAAACTAGATCATGATGAGTTGAGGGTTGGCCCGTCATACATCCCTATCAATTTTATATATTTCTGCTCGATGTACTTATACCTTGAATACCACATATGATGGAGGATATCAAAAATACCATTATGGCCTAATTAACTCATAATCGAAAGGTAGTTCATGATTAGAGTGTTGCCATAACCTTATATACTCAGCTCAAGAACTATTTTTAGCCACATGCATAGATTCGGCAAGTTGACATTCCCCATTATGTGTGATGGTTGCCTTATATATATATATAGTAGTTGTTTAGTCTAGAATTTTAAAGTGCGAGAAAGTTCGAGAAAACTTTAAAACCGCAGGGTTTTAAAGCTTTCTTGGACTTTCCCGCACTTTAAAATCCTGGATTGGAAAATTTATATATATATATATATATATATCTCAAGTTCAAGTTGGGTTAGTAGAGCTGAGCTCAACCCTAACATGTGTCTTGTTGGGTTGAGCCTAAAAGCCTGAATTTATTTGTTATATTTTTTGAAAATTTTTTATTATATTTTACAAATTTATAATATATAAAATCTTATTTTTATAAGTTTAGACTTTAAAATTTAGGATAAAAGAATTTAAAACTCTAAATACATGTTACGGGTGGGTTAAACAAATATCAAAATTTATGTGTATTTTAATTAAAATAATACATATGCATATATACACACACATTTATTGGGCTTTCGAGCCGGGTTCGGACTTTTTAAGTGAAGCCCACACCCGACCTGAAACACTTAGACTTGGGTCGGGCTGGCTTTTTCTACCATCCCTAACAATCAATTAGTCTTTCTTCTAATTCTTATCACAGGGAAAGGTAATGTGGTTGTACTTGTACATGAGTCGGCTTTACTACCATATAAATACCTATGAGTCTAGCTCATATTTAAAAGCTAGCCCCAAGCTTATTTAACTTAAAAGCTAGCCCCAAACTTATTTAACTAAAAAAACTATTTTCAACAGTATGGAATAAGAAGCTTCTTGAAACTATAAGGCACATGCTCTTTAGGCGGTATTTTCAACAATATGGAATAAGAAGCTACTTGAAACTAGAAGGCACATGCTCTTTAGGCGGTCCTCTTGATTAAAAAAGTATGCAAGCTACTTGAATTTTTATGCATATGATCTCATTAGCGTTTAAGTGCAACAAAAACTAACTCACCACTAAGTGAGCAAACGAAGACATGCATGTATGAATCTATGATGCCGCTGCCCCTCGGTATAAGTCTCTTAGTTCATTTGAATCACTTAACTAGAGGTTGCATGTTAACATTAGAAATTTTGGAATACAAATACCCAGGGAAAATTTTTATCACGCGTGAGTTATCATAAACTCTTGCAGTTATATAAAAAAATTTGAGTAGGATTTTACCATGAGGTTAACTCCGTGGCACTGGTTCAGGAGTATTCAAGAATATAATCCATCTAATATTTTCACACTCCATTGGAATTTCTTGAAAACACACCTGCAAAGGAGGAAGCTTAAGATATATGGAACGAGCAGTTTGAGAGATTGAGATCCAACATCAAGTCACGGCAGTTAAAAACACAAACACTTAGCATCAGAAATATATATGTGCTCATGAAAGTCACTTAATTGAATGATCAAGTTTCAGCTGCAGCACGCGTAGATCAACACATGTCAGATCGCCAACCTGTGATTCCTTTTCTGTTAGATAACAACGGCAAAAACTTGCATAAATCCTAGAACTATTAATTAATGGATGAGAAAGTTATGGAACTTTTTAATTACCTCGGCCTGAATAGTATGAAAAAACCCTTCATCAGCTTGGGTGGAAGCGCAGCGGATAACATCAAGTCCCTCTTCAAGAACTGCTTCCATCACTTTTGATAACTTCAAATTTTCTTCTTTATGGACACTATTTATCACAATTTCCACTCCCCCCGAATAAGGATGAATCGTAACACAGTTTTGCAAACAGTTATCCCAATTTGAACTTCCGTGGCCAACAGCTCCTAATTCGGATAAATTTTTTAGCTTATCTCTCTTGAGACCCAATTCTTGGATATTCTTATTCAAGTAGTTTATATAGTTCCTAGCCTCGTTTATGTGATCGGATATTGAACGTTTTCCCTGCAACCCACCAGGAAAAAAAAGGAACCTAGAAGCGTAATTATGATAATCAAGAAAACCTTAAAACCCTAATTAAGAGAGAAGGGTATTTTTATTATAAAAGAAAATTAAAGAAGGTTGACCTTTATAGACTGAAGAGGAAGCAATGATCGAAGTGAAGCGTGAAGCATGGACAAGTGTTGTCTTCTTTGCCGTTCGATATCCTTGCGCAAGATCATCTTCTTGTTATTATTATTGTCACTATTACCATCGTTAACTTTCGTAGTAGCAACAAATAATAATTTATGTTGCTGGCCCTTTCCCATTTTGCTGCTATTAATGTTTCTCTCCAGCAAAGCCTGGCCCTGCAGGATCTGATCCTGTTGAATATTACTATGTTCTTGGTAGGGATTATAGTGGAACGGGAACGGATCATCACTTTGTCCGGGAGGAAACATTGAACCAAGACTATTATTCAATCGCTAGCAGGCGGATTATTTTTTAGTAATAATGAAGTTAATAATAACAAATAGATACGGTTCTTGCTAGAGTGTGGATGCCTTTGATTGGCCTTAAGAGGTGAGGATTCTCAGCAATATTCTCTTTCTAGGCAAGGTGTGAGATAAAGGTGATGATGTGGGGGCATGCACTTACTTTAATTTCTAGCTATTGTTCAAATGGCAGCTCACCTGTGCTCAAACTGGTGGACCAACACGGTCGGTGCCATTTTCCGGATCATCGATATATGTATATGCTTTAAAGTCAAGTACATGGGAGTCAATATATGTTTATGATAACATATATACCGATGGAATTGACTCATCCACGTCAATATAAGTGAAATTTACAAACGAACAGCTTATGGGCTTATGTTGAAAATTTCTCAGTCAAGAAACTGGGAGCTTATGGGCTTATGTTGTAGTACGTAGCTCTATTTTCAAAGAAATATTTATAAATAGATTTCTAAATAAGTAGCAAAGATGGAGTTAATTCAATTAATAGTTTTTTATTATTTTTGTAATATTAATGTACACGCATCGGTCTATTAGATAAAACATATCTTGCACGAGGAGAGACCAACACCAACAGTATCAAGTGAAATGATTTTTTAACCGAAATCCATATATTAGAAGATAATTCTTTTATATATTATAAGGAAATAAAATGAGTATGAGATTTGCTTCGCTGTTTCGTATCTTTGCCTTGTATGAATCGAAACTATGATCGAAACCGTTATCTATAATAGTAATTAAAAAAAATTCAAAACTAATTAACTTCCCGTTTTGATCACCCAAAACATTTTCTTTTTAAGATCGCATTCATTAATTAATGTTCCTTTTAATATTTAAATCTGTCCGTTTTTTTTTTTTTAAAGTTCAATGCACCATTTGAACGGTTTTATGTTTGCTTTCCTTATCTTTATCATTTTGCTTTCAATAAAATATCTCTATAGTGACTTTTGTTCTCAGACAATGCATAACAGCGAAAAAAGAATCGATTGGGTCTGAGTTAATGAATAATATCAACCCTAACTACTAAGATTACGAGATCCTGTCCAGCTTTGCCTAGGGCCAAAAGTTTTGCATGCTTTAGATGTCTTTTATATACTTTTTTTTCCTAAGTAACGTTCATTTGGCATGGATCTTGATGAACGATCGAATTATTATGTGGTGAAATATTTTGAGCTTTAATTTCTCATCTTTGTTCACAGTCAAACAAAACCAAAGCATTGGGTGTTCAGATTGCATGATTTTCACTAAAGGCTTGACCAATTGATACCTTAATTTCCGCTTTATAAATACCAGTAGAACCTTGATAAATTAATAATCTTGGAATCATGAAAATTATATGAATTTGACAAATATAAATTAATCGATAAGTTAACAAATAATTAATTTATGAAGATATTCCTTAATTTGGAAAATATAACTATGTTTATTGTATTGATTAACTTTGATTTGCATGTATTATTTAAATAATAGTTAATTGCCTTACACAGGTAGTAACAACATAATGGTATAGTTTTATTTTTCTATGTTAAAGATGACATATAAAGCTCTCTCGTGCAAAGAACCATTCAAAGTGATATTAACATTTCATTTCATTTTATTTTTTATTTTTTACAAAATGACAATACTAACATGAATTTCATACTCTAAAAAAGTTAGAGATGAGATGCAAGTCAAAATCAATTACAACCATAATAATAAGAAATTAAGAATATATTTTGGAAAAGCCATAAAGATATATTTAGCTATCTAATAAGTGGGTCTTGTAGAAAAATATATGAAAATATATTATCTTATAAATTTATCGAATTATTAATTTACTACATTGGACTTGAGTTAGGATTGAAAAAAAAATATTATTATTTAATCAAAATTAACAATTTATTGAGTTAATTTACCGAAGTTATTGGTTCCATGCATCGAATACTTTTAGGGATTGGAAATATAATTGCATGATCTTGAGAATATAGCCAAATCTCGAGGTTTAGAATCTAAGTTTTTAAACTTGAACAACAAAAAAAATTGAAACCTTTGACAAGATGCATTCACCTGACCGTCAACCGTTGAACAAATAAAGGAAAACGAATTAAATAATAAACACACAAAACACTTTGAGTTTATAATAAACATAATACTGCCCGGCCCCCATAGTAACAGTTGATGCATGCATTCACATTTCACACATTACTTTTCAAATTCATGGTTCAATTACAAGGCAATGAACATAAATGCATGAATAAGTTTCACTCCATTGATTAATTTAATAATAACAAAAGCTCTTGTTCATCAGCTCGTAGATCTTTCAATGTACATAGCAACATCTCGAATTGTTAAACATGGTAGCAGGATTCTGATGGGGAGTATTTATTCATGATAAATGATATTATTAATTAAATATTTTTTTAAATGAATGATATTATTCGAAGTATCTAAATAAACGTGAAACTCTATCCTATCCGAACTCGGATTGTAAACAAAATGCAAACTGCAAATTAATGATTACAGTAAAAGATTTCAATTAGAACCTCAACTTCTCGGTTGACAGCATCGGTCACTCATATGCAAGCTACATTTATGGATCTGAAAAAAAAATAAAAATAAGTGTGAGTTCCATAGCTTAGGGTTAACTGCATCAAGTATCCGTTTAGATTAAAAATATATATATATATATATATATATATAGTGTCATTCCATGTAAGTAACACAGTTCATAACCAATATAGAGTTTGCGAAACAAAATAATCCATGCTACCTAGTAATATGGAGAAAATTTTGCATCATACTGAAACCTCAGCAATTAAGCCAAGCATGTCAAAAGGAAAAAAGAAAAAAAGTAATTCTTGTATTGAAAGTTTCTTTTCCACATTCTATTTTATTATGAATATTTCTAATGGTCAAAAAATCTTTCATTGTCTTGCAGCTCTACAACTTAGAGAAAGCTTGACTAGTATTTTGTATTTGTAGTTTCCAACATTAACTTTGCTCTCCGTTTAAATAAAAGAAAAAGAAAAGGAAGGGGAATTGTTACAGTACAATATCATGTACTTCACATCAACCTCACAATTGCTATCAATAACACAGCAGTAGAATCAACAAAAACTACACCTGTGTTCTTGGTAGCAACTATAGGGTTGATGTATAGTACATGATAATGTACCATAACATGCAACTGTTCATTACATTAATTGTCACTTAAAATTAGTTTTACCAACCTTTAAATTGTTTGAATAACAATACAACTTGAAGGTGCAAAAACAAAAAAAAAATTTAGGTTGTTGTATGTGACAGCTAATGTAACATAGTAAGACCTACCATAACAACGTCCTAAAAAGAAAAACTCTTTGTAATAAAATTGTGTGGAAAAGTAAATTTTTTATGTAATCATTTCTTAATTTTCCTAAGAACAGGAGTTCAAAATCGTAAACTTGAATACCAATCCAGTGTCCTTCAGATACGAATAAGAAAATTTCAAAATAATACATTTTTAATATTTCTATAATTAAGCAAACTTTTGCATATATAGTTAAATCACTTGTAATGCGATTAGAATTTGCAAATAATACTTTTTTTCGGTGTATTAAACAATTGGTATCCGAAGATCACATTGGCCCGGACTAATGCAGAATCGAGCCGGGTAGGACCACTAGGCCCGCAAAACTCTCCCAACAAGTATTTAACGCAGCTGCCATTACAAGAATTAAGGCCTTTAGCAACAAAATTGTCTTTGTTGCCTTAAGTGTGTTATAGCAACATAAAAAATATTTTGTTGCCAAATACTTAAGAAATAAATTAATATTTAATTAACATTTTTAGCAACAAATATTTCATAGCTAAAGACATACATTAGCAACAAATTAGCTTTTTGTTGCTAAAAGTTTTAGCGCCAAACTAAATATTTTGGTGCCAAAACATTTAGTGACAGAATCTTTGTCGCTAAATTCATCGCTAAATAGTTTTTACGTGAGAGACTGACCAATGGCGACAAAAAATAATTTGTTGCCAAATCTATGTAGTTAAAATTCTGAATTTAAAGATTTAACTTCTTGACTTTTTGTGACAAAATTTGAGTTTTGTTGCTAAATGTGTATTTTTAGCAACAAATTCTAATTTTGTCACTAAAAGTCAAGATTAAAGATTTAAATCATTTTATTTCCGCCAAAATTTTTGATTTTTTGAGACAAAAGATAAAGTTTGTCACGAATGTATACTTTTAGCAACAAATGTAGAATTTTGTCACACAACAAATTGAAAAATTTTAAAGTAAAGGCGGGTGGTTTTCCACCAAAATAAGTTTTCCGACAAAATTTCACTCAATTTTGTCGCTAAAAACTCCATATCCCTATTTATATCTCACACTTTTCACTCTTTTATTCTTTCATTCTTTCATTCTCTAACTTTTATTCTAAATTCTCTCATCTGTAAGTTTCTTTAACTTTCATTCTCTCATCTCTAATGTATAATTCTTATTCTTTCATTCTCTAACTCAATCTCTATCTTCTTATCTCTTCTATTTTTCTTCAATATGGTGTAATTTTTTTTATTTATCTTTTTTTATTACTATATTACATTATTATTGCATTTACAAGTTAACTAATTATTGTTTGTGTTTTTTGTAGGAAATATTGAAGTTCAATCACACCACGAGATGAAGAAAATCAGTAAAGTTATATTCATTTGTAATTTAAAAAAATAGATATTACATCTTGTAATAATATTTATGTATTTGTCATCAATAATAATAATTCTTTTGAATTAATTAATTTCTTTTTTCCTATAATGGTTTTAATCATCATTGTATTTAATTTAAAAAATTGATATAATAATTTTGTTGAAAAAATTTATTTCTGCACAATTGTTTTGTAGTAAAATTATTTATTCTATTTCTTAGCAACAAAATAATATTGTTGTAAAAAACCTTTAGTGCAAGGGCAACAAAAGAGTTTGTTGCAAAACAATTTCGTAAACTAGCTGGATACTACGAATCTATTTTGTTGCAAAAAGATGTTTAAGGCAACAAAACTTTTGTTTCGTTGCTGAATATATAGAGTGTGACAGTGCTAGGCCGACGACCTTAACGGCAAACGTATTTTTGTTGCAACAATCTAAGGCAACAAAATTTATACTTTGAGCAACAAACCCTTGTTGCAAAAGGTCATTATTGTTGTAGTGTGCATTCTCAAGTCTCGAACCGAGGATCTTACTTAAGTTTGAACAATCTCATGCCAATTGATCTACGCACTTGTTGGTATTACAATCAATCGTCATTTCTTAACCAAGGAAAAAAAGAAGAAGTAACTAGCTCTTGATTTCTTCAGATATTTGTGTAAAAATATCACTCATTAAAATGATATTTGGAACTGAAAGAGCCTAATGACGTTTATTCATGTGCATACATTCAATAAGAGAAACACATTCAATTAGATAATTATATGAACTAAGCAATCTGAATTTCTTTAGATTACACCTGGCGCACTCAAGGCACTCATCCTAAGTGAAATAGCCTTTGGTGGCCTATGGCCTTTTAACAAGGAAGAATTCAAGATCTAAGAATCAAATAAAGGTTTCGCTCATTATTATTATGAACTTCAAACACCCGTTAAAACTTGAACACAGGATTTGATCTTTAAGAAGGTAGCTCGTCACCATTGAAGTTATTGACTTTAAAAAATCAAATAAATATCTTAAATATCAATAAGAATTAGATAAAGATTCTTCTCAGTCAAACAGATTTGAATGAAATAAAGATCATTATGACATTCATACATGACAAGTATAGATGGCAAAAATTGTGATGATTATGAAATGAAAAATGTGGAAGAATCCCTAAATTATTGTGTACTCAAATATTTTCTTTTTAGGTTATTCAAATATTTGTATAAATAAGGATGGGACCAAAAATTCTACTTTTTTTTTATCTTCGTTCACCTTGATATTAACTTGTACAATATATCAAAATTCAAAGTTACATATGCATATATTCACCTACTAATTTGGTGATTTATGTGCCTTTGCACTTTCAACTATTTGGAACAGCACTTTGTGAAAAGAAACTCATAACTGAGGGGATAAGATATTCGTCATACAAAGGAAAGACCGCTTGTACATAAGAACCTCTAGCAAATGCATGCGATAAAACAAGGCACCATCTTGTGCTCAAGAAAATACTCGTCTGAAAATGGTTATCGAAGTATGTCTAAAGTCAATCCTTTCGGAAACACACAGATAGCAATTACACATTCTACTACCAAAGGTTCTCAAACAAACATGATGTACTAAATTTATCAATCATATCGGAATCAGAATGTAGCTTACCAAGGAAAATCGACATACAAGGTTGGCCACCCACTGGTACTTAGAAATTTTAGATGATCATGGAATAACTTCAGTGAGTTTCTGTTGCAGGCCAGGTAGGTCAATACACGTCGTGTCACTTACCTGTAAAGTTAAACATTGTTCTTTTTACTACACAAACAAGTACAAATTTAAGCATATATTGACAATACTGATCAACTAACCGTACCTCGGTATGGATAGTGAGAAGTAACACTTGATTTACTTTCGTGGACACACAGTTAACAACATCTAGTCCTTGTTCAATTAGTACTTCAAGAACTCTTGATACTGGAAAACCTTGCTCTCTAAAGCCGCTGCTGATCATAACCACGAGGCCACCTAAACATGAATGGATCACAACACGGCTAGGCGTACAGTTATTACTTGAGCTTCCAGAATCAGAAACTCTCGAAGCCAACTCCTTTTGGAGCTCATCTCGCCTAGAACTAAGTTCATTGATCTTATTCTTGAGGTCTTTCACATAATTCACAGCTTCATTCATGTGATCCGACATCGAACGCTTTCCCTGAAACCGCAATTATCAGCACAACCCTTATGTTAATTAAAGGGGGAGATTTCTTTTTCATTCTTTTTTTTTTCATTTTTAATCTAATTTTTCAAAAAAAGATTACAGTTAAGTACCTTGATATATTCAAGAGGGAGTAGAGATCTAAGAGATGCGTGAAGAACAGACATTTCTTGCCTTCTTAGCTTTTCGATGTCTCTATGAGTCATCTTCTTCTTTTGACTATCATTTGTACTGCCATCCATGGAACAAATTGTTATGAGCAAAGATTCTGTTAATTCTGTGGGATTATATTTAGTTCGCTGGGATTAGAGGAAACATAAACTAAGGAGAAGTTCATTGCTTTGGTCGGAAGGCAATATGCAAGAAAAGTTTTGAATTGAAAAAAAGGTTTCTCTTCTCTATTCTTGGCCAGGGTCGACAAAGGTTATATTAGTCAAGATTCGTCTCAACGTGATAACGGAGGGAAAAAGAAGAAGATACGTTTGTTGGGGTGTGAGATCCTCGATGGGCCTAAGATGCCTCTCTTCCCTTCTCTTCCCATTATACAAGTACAAGTAGAGATGATGAGCTTTACCTCACCAGACATAGTCAAACTTGCTAGTTGGTAATGATTTCTTTTCTTCTTTTTTTTTAATTTTTTTTTGTTTTCTAATGTGATGGTTACGATTTTTTTTTCCTTTTCTTCCCAAAATTTGAACTTGGATGACCATAAAATCGTAATATCTTTATAATCATATTTTATAGGAATTTTGAAGTTCATTACATTTTCATTAGGATTCTTTTCAATTTCTATAAATTTTAGTGTTATAAAAAAATAGCTGGAAAATGTAAGGATAATCTTAATTAATCTCCTTAATTTTAATTTATCAATAACATGTTTTATACTTTTGAAACTCACAATCATTCTCAATTGTTAGATTTACCAAAAGCCATTTTTCAAAAACACTTTATAAACGCAACAAGCCAAACTACCAAGTAAAATGCAGAAAACAAGCATCTGATACATTTAAAGTGAAAATTATTTGATCTTACAAGACTAATGGGAAGAGTTCCCCAGCATAATATCTACACAACCAAGGATAAGAAACTTGTGAATGAACTTCATATACTTGAAAGAATAAATACTATTCTTTTAGTACTTTTTTTTAAAAAATTTTTTTTCAAAAAAGAAAAGGCGGGGGTGGAAAGGTTTTGTTAATAATCCAATTTTTTTTTTCCTTATGTTTGTAGATCTAATTATTTTTGCGTCGGAAAGAAAGTTTTAAAAAGCAATAATAAGGATATATATTACTCTACAGTGTAATATCAATACTATAATAATTTTTTAATAATCAATATGAACAAGTTGCATTAATTCAAGGCTTGTCACAGTAAGTTTGACCATGACTGATTATATTATTGGATCAATAAAATCTGAAAAGGACATTCTGGAGTACAAGAGCTCTTGTCATTATTATAATTAGCATGGATCGCATGGTGTTCTAAATAATTTTTTAATCACAGTATTCTACCTTATCATATTATATAAAAGCACTGTCTCATCAATTAATCAACACCCGCCTCCTTTAATAAATTAAAGAACAAACAAATGGTCTCCTTTGTCATATTTTTCTTAATTTGTTTCAGTTTTCTCAAACATAGTTTTAGCTTTATATGTTTTGCGAAATAAACGCCAAACAAGCATTTGATTAGTCTTTAATTGTGTGATTTGAAAGTTGTAGATGCAGTTATAATCAATCTATATGAAGCATCTTATCATGTCCATATAAAAGAAAAGGTCATTATTTCATAGTTTGTTTTTTTCCCAATTCACATATTTAGGGTACTAAAACTATTTGTAATATAATCTAAAACAGGACTTTCCGTTGCAATCTACTATATTACGATAAAAAAAATTTTCAGGACTGCTCTTAATGTGTACAACAGAAATTAATATAACCTAAAATCTTCCGATATTGCAACCAATTGTTACTGAATCCCCATCTCGTTATCACACTTAGCCTTTCTATTTCAACATACTTCTTCAGACTTGTTTCTTCCACATAACCTTTTTTTGAAACCATCAAATAGCGAGATTGTTGTTTTTCTTCTTATTATTTTTACTTTCACTATTTATCCTTAGTTTTCATAATACTTCATTACCACTTTGACATAAATTTTCTTGCAAAATCTCACTCCAGCCACAAAATAAAATTTTGACATCAATGGGTAACACCGTAACAATGTAATATGAAAACTATAAGTGAATAGGTAGAGATGGCCAATGGGCCGCACGGCATGGGCACGGTACGTGGCCGTATAGCATGGCACGACATGAGCACGTTTCGGTAAGGCACGCGGCACCTGTGGGCTGGGCCGAGCTTAGAATTTTATTCACGCAGGCCTTAAAACCACTGCACGATTAGAAATAGACTAGGCACGACACGATGAAAATGCCTGCAATAAGTAAGTTTTTTTTCTTTTTTAATGAAAGTAAATTAAAATTTTATTATTTTACAAATAACTTGAAATTAAATTTTTTAAATTCATTTAATTCTTAGTTTAAAAAAAATATTGTAATTAATTTATATTTTTAATTTATTAAATAAATAATTGATATCATGATTTTATAAATATGCATTAATATTATTGTGCATTATAATCTATGACTCTATGTAAGTCCAAGTTAACAATTAAATAAACCCTTAAAAAAACTTTATTATTACTATTATTGTTGTTGTTGTTGTTAAGTACTAAAAAAAATTCTAATACTATAGGGTCAAACTTTGTAAGTAATATTGCATTCTCTTACTATTATTAGTTTATTATTATTGAATATGGACTTGAGTTTTGAATTTTCGATTCCATTAAATTTGAATAAAAGCATAGACTTAAAAAAAGTACATAAAATTAAAAAAAGTACAAAAAGTACATAAAATTGAAAAAAGTACACCAATAGCTTGGCATGCGCTCTTAAAATTTTTTTTAAAAAAAAAACTTATTGGATTTTTTTTCTTAGACACGGCACGACACGACCCATGACATGGCACATGTGCCAGGCCAGGCCTAAGTTAAAAAAAAAAAAAAAGGCACGGCACGAGCACATATGGGCCTTGCTTTGATGGCCGGCCTAACCCATTGGTCATCTCTACCAATAAGGGCTAATATGGTAATATTGTAACTTTTAAAATAAGGGTAGGAGCTATTTGAGCCACTAAATTCATCTTTACACTTATTTTAAAAATAAATTCACTGTTAAAAATTTAAAAAAAATTCAAAATTACCCATCATTAATCTCTCAAATTTTGTAAATTAAACTCTCAGTTTCACTCTTTTGGATTCATTCTTTATTCATACTTTCTATATAGAATAAATTTTTTCTTGATATTTACTAGTTTTTATGATTGGTAAAGCTTAATAGTTTTTATAATTGGTAAAGCTTAATAGTTTTTATGATTGGTAAAGCTTAATTTCTTAGCATTCATTAATTTTCATGGATGATAAAAATTTATTGATGTCCATTCTTGAATGATGGGTTTTGTTCTTCTTAATTTATGATAGTCTATAATGAAACTAATTATTTGTAATTAAAAGGAATTTATGAGAATTTGAGAATAAAAAGAGAAGAAAGGGTTAATTAATCAAATTTATCAAAAATTATTTTGATAATAAAATTCTTAATTAAAAAGATGATGTGGAGAGCAAAACAGTGGATTCAAATAACCCCACCATAAAATACTTGTTAATTATGCTGTAAAAATAATCAAATGTGAAGAGGATCAGTTAGACATTCAATAAATTTGTTTTTAAAAGTGTTGTAGGCTGTAAAATGTTTGGTAAATTTTACTATTAAATTACTATAAGAATTTAAATAACTGAAATAAACATCTATAAACATCTATATTGTTGTCTTTGAGACTTGTAGTTAGGGGTGTCAAAAAAGCCCGCCCGGACCGGACCCGGCCCGGACCCGGCCAATCCGGTCCGGGTTTTGCCCGGACCGCATGCATATAAAAACCGGATCCGGGTTTGAAATTCTCAAACCCGGACATTTCCGGGCCCGGGTCCGGGTTCAACACAAAAAACCCGGAACCCGGACCGGACCCGGTTTTTTAATAAATTTAAAAAATAAATATATTATATATAAATATATAATTATGAATTTATGATATGTTAGATGTTATTTAAATTTATTGTGTTGTTGAATTTAATTTATTTATTTTATATATAGATTGAATGAGTTTAAGTTAGAAATTAGATGAATTTAGGTATTAGAAAGTAGATTGAAATAATTTTTATTTATCATTTGTGCAAAATTTGCATTGTTAATGTGTTATATATTTGTATTTGACTATTTTCTTTTTTAAAGTTTGAGATTGAATGAGTTTATTTGATTATTTTCTTTTTTAAAATTTGCATTGTTAGAGAAATGAAAAAAAAAATTAAAGAAAAAAATTGAAAAAAAATTGAAGTTATCACATGCGGGTTTTAAAAACCCGGATCAAAACCCGGACCAGGAAGGTGCCGGGCTCAAGCCCGGACCGCACCCGGAAAAACCGGGTTTTAACCCGGGTCCGGGCTTGCATTTCTCTCATCCGGTCCGGTCCCGGGCAACACCAAAACCCGGACCGGACCCGGATTTTGCCAAGTCTACTTGTAGTCCTGATTTTAATGAAGTTTTTTCTTTCAAAAAATATTTTTATTGTGTATATCTAATTATAGATAATTAAAATAAATATTTATATATTATTAATTTTTCTTTTTATTTTTTGGATATCTCAATATAATTGGCAATAATAATAATTTCTTTACATTGAATGATTTTATTTCGAAAATAATATGGATAATTTTGAATTTTTTGTAGTATATTTAAGGATAGTCATATAATTGTATTAAGGAAAATTGATTCTCAAAATTAGATTTTAAAAAACTACTCATTCCCTACATTTTAAAATATATCGTAGGATGAAATAATTTTACTAAAAGTGATTTCTAAAAAAAATTACCAAATACAATTTTTAACTTTTCAAAAATACTTTTGAGCCTCCCAAAATCAATCCTAAACAAACCTTAAGTGTACAAAAGCTGAAGATTATTTTAAGGGGGATAGTGTCCTCCTTCAAATTTATTGTTGTTTTTCAATTCAAACTTGCAATGGATATAAAGGGATATTAACGAAGAAATAAATTTCTCAGTGATTAATACATTGGTGTTGGTATAAAGGTTTTCGTTGTTGGCACTAGCGGCTTGGTCGATTGGTTTTCAAACAATTTTTTTTCTTTTTTAAAAAATGGCTGTCTAAGTTTAAACTCTAGAGGAGTTTGGAAACTAAAAGATTGATTTGGGTTTTATCCGTGCTCCTATATATTTAAAAAATAAATAAATAGAATTTTTGTTGCAGACTTGTGGAGGATAGGAAGAGTTCATCTTGTATAGTTTATAATTACCAAACGTATATTTTGACGCGAAGAAGATAAGCTTGAGAACTAGCTTCAATGCTTTTAGTTTAATGAAGGTTGCATCAAGAATGAGCAATATTAGATCACGAGTTGTGAAGCTAGTTAATGTATATATAATTAATGCATGTAAAGCTCAAACCTGCTCCTTATGTAGGCCTAAAGCAAATAGTAGTCATGCATGTATATATCCTCAGCTCATCATGAATAATTTTGCCAGAAAATGGGAGTATGCGATTAGAGTTTTCTGATGTTATTTTTTTCAAGGGAAATGATATTACCAACTGAAACGATTGAGCTAGTGAAATGATCGTTTGAGCAGATACAAAGCCTTAATTTACAATGTGACAACTAGTTGTAGAACAAGGAGACTAATGATTTCTTTTTACATATGTATACTATGGTGTTGAAAAATTATGAAGTTGGTAAGCAGTAGCTCTTTAATTTATTGAGAATAAATGAACAATATAGAAATTGCATCACATGTTGAAATAGGACAAGTGCTTCCGGGATTGACATGGATTGGCATCAGTTCTGCTCGAGGAAAAAAAAGAAGCTTAATAGAAACATATTTACGCCATGCAGTAAGATGTCGTAACTTGTCAAAAATCTCCACCACATCAACATCAATCATAAAAAGAAAACACTTGAAGTGTCTTTGTTCCAACAAAATGTTTTTGTCATCTCAAAGTTATGTTTAGCCCATCATTCTCAACAACAGTGAATTATGAGAATCAAATGTAAATAATACGTACAAATCCGAACTTTTCTTCATACAGAAAAGAAGGAATTGCAATAATTGATAGTTACAGATTAACCAACTACAACGTGCAAGATGCTTTAAAAAAAAAAAAAAATCAACAGCAACAACAACACGCATGATGGAACGATCTGTTTGTGCATGTGTACATACTTTTTTCCTTTCTAGGCTTTATGAAAGACACATAATAACTGCTGCATATACTCAACTGCACAACACAATTGCGACAATGACGGCAGGAGGATAGAACATGAGAAATGTTTAACTGTTTATTGCACATAGCTATTCAACTGTAATTCAAGTAAAATTCAACTGAAAGGATTTACTAAACAGGATCAACGGCAAGAGAAATATTTATTATCAAATTAAGTCAGCACATTCTATCCACAAACAATCATGAAAATTTATATTCAACATGCACATTCAACAATCCTTGCGAATATATAAATTCATCCCAAGATTTATTGAGCGACATAGAGGATTCTTTATGTGAACGAAATATTTGTCCGCTTAGCTAAACCTTTGACAAAACAAGAATAATTTCCTGATAGTCAAAAACGCAGAGTAATGGAAGAAGGATCCTTCATTGCAACCAGAAAATAGAAGTAAAGCATCAGAGGAAAAAATGAAGCTTCGAGCATATAAGCCACACGGCTCCCTCATGAAAAGAAAAAAAATAAAATAAAAGTTTAAAGAAACATGCAGCGACATTGATGCAGTTAATGAGACAGGTAAAACGAGTTTAATTTCTTTTAAATTACTCATCAATCTTCAGAATAACTAACCACTATCGTTGACCTGAAAAAGAATAATGAACAAGGCTTGCAGTGTATTTCAACCCACCTACCCCAAGAGGTTTTTTTTAAAAAAAAAAAAAGAAAAAGGAATTTGATGAACAATAATTGATGTCTGCAGCCATTGTATCATGCAAAAAAAGCAAAATAGAACAAATTAAATGTGACAATAGAATTTCATAAAATTGTACGCTAGCAGCTGATCAAATATTCTTAGCCAATACATCAAATAAACAACTGTTGTTCTGACATGGTGGCATTGAACGGTACCACGCGATATGATCCCTTTAAGGGCGACATAGAAACAAACAAAGAGGCACATGTGTCAATATATTCATCAAATGTTAACCTATTTAGTTAAGAATAAACATGTATAGCAAATATCATGCTTTTGGTGCTTGTGAATATTTCATACAGTAATAATTCTCCAGTGTGAGTCCCCTAATTTTTTTAATGTGAACAAGTTTTTAAACCGTGGGGTTAATATGCTTATTTTGTAATGAATTATAAAGTCATGCGGTTTAAGAGCTAACTCTCGAAAACCGCACAGTTTAAAAGCGCGTCTGCATGAAAAAAAATGAAGATCCCCACCCTAGAAAAAGACTCTTTCCTATAGTACATCAATGCATATCAATTTGTATAGATCTCTATAGATAGGCCTTACTCTCAAAGGTCGAAGATAGCAGATCTTATTCAATAATACACCATAGATTTATATCTTTATGAGCTGGCACTAGATCTCAATAGATGCAGATCAATTTATGAGTAGGCATCCAGCCAACACACCACATACCCTTTGCCACGATTTTTTAAGCTGATTTATTGCACAATAAATGGCCATTTAAACGGTTAAAGAAATCTATGAAAGCAATTGTTGTATTAAAAAAGAAAATTGAAGATAGTATTCAAGAAGATTTGTGCTTATGTATAGTAAGGACATGAAAACAAAATGCAACATGCGGATTCAGTTAATAGCATTTAGCCAAAAACAAACTTCATAGATCTAGCTATTATTTCAGTATAACAACATACTAAATATAACTCCATTATATGACACTAACACTCATGTACATTAGAATTCAAAGGAATCTTTTGAGATGTAATAATTCATGGACTATTAGAGGATAGCAATCACGTGAAAATCCTTCTCAATCAAGACCATTATAATATGCTAACGATCATGATTGTCTGACATATATGTATAACATAATAGTTGGTTCTTGTCATATGTGTTTCACATAATGATTTTGGTTCTTTCTATATATGCATCACATAATGGTGTTGATGGTGGCGTATGTGCACATCATATGGTCTTGATAAGAATCTTCATGTGATCCTATCATTAGAATCATAATTATAATGAGATTCATCATCAATGAGAGCATAAAGGTATTCAACTGTTTTTAAAATTTTATATAATCAGGAGAACTGTCACATTCTATCAAAAGTTGCTGAAAGGCTTTCCTTTGGATGATTGAATAGTGATATAGATAAAAGATAAAATGTTCATGAAGTTAAAATTTTTATCATATCCAAATGCTGATGAGATCATGAAAGTCAATTTACCATCCAAATTGTCGCATCAGCATCAAATTTTGGCACCACATTATTCAGCTAAACAGCAAGACCAAGGCCTGAAAACAAAGCTGAACACAACTCTTCTCTCACATGCATATGATAAGCACAACATATGCAGCACAAAATGCTCAAAGAGATATGTTAATAAGGATCTGAATTCCATGGATCATTTAATTCCAGAAAAGTTTCTCATACTGAAATCTAGAAAGCATGTTCAGTTTTAACGTTAGAAGTCAGATTAATTGCAACCGTGCAATAGAGGAAACTCCTCCAAACAATAGCAGATACAGTTTTACTTCACTTGAGTTAGTTTCTGTTGGAGATCGCTTAGGCTGAAACTTGACGGATCCTTAACCTGTAGAGTAGATATTACATATATATGAACCAAACATGTCCTAGAATAGATAACATAGAACATAAAACCCTAACAGATATGTAAAGCAACAAATGTTTATGAAAAGTTACCTCAGCCTGGATGGTGTGAAGTAACCTTTCGTCTACTCTGGTGGACACACAATTAACAACACAAAGTCCTTCATCAAGTAGTACTTCAAGTACTTTTGATAGGGGCAATTCTTGCTCCAAGTACCCGCAGCTATAGGCAATCTCGATCCCTACCAAAGACTGGTGGACGACGAAGCGATTAATCGGGGAAGTATCATTCTGATCTGATGTTTCAATTTGTGAAGCACTTATGCTCAAATTGGACAATCTCTTCAGCTCATCTCTCTTGACACCAAGTTCTTTTATCTTCTTCTCTAAGTACTTTACATAATTCACACCCTCGTTCATTTGATCCGATATCGACCGCTTTCCCTGAAACCCCGTCGACATAAATAACCCTAATTAATTAATGTCACAATCAAGCTATCCAAATAAGTAATATTCTCTATTCCCCAACACCAAGTATACTCATGAGAACGAGGAAGAATTGTGGACACTAGAATCATAGAGTCCTACAAAATTGTGAACAAGAACAAAGGAAAAAAAAAAAATGTAATTTTTTTTTTTTGGGTGTATGCTTTGGTTGGGGGGGTGTGGGGTGTGGTGGGGGGAATGGTGTTGGTTACCTTGATGAATTCGAGAGGGAGCAAAGCTCGCAGCGAGGCATAAAGGGTGGCCATTTCTTGCCTCCGTTGCCTTTCAACATCCCTGTGCATCAGCTTCTTATTGTTATTATAGTTGCTGTTGTTGCTGTTATAGTTATCACTAGGGATCTTGTCAGTCTCCATAGAGAACGATTGTCCCCTGTGGCTTTTGCCCATGTCGTTGGTTATAATACTGCTAGCCTCTGAAGCATGCCCCGAAATTAGATCTTGTGGGATTTTGTCCTGTTGGTGGGAATTAGAGGAGACCTTGATGAACAGCTCATCGCCTGAGTGTAAAGGAAACATTATGATTAAAAAATATTCGGACTCTGAAGCTTTTGTCTCTTAAGGTTGGTTGTGGAGGAGATACGTTTGTTAGGGGGGTGTGATCTTCCATGGCCCCAAAGATGCTCTTCAAATATGAGAAATGACCTCACCGGCCACGTAAAGCTGCCTTCCAAGCAATGGGCACTGTTCCTTTGTACAAATTGACTTGACCTGCTTCATTGCGTTCACACTTGTGGACTAAACACAGTTTGCTGAAAAATGAAAAATAACTACAATTTACCGAAATTATAATGAAGGTTGAAAATATTAACTTAAAATAAGCTATCTCCTATTGAATATCTAAATTTATGAAATATCAATTCACAACAATTATAACATGCCTTGACACTTACCAAATTGTCTAGTGAAGAATTTATCAAACTTAACTCAACAATTTGAGTCTAATACAACCATCAAGATCCATACAATTATAGCATAACTTACGTCAGTAAAACCGTCTGATTCAAGGAATTAAACAAATAGGTAGGGTTTAAACAAATTTAACAGGTTCTTCTAGTGAAATGTGGACTAAAACAGTGATCTCAGATAGGGTGAGAGACAAAAGAACCTTCAAGCGAGACAAGAAATAAAAATTAAATGAAATAAAATTTGTACATGTAGAGAATTGAACTTAAAATTTTCTATCCGATCACATGTTAGTGAAAACATGCATAAAAAACAAGTCTTAATAACTTGAATTTATCAAGTAGTAGTATACCCGAAAATTTGATGATTATAGCTCAAAAATTTGAGCTGAATATCAGATGATTTAATGTCGACAATAAAGGATTAAGTCACTTGTGAGAATATCCACTCATCGTTCCATTACACATGAGAAGAGTCAGCCTGAGTGAAATGGGCCAACAATACAAAAACGCAATAAACACGTTTGATTCTCTGTACTCTACTCAATGATATGATAGTCTCGTTTCGATCTTTAATTTTACCATCCAATTAAACGTGTGTGAATGCCAGGTTTTTTTTTTTTTGTTATTATTTCTTGGGGTTTTTAGTTGACGAAGATGGAAACACCAATAAACATCGATCAGTACACGACACATGGGCCAACCTTCAGTTAATTGATTTTATTGTCAATTACATCGGTGTATATGTACCATTAAATTAAGCAGCGCCGTTTGAACACAGAATTCTCCACGTGTTTTTAAATCTTGACGGTAAAAGTATCCATCAATGGCTATAGTTTCTTACAAAAACAAGATGTGGGTCAAAAGAAAAGGAGAAAAGGAAAGAAAGCAAATAATGTAGTAATTTTTTTCTTTTAAAACTAACGATATTTTGACATTGTTAATCTTACAAACGAAATTATCAGAGATTAACTATACATTTGAAATTAAAAGTTTTGTGTGTGAACCAATGGCCATTGAGTAATAATGAAGGGTAAGTTTGATATATTGCAAGGGATGCAGAGAAATTGCCGAACAATATAATAGCTTCATTTTCTTTTTGACTTTTGGAGATTCTAATTGTTTTGTCTTTGAATGTAAAAGTTTTTACACCATTGAAAGTTGTGATAAAGAATTGTTAATTTCTAAGTAATCGTCTTTACTCAAACTTTCGGATCTCTAAATAATTTGGCCTTTTCACAGTGCATGCACCCTCCCAGTGGTCGGAAAATGGCTTGAAAAAAGCAGCAAACAGCAGCCACTCATGGTATCAAGGCAAGGTATCCAGAAGATATGGAGCAGAGCCATTATGTATTCTATTTTCAATATTCAATGCATAAGTTGGACGAAGGAATATTTAAATATGTGTTCTTCTAAATCAAATATTATAAAAGTGAACCAATAATGCACTAGTTGCTTCTTTTCTTTTTTCTTAACAAGTAATTAAAGTCTACACAACACATTATGTATTGATTATATAAATTTATACATATTAAACTAATGGTTAGTGGTTATGATTGTGATGCTGTTATGGAGATTTCGGTATAAAGCTCGCGGATCACGAAGTTACAGGACAAATTAAGAATTGGGACCAATACTTTAAGGCTCCAATTTTTTTTTTTTAATCTCTTAGCTAACTCTCGAAACAATGACAACTCATGATTATTGGTAGTCATTAGCCTTTAGTTGGAAGGCTGTGATCATTACGTGTTTCTTTAAACGTAGCAAATTTGAAGTTAAATAAAATATATTGCTGGGTATTTTTATTCAGGTTTTTGAGTTTGATTTATATAGCCTATGATTTATCGAGTATAATTGAAAAATTTGTAATCTGATCGATACAGGTGAGACCTATTCACATCTAAAATGAACATATACTAGAGGGATTGAATTTTTATATAAGAACTCAAAAAAAAACTCATATCCACTATTATAAGGTGAAGAGTTTTTATTCCTGGACAATGGTTTGAGTGGCTATCATCCGATTGTTTCCAGATAAATGGGCGTAAGAGCCAGCCACCTGCAATTAATTATGATTTTATCAATGTAATTTACAGATGGTGATTATGACTAAAATCCTTTGACAAATTAAAACCTATCTAACAACCACTCTATGAAGATTTTATTCCTCTACCATGTTTGAAAAAGGCGTAATTATTATTATTAACAAAGTGATTTGTTGTACCATGAACTAAATTATGGGAAAATACCATTTGCAAATTCATAATTCTCTTTGGTACCATTGACAAATAAATTTGAGCAAATAAAGAGATTATAGATGAAGAAAGCAGTGGATGGCTTCAATACAAACAGCATTATGATATTCTGCTACTACATTTTCTATATTTGAAGATTGCATGATGTTGGACACCAACCGATTTTCTTTTTAAAATGAGATTTGTGTGATGATACTATCAACCGACCAATGGAATAATGTTTTTTTTACATCATGGGTTTAAGATCCTCTGATCATGAAGTGGTATGGATCAAGGCACACTATGATATAAATATTCACGTCTAGGAGTCAAATTGTGTAGGAATCTTGATCGATCGGAAACTTCATATTTTATATTTTTGCTTTTATAGAAAAGACATTTGGTAGGTGTTATTCAGCCGGTCAGACCACATTAGAGAAGTAGACTTCATGACTCACACATGCCCTTGACTGATTAATCCATAAAATCAAATCAATTTTTTTTTTTTTTATAAATGACATAATTTTATTGTGTCTAGTTGCTTATTATATGATAAATAGTAACGATTAGGTGTAATTAAATTTTGTATGTATAAACTATTGATGGTGGGCCCATGAGAAATTACTGAACCAATAGTATATCCTTATTATTATTAATTGTGAATTAGTAACATAGAGATATTAACTTTTTTCAGTGCAGAATATAAACTTCTATACTGAATATAAATAAGAATATATTTTTATATTCATTTACTCATTTAAGTCGGGCATCGGTGGGGTGGCAGTGGAAAGATAGTTGATAGATGAGATGAAATGAATCACGGGCCTTACGACAAAGAGCTCAAAAGAAGACTGAAAGCATCTCATTGAGTGGTATAATTATTCTTCTATTGTGTGCGAAGTGGGTATATTTAAGAATTTGGGGAATAGATTTAGATCAATCTGGGTACCTCCTATTTAAACCCAGCTCGATCGAACACCATTCTGAGCCCAAGTTGAATCTCCCAATTGTAATGGGGTAAAGTTGTACACGATCCTAATTTGGTACGATATAGGATTGAATTTTGGGTGGGCCAAAAAAGTCGTGTAGGCCTAGGCCCACAGGCGGTAAAAAATGCTATCATGCGACAAAAGCAGAGCTCAAAAGAAGACTGAAAGCTTCTCATTGAGTGGTATAATTATTCTTCTATTGTGTGCGAAATGGGTACGATATGGGATTGAATTTAGGGTGGGCAAAAAAGGTTATGTGGGCTTAGGCCTACGGGCTTTGGGAGGTAAACAAAGTTCGGGCAGGCCTGCTCTCTTATTTTTTAAAAAATAAATTTATAAAGTAAAATAATAAATTTAAATTTAAAAAATAATAAAAAATGAAAATTTAAATTCTTAATTGATAAATCAATATTGATTAAAAAAACTTAAAATTATAATATTAAACTCTTTCTTAAGTATTAATTTTGAAATATTTATTTTTAAAAAAATTATTATTGATCGTAACAATTTATCGATTATTAACACGTTTCAAGTTTACAATAATTGAAAAAAAAAAGTGAAAGCTCTGGATCCAGCCCAACCGAACTTTTTTAGTTCTCAAAAAATAACTCCACATTTTGCCATTCTTAATTGCATCAATAACCTTTGCACAATCAACAATAAATCGGACAACTCGTAGCAAAATAAATTTATGAATTCACAGAGACCAACAAAGCTAAGGCATCGGTGGTTGTAAATAAGACATGATACACGCGCTATCAAAATTGTATTCTCCGCAAAATCTTGCGAAATTTTCCATTTTGTTGACTGTATTATATAAATTTGTGGAACCACTTGAATCACTTTATAAATGAGATGCATATAAATTTTGTTAGAAGACTAATCCAGTGCGCGCCATCGGATTCTTATTGGCGGAGTTGCAAGACCAGCAATACATCTCTGTGTCAATGAGAACTCGGCACGCATCCCATGCCGCGCACCTAATAAAAAATTTAAGTTTCAAAATTTGCATAAATTTATATGGTATATATTTTTTTAATTTCAATTGCATTCATTGTTAATTTCCCGAAGTACAATGTTACAGCAGTTTCAACAGAGGATCAAAATTCACAATGCCCCTGAAAGAGTGAAATAAGAGTTCAAATCATAGCCGGTGAGTGGTGAAATATGAGCTCTTCCGTCCACAGAATATATTTCTGCTGTGTTCACAAGGCTCTTCCACTCAACACACTTGTTTGGGAGGGATACTGTTTGGGACAAATGCGTCGAAGGGACCAGGAATGACGAGCAGACATCTGATGGCGGAGTTCTGCGCACCGGTGTTTTCCGTTAAAGCCTGGCGCGTGGAAGAACAGGAGCAGAAACATCCTGCTCGTCCACGATGTTGTCGTCCGCGAGGCCAATTCCTATAAAAGGCATGAGGCCATTCCGGCTAGAGACCGAGAGGCGAGGAGACCCGGTCGACGGCAGTTGGCAAGACGCGCTCTCCAGCACGAGAACCTAGGCACAACAGCCACGCTTTCCCCAGAACCGCGACGTAACACGCAAGATCTCACGGAGCCATGACAGCCACACTTTCCCCAGAACCGTGGCGTAACACGCAAGGTCTCACAGAGCCGTGGCAGCCACGCTTTCCCCTGAACCGTGGCGTAACACGCTAGATCCCATGTTTTGCCCATAACGCAGCAGTTGGAGTCCCATACCGTCTCGAAAAGAGCGGAAGACTGAGATTCAGAGGAAGCCTATAAAAAGGTAGCCAACGAAGGTAAAAGGGTTAGCATTTTTAAGATAAAAGAAAAAACCACAAAAAAAAAGCCATAAGACCCGTGGCAAGCGTTCCCCGAACCTTCATATCTGACTTGAGCGTCGGAGGGTTTGCGCCGGGAGAACAACCGGCGTACTCTGACTTGTCTGTGTGTGCAGGGACATCCGGAGAAGAAGCATTACTAGGAGACCTCCTGGTCGTGGTAGAGTTGATCGAGCAGGGATCCTGGTCGTAGAACGAGGAGAACCGGAATCTCGCATCAACATTTTGGCGCCGTCTGTGGGGATCCAGAGCGAAAAGCTTCTGTCGGTAGCAAGAAGAGGGGTGGAGTAAGCGAAAGTCAATGGAGATAGGAGGAAGTAGCGCACAAGGGGGTGACATAAGGCTTAACGATTCCGTGACGCTGAGGGAGGTGATCAGCGAAGCACGGGAAAAAGTCATGTTCGACCGGATGGAGCGAATGGAAAAGCAGATGGAAACTTTGACAACCATCCTGCATGAGCTGCGGAACGAGCGAAGGGTAACCCAAGAGGGAAGGGTGAGAGGCGGTGGAGCGGCACCAGGTACCGATAGTGCGGAGAGAAGTCGAACCGCTGGGAGATTTGGCGGTGAGAGAGGTAACGTACCTCTGCGGGGAGAATTTCATAGAGAAAGAGAGCAGTCCCCGGTAAGACAGACTTGTGACGGGGGCGACGGGGTGGTGAACGCAGAGGAAACAGAACTGAGGCAACACTTACATGATGCAGAGCGAGAGCGGGATCAAGCTGCAGCGCGCGACCCTGGTCGCGCAGGACAGCTGGAGGAGGAAGTGCGAAGGCTAGCGCAAATAATTGATGACATGCAAGGGAGGAACAGAGCCCCTGGTTGGAGGATAATGCTGGACGGAGAATCACCGCTCGCAGCAGAGATCATGAGGGCAGTTATTCCAAGAGATTTCCGCCTCCCCGACCTCAGATACTCGGGAAGAACTGACCCGCTGGTGCACATAGAGCGCTTCAACGACTTAACGGGGGTCCAGGGATTATCTCCATCCCAAAGGTGCAGGGTGTTCCCACTATCCCTTGAGGGACGTGCACGAGAATGGTACAGGAAACTTCCTCGGGGCAGCATAAAAACCTTCGAGCAGATGTGCCAGGAATTCGCAGAGCAGTTTAGTGGGGCAATGTCGCCGGAAGATGACATGATGGAGCTGAAGAGCATGAAACAGGGGGAGCAAGAAACCCTTCGGGAATTCATCAAGAGGTTTCATCGGGCTGTCCTCGACTTGGGAGCCTTCAACCACCCTCAGGCGTTAAGGGGACTGAAAGAAGGGGTGAAGATAGGAAGGCTGTGGTACAATTTGAGAAGCCCAGCTGTTCAAACGTATGCAGCCGCATACGAACAGGCTAAAAGAGACATCGAGATTGAGGAGGAGAAGGCTGCACGGATCAAGACAGACCAGTTGGAAGGGTTAGGGAGGAAAGAGAAGAAAGCATTACCAACTAATGGACCAAACAGGAGGAGGGACCACCAGATCTCCGGTAGTGGAGCAGGAGGTAGGGTAATTGCTTACCAGCCTCATCAGAGGCCGCCACAGTATCAGCGCAGCAGGGCGCCACCTCCTCGCTCCCCAGCTAGGGAGCCTTGGAGAAGACATGATTCGGCATCCGACGACCTTCATCAACATTCCCACGGTAGCAGGACGAGCAGACCAGAAGCACTCCCACCGCCCCCAACTCACAGTGGGGCAAACAGAGAAAGAGCAGTGCATCTGGTCGACCAGAACCAGGACTATGGGCGGTACACTCCCTTGAAGATGCCCCTGGATGAGGTGTACGAGGCCATAAAGGGTCGAGGGCTGCTGCACCTCCCCACACCAATAACAAAGCTACCCAACAGGAGGGATAGAGGACGTTATTGTAAGTTCCATGGCACCCATGGCCATACCACAGCAGAGTGTAGAGATCTCAAGACCCAGGTCGAAGATTTGGTGAGAAATCAGTACCTGGACGAGTTTATGGATGGGACTTTCCCGATGGTGGCCACCATGGATGAAGGGGAGCAGAGTGATGGAATCTTGAGACGCGAGCCGCCCGCAGCGAGGGTGATAGCTGGGGGCCCAACGTTGGCTGGAGATTCGAACAGATCGAGAAAAAATTATGCCAGATACGCCATGACCAGTAAAGAGATACTCTTCAACACCCCAGCAGCCAAACGAGCAAGGGTCAGGCAAGTGCCAATCATGTGGACGGATGAGGATGAGGAAGGGATTCTATACCCCCACGAGGACGCTTTAGTCATCAAGGCCACGATCGCTAGCAAGAAGTTTGACCGGATACTGGTTGATACGGGGAGCTCAGTTGATGTGCTATTTAAATCAACTTTGGAAGAGATGGGAATAGCCGACCGGAAGTTGGAATACACCAACACCTCCTTGAAGGGGTTCGGAGGAGGGAAGCTGGTCCCTCTGGGCGTGGTCGAACTGCCTATCACAATCGGGAGCCCCCCGACAGAAAGAACAATGATACTGGACTTCGTCGTAGTGGACGAGGAAGGTCCTTACCAGATGATCCTGGGTCGGCCATTTTTAAGGATGAGCAAAGCGGTGCTGTCCAACCATTATCTGTCTCTAAAGTACCGGGTGAATGGGGTAGTCGGAGTGGTACGAGGAGACCAGAGGATCGCAAGAAGCTGCTACTCCTCGGCAGCAAGGGAGGCGATGC
>NW_006261964.1:27975501-28183819 GCF_000493195.1 Citrus x clementina | reverse complement strand
CTAAGGCATGCGAAGGCTCGACAAAGTCTCAAAGCCTGTCTTAGGGCCAGACAAAAGCCCAGCATGCAAGGATCTGCTCGCTCGCGAGAAGGCGAGCAGGCTCCAAAGCATTTGGAAAGTTTTCTACGGCACGCAAAGGCCTCACCAAGTCTCAAAGCCTGTCTTACGGCGAGACAGAAGCGATCAGCGTTTCAGACGAAAATTAATTCATGAGTACGACACGAGATAGTAATCAACAACATTTTTATTAATGGCTAACAGAGGGGATAAATTTCATAAACGTTGTTCATTACAATACAAGAAGAAATATATCAAAAAGATGGTGGGTCAGTGAGCCGAGCAGCATCGGTTGGCTGGACCTCCTCGGGTGCGGGAGGGGTATCACCAGTTGCGTCCGGGGGGGTGCTCGCCTCGCCAACATCAGCGGGGACTGCACGAGGAGGAGAGTTACCCTCCTCAATCACGATCGGCTCTAACCCCTCGGCATCTTCCTTGGCCGCCTCCTCGTCCATATGTTGGGCAACACCAGCTGCAAGGTCATCCATCTTCAGATCAGGGTGTTGCTTCCCGAGGACGGCCATGATACAACGATACGAATGCCGAAGTCCCTGGTCGTACTGGTTGTCGGCCTCCCTCTCCAAGTTCTCTACATGAGCTCGGTGGGAATCGCGGAGAGATTCGAGCTGAGCCTCATACATAGCCCTCTGCCCTTGGAGGTCCTCCTTAACCTTGGTCAGCTCCTCCTCGAGTGTAATGGCTTTTGCTTGAGCAAGGGACTCTTGCTCTATCAGCTTGAGGTTCTCAACGTTTAGCTCCCCCGCCTTTTTCTCGGCAACGTCAGCTCTGGTCGTCGCCGATTGAATGTCCTCCTTCATCTTCCTGTCGTAACGGCCAACCTTGGCCTTATAGTAGGTGGCCATGCAGCTGAGATGGAAAGCACTGTACTGCATGGCTCCCACCAGCTCGCCCAGGGTACAACCGTCAAAGCCCTCCAGGTCCTTCTTGCTCACGAGTTTAGACAACTCATTGAGATAGGGAACCAAGTGTTCTGGTCGGCTGTCGGGTAAGCGGGACCGAGGCACAACAGGTGGAGAAGAGGAAGCAGGATCAGTGGCCGCTCTACTGGATTCCCCGACTCTAGCAGAGGCAAGAGGGAGAGCCTGCAAGGGAGGAACCTGCTGCACGATGTTCTTTCGCTTCGCAGCGGGAGCATCTTTGTCCTGGTCCCTATCGGTTGTTGGAGGCCGAGAGCGTTTCCTGGTCAGAGCTCCAATCACTGCGTCCTCCATCTTATGGCCAGGAAGTATCAACCGAGACTCGAGGAAGTTGTATGTAGATAGCAGTTCTCGGCTCGAGCAGGAATTGGCCAATACAGTCTCGACCCGTTTAAGCAGACCAGGTCGGAGCGGGAAGTGAACACCCCAGGAAACTACAGCACAAACAGACACTTGGTTAGAGACAAACCAATACAGCAGGAACAATTATGGATACAAGACATCTAAAGCGAGCAGGCAACCTGGGACCGTGAAACGGGGTGGGACGCGACAATCCTTCCCGTCTATTTGTGCAACTTGACCCCAGGGACCCCCAGCAAAAAAGAATTTCCTCTTCCAAGTCCCACCACCACCAGTTGGAAGATCAGTTATGGGTTTCCTGCTCTTGGTACCAGATTGGAAGTAGTACCAGCCGGCATCTTTAGGGCTGCTCTTCAGCTGGTACAGATGCTTCACCTCATCAACCGTGGGCTCGCTTTGGCAACATCTGTCCCACAATATGAACAGACCAGAGAGCACTCTCCACCCGTTGGGGTTCAGCTGACCAGGAGCCAGATTTAGCCCGTTAAGTATCCGGGCAAAGTAAGGCTGCAAAGGACACCTCAGCCCATACTTAAAGCTCTCCAGATACAGGGTAACGTATCCCCTGGGAGGCCGGCTAGGTGTATCCTTTTTTCCTGGGATCCTAAGAGGTATCTCACCAGGAATACTATACCTAAGTCGGAGGTCATTGAGCTCGTCAAACGTGGTCGTACACGACATGTAGTCAATGGCATAATCACGCGACAAGGCTCTACCCCCTACTGTACCCCGTTCTTCTGGTCGTGATGCTCCTGATGGGGACGCCTCACTAGAATCATCCCCTTGACCCTCACTCAAAGTGTTCTCCGATCCAGAAGACCCTTCTTCATCGCTACTGTCGCTCGAGGAGGTTGTTTGGGGAGACATCCTCCTAGCGCTAGTACCAACACTAGACCTAATGGGCTCTAAGGGGATCCCGGGATCAAAAGCAAAATCAGCGGGCAGACTAGGCAAAAAACCTAGTTCGTCGTCACCGACCTCAACGACCTTCTCCTTACCCTTCGACATATCCTAAGTTCTAACCAAAACACCACCGCCAACTACAACCTCAAGCAAAGCAGAGAGAAAGGAGATTACCTACAACTAACCGATACCGAAAAAAAAAAAAAAAAAAATAGAAAAAATACCTGAAGCAGGGACTCGGTCAGAGAGAGACAGGGATGACAGCTTTGGCGCCGAGGTTCATTCGCCGGAGAGACAAGAATGGAGAAAATGACGAGTTCGTGTTTGAAGATTTTGGGTTTCCTTACTGAGAAGCAAACTCTTGGGCTGCCAGCATTTAATGACGCATATTCCGAGAATCCCGTAACCGTCGGTTTGAAATTCAAATGGAGGGGGGGATTTCTGCCACGTCACCTCGTCCGCAATTAAATGCGACATGACTCCTGGCAGCCTTTTCCAAACCCACGCGAGCGAGTACTATCGAGTTTCTACTGCTGGTCCACTACATTACCCAACACCAGAAACTGGGGGACCGGTGTTTGGGAGGGATACTGTTTGGGACAAATGCGTCGAAGGGACCAGGAATGACGAGCAGACATCTGATGGCGGAGTTCTGCGCACCGGTGTTTTCCGTTAAAGCCTGGCGCGTGGAAGAACAGGAGCAGAAACATCCTGCTCGTCCACGATGTTGTCGTCCGCGAGGCCAATTCCTATAAAAGGCATGAGGCCATTCCGGCTAGAGACCGAGAGGCGAGGAGACCCGGTCGACGGCAGTTGGCAAGACGCGCTCTCCAGCACGAGAACCTAGGCACAACAGCCACGCTTTCCCCAGAACCGCGACGTAACACGCAAGATCTCACGGAGCCATGACAGCCACACTTTCCCCAGAACCGTGGCGTAACACGCAAGGTCTCACAGAGCCGTGGCAGCCACGCTTTCCCCTGAACCGTGGCGTAACACGCTAGATCCCATGTTTTGCCCATAACGCAGCAGTTGGAGTCCCATACCGTCTCGAAAAGAGCGGAAGACTGAGATTCAGAGGAAGCCTATAAAAAGGTAGCCAACGAAGGTAAAAGGGTTAGCATTTTTAAGATAAAAGAAAAAACCACAAAAAAAAAGCCATAAGACCCGTGGCAAGCGTTCCCCGAACCTTCATATCTGACTTGAGCGTCGGAGGGTTTGCGCCGGGAGAACAACCGGCGTACTCTGACTTGTCTGTGTGTGCAGGGACATCCGGAGAAGAAGCATTACTAGGAGACCTCCTGGTCGTGGTAGAGTTGATCGAGCAGGGATCCTGGTCGTAGAACGAGGAGAACCGGAATCTCGCATCAACAACACTCATGGTAATTCCGAAAATGCGATTCTTTTACTTGCACTCTTTGTATTATGAAAATGTGTGTGACTTACTATTGATTCGAGCAAGCAACAATGTAATGGATATTGAGGCAGGGCCAGAAGGACCCCTCAGAATTCATCACCATAAATTTAGTAGTTCAAAGTACCAACACCAGCAAGTAACAAAGAAATATCACAGATCCCTTTGCTGAAAAAGTATAATCTCTTTTCCTTCTCTTTGTTGTTGTTGTTGTTTTTTTTTTTTTTTTTGATTTTACACAAAATATCCACAACGGTAATAATAACTCAATGCTCAAAAACAGTAAACTTCAATGTTAAAAAATTAATTTTCAACAATGAAACACTATGAACTCACGGGCCCCTTCTTCCGTGACTTGAAGGGGATGCGTGAAGGCGGTGAGGGTGAAAATTCAGCCGGTAGTTTGGGTGCTTCCAACTTGCCGGTAAGCATTCCAACAACCTCTTCCATGGAAGGCCGAAGAGCAGGAGACTTCTGCAAACAGAGTAATGCAACAGTAATACAAAGCAGGGCTTGTTCTCTGTCCAAGGACTTTACAACGGCCTGATCAACCAATTCAATAAGTTTCCCATTTCTCGCAAGATGCCGTGCCCATGACATAAGATTCGCACGCTGGAACTCAGACATTGGCGATCCCGTAACCTGAAGAGGACGCCGTCCGGCAATTAAAACTAGCAACAAAACTCCATAGCTATACACATCGCATTTCTCCGATATGTCCCCACCAGCACCGTACTCAGGGGCAACATAACAAACAGTGCCTCTCATACTCGGAGTGCTAGTGACACCACCACTCTTAGGAATCTCACCACTCGCAGCAGAATCATAGCTATTGTGGCGAGCTCTATACAGCTCACCACTGAATCCTTCTAACCACCAGTCCAAACTACCTATACTACTTCTACTCCTACTTCTGGTCTTACTCTTCTTCTTTCTCTCCACATACAACTCCTCGTCCCTCGGCCACCAATCGTCATCACTGTTAGTCCCCAGTGCTCTCTTCTTCTTCTTCTTCTTTTTAGCCAATTCCTCACAGTACTCCTCCTTCCACCACTCTCTTGCAGGCCTGCGCCGCCTCTCTCGTTTCAAATTCTTCACATTTTCTTCCTTATCCTCATCCAGCGAAACCCACCAATCCAATCTTTTCCTACTTTTCTTTCTGTCAACTTTACCACCAACACTCGAAGAAGAACCGGTATCCCTACCGATCCAATCACTCTTCGGCCTCTCATTTCCAATCGCCGTTCCAATCCATTCTATTACATATTCCTTCACTTTCACATCCTCCTTCACATTTTCATCAACACTGGCTTTCTTCTCCAGCGCCTCCGTAGATTGTGTTTGCTTTTGTGTCATTTTCAGAAAAGTCTCCGGAGACTGATCAATACCTACACTCAAATCCTCAAAAGCCGTGGCTGTAGTAGTCGTATTCACACTCTCAGTCTCCACCACAGATCCACAATCCTCTACAGCGGCCCCACAATTACTCTCCAACTCCGCCGCCTTGTTCTTGTTCTCACCATCAGCCTGATTTTGATTTTCACCAACCGATTTCAGCCTCGCAAGCCCAAAATCAGAAATTTTTGCGCAAAAATTATGATCCAACAGAATATTACTCGGCTTGATATCCCCATGAATGACAGGCGGATTCAAGCTGTGCAGGTAAGCAATCCCCTTGGCGATGTCAACAGCAATTGAGAATCTTTTACACCACTCCATCAATTCAGGGGGCTTCTTATGCAACAGAGCGTCCTGCAAATTCCCATTACTCATTAGTTCATAAACGAGCAGCATACGGTGTCGTTTCGGGTTGGACGAAAAGCCCAGAACCGAAACGACGTGGTCGTCTTGTTCGAGCAAAGAAGCGAAGTAGAGCTCGTTGTAGAACTCCCGCTCGCCCTGCAGCGATCCGGAGTCCATGACTTTAACGGCGACGCTCTGGTCGTGGAGGGTGGCGTGGAAGACGGAGCCGAAGCCGCCTTGGCCGAGGAGGCGGGAGGGGGAGAAGGAGTCGGCGGCGCGGCGGAGGACGGAGTAGGAGAAGCGGTGAGGGGGCCTGGAGTCGGAGGGGGCGGTGCGTTTCTGGGTGAGCTTCTTGCGGAAGCAGAAGGTGAGGAGGAGGAGGAGGGAGAAGGCGGCGGCGGTGGAGGAGGCGGGGATTACGGCGGAGCTGTGGTGGTGGGGGTGGTGGGAGGGAGAAATCAACGGCTGGGATTCCGGGATTTGACGCGACGGCATGGCGATGAATGATGAATGATGAACGACGAACGGACAAACTAAAAGTGATTGTAATAATTATGACTCATTGTTTCTGAGTTGGGACTTGAGTTTAGTTCGTGTGTGGATTGTACTCTACAGAGACACGAGACAAGAAGACAAGAAGAGGTGATCTGTTTTTCTTTTTTTCTTTTTTCTTTTTTCTTTTTTCTTTTTTTTTTTCGTAAAGGAGTGTGAAATGAATTGTATAACTGGCCGTTTTGGTTGTTGTGACTTGCAATTTTCTTATTTATTAGCTCCAAACAGAAATCCCGAGCTAATTAGCATCGCTCATTTTTTTATTTATTTCGTTTACCTTGCGTCCAATAATGGGAATAAAAATTTATTTATTAAAGTAATTTTATAATTTTTAATAAAAAAATTTAATTAATAATTAAACAATTAAAAATTTTTAAGTAAAAATTCTACTAACAAAAGTTGAATTAAAATTTTTTTTTATACTTAAAATACCATGCCAAACGAAAGAAATTGTAATTTATGTTTTTATAATCTCACCGTATAAAGAACGAGTAGTAATTAAGATCAAAAGTTTTATTGGTCTAGTTTTCATTATCAAAATTCAAGATTTGGGTGTAATGAAACACTTTTTAAGTGGAAGAAAAAATTGGGTTTGGTAATTTTCAACTAAACTAAGTGGAAAAAAGTGGAGTAGGTATTTTTGCTTTGTTTGTTTCTTGAATTTCACACTGTCTGCCAATTTAGAAAATTATACTAAAAAGTTTCTTATTCCTCTATTAGGTTTGACCCCCTTTTTTTTTTTCGTATTCAACAATTAATTAATATCTAATAAGGTAGTCTTTAGGTGAAGTAGGTGCTTTGTTAAAATCGATTAATCAAAATTTAGTTGATTACTATATGCTGCTTGTAGCTTTATTTTTAATTACACAAAAGTCTACATTACTCCATTTGAATTTGTCAATCCAAAAATGTCGGCTGCCGATTATTTCTCAATTAAAAAAAAACAGTATAAATTTTTATGTACGGTATACTCCTAATGGAAGCTTTACAATTTCGTTAAGCAAATATCATTTTAAAAACAAACGCAAGAATCTGTGACTTGATTCTTCAAGTCATCACAAAACCATACAAAACGCTATCTCTCTTTTTTTTTTTTTTTAATTCAAATTCAAATCACCATGACACCATCATTTTTCTTATAATTTTCAAAACTTCAACCACACCCCCCCCTCTCTCTCTCTCTCTCTCTCTCTCTCTCTCTTTCGCTTTCAGCCTTTCATTGGGAGTAAAATTTTGTTTGTAGTCTATTTGCTTTATGCAACAAGACAAACTCATAAATCCCACCAATTCTAGTTGGCGGTTGAGCTCTAGAGACTGTGCTTCTTTTGGTTTAATGATGCAAGAAAAAAGCGATTATAACTTTTGAAAGGATATGGTTGGGAAATGAGAAGGCTTATGATTGCAAAGCTTGGTAATGATTTGGGCAAGCTTGCATTAAGTTTGATAAAACTTTTGTCGTGGCTTTCTTTTTAATCTTTTTCGGCACTCAATTTGTTCTACTTTTTTAGTCAACAATCTTATGGTTCACGATTCATGAAAAAGTAATTAATGTTCATGATACATTTATAAAACGGGAATTGCCAAAAATTAAAGTAGTAGAGGCCACACAGGAGAACTTACAAATAATGCTTTCAAAGAGACACATGGCGGCATTGAAATTTAGAATCAAACGATGGGATGAAAATAAGCAGCTTTGATTGAAAGAAAAAGCTTCCGTGAATTTTTTTAATACGTTTCTCCAAGTCTTTCAATTCTTCATTGTCCTTATTTCTTAGCAAGGTTTTAATCGTCTAATACTGTTGTAATTTTGAAATCACATCACATTTACTGAGAACAAAAATATTAACCATCGTGAAATGGAAGGGGATGAATGTTTAATAAACACAACTTTTACAAGTTATGGAGTAAGATTAATTTATCTTTTAAATATTGTTATTTATAAATGTTTATCAAATACTTTAATAACTTTATTTTAGAAGCACGATTATTAGACAACGATACCGAATTGATTTGGTTAAACATATTCAAATTTATCATTCTCTTGGTCCTCAAATTATTATATTTGTAATAACTTGTTTTGTTTAAAAATTCTAAAGATTTGATTCATTTAAAAGTGTATAAGAACTTAATAACAACAATTGAACAAAGTCACCAATTTCAGGGGCCATGCTAAGAATCTTATGTACATTAGGGCTAATAATCTAAATTTTTTTCAAATATGAAATTTAATCTCAAAGACAAATAAATTTTGAAGAAAATTTCATTAATAAATAAATTAAAAAAGTAATTTAAGTACAATTTAGACGCCGTAGAAATTGTGCCTCAAGACGCTCCACAACGTTAAATATTTTAATTTTTTGTCTTTACAGCTTTGTTAGAAAGAGAAAATAATTTTTCTAAAACAAGATGGGGTTGGGGAAGAAGAAATTAGAGAAAAATCATGATGGGGCTGTTTTTGAAAATTATAATGGTGTTGGAATTGGCAATTCAGTGAAATTACAAAGTGGCAATTTTGTTTAAGCTGCAGTGATAATTATGTAGATTGAAGCAGCGGTAATTTCGTAAATAGAAGTAAAAGTCTTTCTTCAAATTTGACTGGGTTAAAGCCTAGCTTAACCCATAAAAAACTCCATCGCTGACCAATTTATACAAAATGAAAAAAAAAAAAATGAGGAAGAATTAAGTCTAGCTTGGTTAAATAAGAAACTCAATTTAAACAATACAAATTATAAAATTTTTTAACTCCATTCGTACGATTTTATTCTGTTATGAATTGACGTGTCTTAAAAAATCGTCTACAATAAATCATTCATAGTTGAAATCACTTTTTTTCCACAAAAGAAAATCTTTATGACTGTTCACACATTCACTTTGACACTTAAAACTTGATTATTTAAATCCGTTCAAAGTTTTATTTATTTATTTTTATTAAGAACTATCACCAATTCACCATGTCAGTTATGCTGGTACAAACCTCAAGGGAGATTTTTAAAAATTATCCATTTAGTTTCAAAAATAAAATTTGAAGGAAAAAGAAAACGCAGTTATAAATTCTACTCAAAGAGAAAACTTCAGGTTTCAATTCACTGTAACTTATGGGCTGGCCACGTGCGTCATGTTGTTGGATCTTCTTCGTCGAGAATTTGGATTTGCTCAAAGCTGAAACATGCCCTTCCAGATGAATGCGACAGTCAAACAAAAAGTTAAATCTCAGCCACCCACGTGGAGACCACTTTCCAGGTTTATTTCAACGCATGCGTCTCATGCTAATCAACTTTCGCATTTGTCTCCACGTGTCATGGCATGCTACGTGCAGGGCTTAGTTTTTTAATATGATGCTGCTGCTTGCTTGCTTGTTAGTGATTGCTCCAGTTGATAATAATCAAACGATTTGTTTTAATTGTTGAATAATAATTGTAACTTGTGCTATTGTACACTTCAAAGAATATGATTGTAAGAGCCAAATCTTTAATTGAATATAATCATGCATGCATGAACATGAGACGGTCGGCTGAGGTAATTAGAACAAGCCAATATCTTTATATCAATTAAATACAAGAATCGCACCTATAGAAACTTGCAGAAAACACAAGTCGGAATGAGTTTATAACAGAGAGCAAATACAAATTAAGACTAATGATATAGTTATAAATAGTTCTGTAAAGTCATTTACATATTACGGCATCAATTTGTTGGTGATTTTATAATTATTTATCAATTAACTTGATTCAATTTTCAAAAGATAAAGACATTTAAATATTTGGAATTACAAATTAGCAGAATTCTATTGGAAAAAAAAAAAAAAAACTGGTTACGCATTTCTCATAATTTCTTACTGTTTTCAGTGACCATTGTCTTTCGTTTAATGCAACATTAAAATCAAATTCCTCCTCATAAGGATTAGAAAAGAAGTTCACGACCTGCTTAATTACTATGTTGTTACCAATATTGGTTTGCAAGAAATGTAAGTTGTACATTATGACGAAACTTTCTCAATTTGTTGTCTTTTTAGTAAAATTACGATAATATTAGAATATGGCAAGTCATCAATTTTTATTTTTTTTACTTTAATGAAAATTTCTCATCACACAAGGATACTAAAATTCGAAGATAATAATTAAATTCATGCAGAAAATCTTCACTCAAAATAAAAGAACTGCTATGTAGGAGAAGAGACTTAGCAAGAGTAATTAAAAACTTCACAAAAACATCCTTTTCTTAAGTCTTAACGACTCTATCCAATCCAACACGGAGAGCTAACACTTCCATTTCCATGCATGCAAAGGGGGAAAATAAAAAAATAAAAAAAAGGAAAAACGGAAAATTACCCTTTTGCTTTCCTTCTGAGATCAACAACAATGACACTAATATTGTCATGGCTGCCTCGTGCAAGAGCGAGGCGACAAAGTATAGCAGCAGCAGCATCATGGCTTTTAGAAGGAAACAACACTTGGGCTCCACCATCTTTGATCGGACGGTCACCATATCGACTTCTTGGAGCAGTGGCTGCACTTCCTTCGCGAAGACACGCACTTGCTACTCGGCAAGCCAAATCATCGGATATCACATCCCAAATGCCATCACTGGCCAGGATCAGACACTCATCTCCGCCTTGCCTTTCAGTGATGGAGATTTCCGGCTGTGATGTTGTCACTCTCTTCAACAAGTTGTCTCCTCCTGCTTATCAACATAAAAACAAGCTAATACTTGAGAAACCAAGACCATATACGCACCTTTGACATAAAATTAAATCTAAACTTACAATTAGTAAGGCTCAATCAATTAATGACATTAATCTCACAACAATTATAAACCAACACTGTCTACTAGCCAAATGGATCTAGGCTTCTGTCTCATGTTAAAAAATACATGTTGATAAATAATAAATAAGAAAAAAATATACATAGCGATAGACGAATCCTCGTGACGGAGATAAACAATTATAATTTATATTTTATTTACTAATAATTTACACTAAAATTGAAGCACAATTTAAATTAAGAAAGGATCCTAATTATTTACCTAGGGAGCGGGACATGTTAAGAATGCCATAGACTCTGACTCCATTCTGATGAATAAGCTTCCCTCCTGCTGCCCTAATTCTTTCCAGCTCATCCGGTCTTTGTGGCTGCAAGCACGATTAATTAATTAAACAAGTTATAAGGTTGAAGAAAACATTTACAATGATTAATTGTTGTTAAAATTAAAAATTATGGACCTTGTCATCAGGTAAAAGAGGAACCGGTCTCCCGTCTCGACACAGAACGGCGCGTGAGTCGCCACAATTGGCAACCACAACGCGATCTCCGCTGACTAGTGCCACGAGGGCAGCGGACCCCAGAAACACAAGGTCCATTGACTCTGGCTGACACCCAAGCGCGCACGTGCTGAGGGCCGCCTGATCCATTCTCTTAAAGCTCTTCTGAATCGCCACGCGTACCAAATCCTCCCACTCAGCCCCCCCGACCTCTTCGTTTTCTTGTTTGGTTTTCGTATCAGTTAAACTGCAGTTACATCCACCACCATTGGCAGCCGTAGCTTTTGAAATTTGCACGCGCGTCAGCTCCTCCGCCATGAACTTGTGCATCAACTTCTTGCATAGCTTGGAGACCTAAATTTAATTAAAAAAAATGAAAAATAAATAGATTGTGTAACAAAATAACGCACATTAATCAGATCATTCATACACATAATAAAAATAACATCATAGTATCACTACAAATAATGCATGTGTGTAGACGTATATATGTAATCTATTATCTGGAAATTGAGAGGAACTACATGAGACCCTCCATGGCCGTCGTAAACGGAAAAGAAATGAAGAGTCCTTCCACCGACAATATCTGGACGGAAAAATTCTTCCTTCACAGAAACGACGTCGTCCATGCTTTCGGCTAGCCCCTGAATAGAAATGCAACCAAATTCCGGCATCGGATTCTCCGAAGACGGCGTCGGCAGCCAGTGTTGTGGGATTGGTGGATGAAAGTGAGGCGATGAATAAGGAAGCCGCGGGACGGAGGCGATCCTCATCCTCCTCATATGGATTCTGCGGCGACGACGGCTCCTGCATTTCTCAGGGGTGTCACTGTCAGAGCCATCGCTTGAGATTCTTGAGAGAAGATTAGTTGGTCGCTTCATTTTACAGAGTGGGGAATCAATATCTCGAGAGCATATATATATACAGACACACACACACACACAGAGGAGGACGTTACAAAAGGAATAATAATGAGTTGAGAGAGGGAGAGATAAAAAGGAGTGAAGAGAAACGTGAAAGAGAGGATTATATGATGTGTTGTGAAGTGACTCGTGGAGGAAGAGGAGGGTTAGCAAAGCGCCACGGGAACGCTATGCATGAAGCCATACTGAATTGAACTATGCACTATACTATGTGTGGGGTTTCCTATTGATTCTTCTGCAAGCAGTTGGTTTTACGTTACGGTGTCGAGCTATGGACGCCATTTGGCCGATGGTTTCTGATCATCTAGTGACAGCCCATCTGGAAGTGGCGCTAACAGCCATGCTGAATCTACTTGGCAAGCACTTATATGGGGCAATGATGCCACTAGATGCGAAATGATAATCAAAACTTTTAATTATTCTTTTTTCTAATTCTAAAATATCTTCTATTTAAATATATGATACCATTATATGTACATAGAAAACTTATTTTTTTTCCTTTTTTGTCTAATATCTATTTTTCCTAATACGGAAATTTTTGAAAAGATAAATTTCTGTTCGGGACATTTACAGAAGTTACCTTACATAAAATTTGATTTTGAGATAATCAAGACTCTAAGGCTGCTTTTAGGAACAATATAAAATCTCCTTATTTGAGAATTAGTTTTAGAGTGAATTTACCAAACATTATTTACTAAATATCTTTTCCCGAACATGTGCTAAGAAACATGTATCCATATCACCGCTGCAAAAAGATAACATACTTTCCACGAATTTGCACAACTCAGTACAGCACATACAAAGAATTGAAGTTAGTTTAATATACGAGCTAATGAACCACAAATCAGCAGGCAGCAACTGCAATACGGTACCCATCAGCTAAAATGTAAAATAAGTACCCGTCGTCCCGAGCCATGTGATTAATCATGTAGAACTAATGTCATATTGGCTTAAAGCGATCTTAGCAGATCATAGAATATCAGTCAATTCAATGTTTTCCATCTATGTAAAGAGATTATTTTTCCAATGAAGTTGCCACATGTTTCTCTCACTGTGAGACCTGAACAATGCTCATAACAACCACACATTCGGGTCTTCCTACCTACCTATCTGTTCCTCTTAAGATCAATAACTATGACACTGATGTTATCAGAGCTTCTTCGCCCCAAAGCAAGCCGGGTTAACAATGCAGCAGCCAGAACACTTCTTGATGGATACAATGGTTCAGCCCTTTCATCTTCTACCATCCGAGGCCCAGCATTGAGGTCTATATCTGCAGCAGCTTCAGGATTTTCTTCTCTAAGACATTCACTAGCAACCTCACAAGCCAAGTTGTTTGGCAGTACATCCCACATGCCATCGCTTGCAAGAATTAAGCACTCATCTTCAGCTTCCCTTTTGGTAAAAGTGATATCAGGCTCTGATGTTACAACTGGTTTAAGATACCCATCCCCTGTTTAGACAGAAACAACATACGCTCATAAACTGTACTGAAAATCAAACTAATGGCTTTTAATTATAGGAGTTGTAATAACTATACATGTTAGTGTTCTAAGTTTTAATGACATAAATGGTTATAAATATGAAATAATATCTACATTGCTTGATCCCTTAGGAATAAACCCCTACTTTTCCATTCATCTGCAGATTGTACCAACAGTAAACTACATGCTCAGTTGGTTGTAACATTATAGAAAACTCCAAGATTGGTAGGCAACAAACTAGAAGGAATTCAACATTATCTCAGAGAGAAAACACAATCTAAGATCTAGCACAAATGCAATGATTCAGGGTAATCAGTAACCATCTGACATCTGCTATAGCAAACTTCTGGAAGTCAAGAAGCAAAAACCTCATATAATCAAGTCAAATGGTGTACATTGTCCTACTGCAAGTTACCACTAGAATTCAGTGCTCTTCATGGCAGCCGCATGAAACAAAAACTTGACACAAAATTGGGCACAATTTCATAACATGAAGAAATAAAGGGGCACAAGTCATAAATCAAACAGAGTTATATACTAGCGTAAAGAATTTCATAAATATTTGACATCCAAACTTACCAAATATAGCATCACAATGTTTTAGTAAAATGTAAATCACTTGCATCATCAACTATGATTGCTTTTAGACCATAGGATCATCCATGACGTTCTCCACTGGCATCTTAAACCTTCAATCAACAACATGCATATAGCCAATGTCCAATGGCATAAAAATTATAACTAAGCCAAAAGTTTCAACTGCTTCGACTCCAAAGAGTGGAATAGAACATTATAGATAAAATCAATGATGTTAAAATATTATCAAAACCAATAATAAATATGAGAAGCCTCCAAACCTATTCACTTTCTTAGATGCTAGTTTCAAGGAATCAATGAACTGTCCACGGCTTTAATGTTATACCATTGCTTACATACTCTCCATAAAATTGTGGTTGTTCTAACTACGTTAAATATCAAGAATTAATCCTGGATTATATGGAAGCAACACCAAAATAAAACTTCTTTAGGATAATACCAAAATTTGATGGATCAAAATATGCAAAATACACTGCAGTGAAACGTCTGGGAATTGCACCAAACAGTCAGTTCTTTGCGTGTCATACATCAAACAAGTGATATCATATAAAATGCAAATGATTAAAACAGCTTGACGATTTCTTTGGAATAAAATACCTATAGCTCGGGACATGGCAAGAATGCCTTCAACTCGTGCTCCGTTCACAAAGATGACTCTTCCCCCAGAAGCTTCAATCCTTGCAAGTTCATCTGGTCTATCCGGCTGCCAAAAATGATGAGTGTTGGTGTAATTAATATTTTATGAAGAGTAACTTAATGGGGGTAGATTCCATTTAGTAAAGTAGGAAAAATATTTATAGCCAATCTCTTTAAAGAATAATACTAAATGGAAATACAAATCTATGCGACAGAATTATTGAAGAAGTGACATGCCACCACAAGAGAAAAAGAAAATGACAGAAATGTTGAAGAACATATGTTATCATCACTAATACGTCAGCAAATTTAGTGTATAACTGCATAAATGCACAGATTTGTGCAAGAAAAACAAAATAACAATTTATCGCTGCATGCAAGTGTAATGTCATCATCTATGCAACGACAATAATCAAGTGCAAATGTGAAGTTTCCAGTGCATAAATAAAACAAATCTTACGTCACACTTGGCTATCCTCATGTTTACTAAATATATGCCTAACGGACAAGGATCCTCTCCTTGTTTAATGAGTGGCTAAGATTGAGGTCTGAAATTGTTTTTCAATTTATTTACAATGAAGCCAACATTTTTTCGCTAGATTATGAAGGCAAGGAGAGGCAAGGAGAGATCCTAATCCATGCCAAAGTGGGATAACTTTAAAATGGCAATTAAAATTTCAAAACATTGCGGAGCTAACCATCGAGGTTATATGAAAAATAAGTATTATTAGCTAGGCTGTTACCACTATTTTGTATCATGATATAACCATTCGCTATCGTCGAGTTCATTAGATGGGTTCCAATAATCGGATAACTTTAAAATGACAACTAAAGTTTCAAAATGTTGGGGTGCTAACCACCAAGGTTAAATAAAAATTAGTATCATTCGCTAGGCTGTGCTCGACCAATTTATGTCTAGATACAACTATTGCATCGCACCATTAAAACCATTGCCCTCTATATCACTTTGGCGATATATAAAACATCATTACCACCAGAAATTGTACTTGATTGGATTGAATTAAAAGATATTAACTAGTCTTATGTTTGATGTCCTGGCAGGATTAAATGGAACTGAAATGAATTGCTCAAATTTACTACTAATCTAGTTAAAGCTAAATTACTGCTACCAGTTTTAACTTAGATTACATATCGAGATTTAGTTAATGATTCTCATTAACATGAGAATTTATCACTGGGCTAGATATCCTAGTACATGAACCATTCTTCTGTAAGCGTTTAATTGGCCCAAAGACAGGGTTGAGACTATAATCCCACATCAGCAATTCAATCTTATGTAAAGTTCTGCCGATCATTTAAAAGAAAATATATATTATAGACAATTGAACAAGAACAAATAAAGTGTTTTTTTTTAAGATTAAAATACAATTTACTGACCACAATTACAAACAATACTTGCACTATATTTTTAATAGTGAATATATTAGAAATAATTTTGAATTTTACAAAGAATACTTTGTAAGGCACCATTAAAATACAAATTCCAAAGGAGAGCAATTTGGCAATCCAACACGTGACAAAAAAACTGATGAATACAATTGTCAAAACAGACTAATGCAACAGAAAAATAAATAGAAAGGACAGCTGTCCAACATCAGAGGCAGAGCCATATCGACGTGAAGAAATTACCTTGTGATCACAGCTAAGAGGAATTGCTCTCCCAGCTCGGCAGAGGACGGCGCGTGAATCGCCGCAATTGGCAACAATGATGTGTTCGGAAGTTAAAAGTGCCACCACAGCAGTGGATCCACTGAGCGCCACCTCCATCGAGTGAGCAGCACAATCGCACCCAACGCTCCCACACGCGCACGTGCTAACTGCCACCTCGTCCATTCTTTCGCAGCACCTCCTTATCGCTCTCCTCCACCGGTCTTCCCACTCAGCAGTGTTTTCTGTTTCCCGTTGAGGCTCTTCTCTGGTTGAGGTAATAGGTCCCGCTCCCGCATTCGCATTACCCGACGTGCACCTCACGCGCATTAGCTCTTCCTCCATGATCACGTGCATTTTCTCCTTGCACAATGATGACACCTGTACGTATAAGCAATTCCCTGATTAAAAGACTAAATTATCCCCAATCCTGCTTTATCATCTAACAGTTAAGCAAGGATTCGATAGACTTTTTATTTTATTTTTCCAAAAAATAAAGTTGATTTCGGAAATTACGTGACGTCCACCATGGCCGTCGTACACAGCGAAGAAATGCACCGGTCTTCGCCAATTTATATCCGGTGAGCAAAGACTCGTCCGCGTAGAAATTGCATCCTCCATCTCACGTGATCTCCCGGTGACGGACATCGTTCCGAAGATAGGTTCGACAGCTTGAACCTCCGTCGTTGCCGCCAGCGAAACAACCTTCTCCGTGCCCTCGCCCGAAGAAGGAGACGAATTCACGTCAGTCTCCGTCGCTGGCGTATCTTTCGTTTCAGCCTCCGTGCGCATTCTCTTGCCCTCCGCCACACGATCCGAGTCCTCCGTCCGCTTCTCCTTTCTAATATCACTAGCCGTAGGCTCAGAACTTGTGGCTACAATTGCGCCGAACCGCCTCATTTTTATTCTCCGGCGCCTGCGCTCCCTGCATTTCGCTGGCGAATCGTCATTTTGATCACTAGGCATTCTTTGATAAACCTCTGTCATTGGTAAAACTTGTTAGAAATTAAACTAAGCAAACCGTCAACACCGCCTCCGATCATTGTAAAAGACGTCATCATGCACAGTAACAAAGCGGAGAAATGAAATGAAAATAAAAATTTATTTTCTTTTTAATTTTTGAAACGTAAGAAACAAAGTGGCAACGTGTTGAGTTTCCTCTTTCTCCTCTACAGTGTAAGGCCAGCTCAACGGGGCAACTTTCCCTGCCTGCCCAAGCTGCCCGTCACCGACCAAACTTCACTCTTTAAACGACACGTATCCTCCTTGACACATCGGTTTTCCTTTGGGCTGTCTTCGCCCATTTCGCTAATCAATTTCGCAAGCCGGGACGTATCGAAGTTTGTAAAGCTGCCACGTGTCAAAAGAGTTCCATAAAGTGCAGGACCAGCACAAAGGAGCTAACATGTGGTCGAATAATTTGACTCCACGTATATACGCAAAAGAGACTGAATGGTCCCCGCGATAGTACGTTTCGATAGACTTTTCAACTATTTTTTTTTTTAAATTTTTCTCTTTAACAGTAATCTTAGTACCGTGCATACGTGGCAATCTGTGGAAGCACCAGCAATGCGCGAGTGACGTGTTCGGTCCAGAGCTGACACATGGGAGAACACGAGTTTAGAAGCAAAATAAGCGTCACAGGTGTCTGTTAAGAATACCAGTTCGCCAAAAATAGTACATTATCTATTTATTAAAGCATTCTCCATTAACATTACTGTTTAGTGAGACAGGAAGGAAATCGTTACGTTAATTTCTTAAACTTTACTAATATATTCTGTTTTTTCATTGATCGATTAATAGTACATCAATTAATTATATTATGTTTTTTCATTTAATTTATATAATTTTTTAATTAATCATTTTTTCATTTAACTTACATATTTTTGGATTTAATTTTAATTTAATAAATAATTTAATTAAAAAAATATGGATCCAAATATTAAATTTTTCAGATGCATTTGCTTCCAGACCTAAATTCAAATCTATATGGATTTTGAAGTACAGATCTATATTTTTTGGATTTAAATATTTTAAATATTTGTAAAGATCTTTGTGGATACGAATCGGACCAAGATTTTTTCACAATCGCTTATCATAATGTATTATTTCCCTATATATATTAGTAAAGTTTAAGAAATTCATGTAACGTTTTCCTTCCTGTCTCACTAAACAATAATGTTAATGAAGTATGCTTAATAAATAAATCATGTACTATTTTTGGCGAATTGGTATTTTTATTTATGGATTGATCATGTTGTATGTTATTCTAGGTATTAAATTGTTGATTGTTGAATTATGATTGGATTTTATTTGATTTTATTAGGTAAATTTGTTGAATTTTAAATTATATTTAAAATTTTGAATTTAGCATTGTGCGGATCTGGATATTTAGAAAATATGTCCTCAATCCACATGAGTATTACCGATATCTAAATCCATATATTTTTTTGTGGATCTGAGTGTGGATCAAGATCCCAAAATATTAATGCGGATCCAAATCCAAATGTACCCACATTCAGATCTGGATTCGAATTTTTCTATCTTTAATTACAACAATCAAATACATTTATTAGATCCTTTACCTTTGTGGGAAGCAAAGCGACGTTGTTAAGGGTGGGTATTTGGTTCAGTTTGAACTTAACCGAATAGAATTCAGGTATATTATGGCAGTTTGGTTCAACTCAATTCGGGTAGCAAAAATCAAATGGTTCAAAAATCTCTGGACCAATTGATTCTTGAACCAAACAATACAAAGAAAAAGTTAAAAATAGAATTTACAAAAATAAAAATTTGAAAATTAAAAGCTTTAGCCTAAACCAGATCAACATAGAAGCTCTTTGACTCTTAACATAGTTGAAACATTGATATTAGCACAAAATTAGTTACAATCTTCTCTTTTTTTTGAGATGACAAGAAGTCTTAATCAATTAGTTCAAGAAAATGAGTTTATGGATAAACTTTCAAAAGGTAAGTTTTATAAAATTTAAATTTAAGTTTGTTTTAATTAGGTTGCACAATTTTGATTTATGTAGCTTTTGTTCACATGGTTCAACATAAAGAATATTTATGACAATTAAGCTGGTACTTTTATTTTTTTAGTTAATCAAGTAATTACCAATGTGATATTATACATTTTTTTTTAATTGTTAGTTTTTGGCTAGTAGGTCAGTTTGAGAGATAATAAAGTTAATGTGGATATGAAAGTTAAAGGATTCAGAAGTGGTGATTGAGAAAGCGGTCAATAGTGATGAAACTTTGTAGTGAAGTTTATTTTGTAATTTGTAGTGGATTTCTAGATTATTGTTGGATATTATTTTATTTTTTTATTGTTTGTGGATTATGAACTCAAGATTATTATTGTAGTAATAATATATTGCTATTATATCATTTTTTGTAAAATATACAGGGTGAAATTACTCGAACCAAATCAAACCAAATCAAACCAAACCACATAACCGAATCGAATCGAACCAAATCAAATTATTTTGGTTTAGTTCGATTGAATTCTAGTGTTTGGTTTGTATTTGGTTCACAAAATTATAAATCAATTGGTTTAAGTTTGATTCGGTTTTAAGCCTTAATTGAACCAAACCAAATAGTGCCTATCCCTAACCAAATAGAAATGTTTCAATTTGGAATTTTAAAGTGCGAGAACGTCTGAGAAAACATATAAACCATGCGATTTAAGCGCTTCAAGTTGTAAGCCTTTAAAGCTACACAATTTTAAAGTTTTCTCAGAATTTTCTCGCACTTTAAAATCTCGAACCATAAATCTACTATATATATGTGTGTGTGTGTGTGTGTGTGTGTGTAAAGTTGCGTAGACCATTCTCACACTAACCGTTTACCACTACGTTTTCTACTATTGTCGCTATTCATTCAATCAAATCCAAATTATTCTGATCATTACCATAACCAGCTCTCTCTCTCTCTCTCTCTCTCTCTCTCTTTTTAATTTTTCCCCTTAAAGTTTAAATGATAAAATACTGATTTCAGTGTTGAGGCATCTTTTGTCTAACAAAAAGAAATCTATTTGAACAATGATTTATTGCTAAAAGGTGTAAATCTTAAACAAATAAATATAAAATAGTAACATTATTGTTATATTTATTCAATTAAGGTACTTTTGGACTAAAGTGATTTTTTTTACTATTATTATGTGTATGATATTAATTAATTTTATTATTAAAATCTAACATATTACATAAGAGATTAAAGACATTTTAAATGGTTAATTTTTTTTTAAATATAGGTCAAATACGTGACACGATTTTGATAAATTTAATATTTGTATTAAGTTAGAATTCGAGACTTTTGACAGATTGAACTTTTTTCCATCAAAATTTGACTGGATATGCGAACCTTAAGATAAAGAATGTCAAAGTCATGGTTGGGCACCGCCCATGAACATTTTTCAAATTGGGCACCCAAATTGAAGTCCAAGGAGGTGTCGCCTAAGGAAAGAAAAAAAAAAAGGAAACTTTGACAAAGAAGAAAGAAGAATATGCAAATGGTGGTTGGCACACCAAAATGGAAGAAAAAAAATTATTATTTTAATAGCCAATATTTGGCTATAAAAGGGAGCTCCTCATTTTGTTTCATTCATCCAAAATCTTAGAGCTCTCTAATTCATTTGTGAAAAGAATTGAGAGTTGAGAGTGTTAGAGTTTTAAACTATTGTTTTAGTGATTTGAGAGATTGGGTGTATTGAAGTTCTGGGTAGTGAGCTAAAATATTACAATACTTGTAATCCTCATTTTACTAGTGAAATATTTTCTTTCTGTCTTCGCCCGTGGACGTAGGCTAAAAGCATAATCACGTAATTTCCTGGTGTCATCTTTTGTGTTTATTCTTTATTTTCTTCCAATTTTATTTTAGCCGCGGCCCTGCTTCACCCATCAATTTTCTAACAGTGGTATCAGGGCTATTTGTTGAATTTTTTGGAGTCGGGTACTGTTCACGTAAGGGATACTGTTCACACATAAAATACTATTCACGTATACGATACTATTCATATATACGGTACTGTTCACGAGAAACAGTGGGAACGATCCAAGAATTTTGTGGTGCAAAGCAAGGAATAGTGGTGTGAGTAAAGCAACTGTGTGGTTTTATACATGTCTAGGAAAGTTTTGTCACAAAGGCGATAAGAACCTAATGAGTCTGAGTTTTAAGTGGGACCATTGTGACACCTCTAGTCTTTTCTGGGAACTTTCCTGGTGTGCATATTCACACATACTCACAACTATTCAAGGTGGTACACGAGCTTGTGTGCGGTATTTATCAACAAAATGGTGGTAAAGTATGAAATTGAGAAGTTCAACGGGAATAATTTTTCATTGTGAAAAATGAAAATGAAAACTATATTGAGGAAAAATAATTGCTTGGCAGCAATTAGAGAAATGTCCATGGAGATAACTGATGACAAGTGGAACGAGATAAATGGCAATGCCATTTCTAATCTATACTTGGCATTTGCGGATGGAGTATTATCCAGTGTGACAGAGAAAAATACAGCGAAGGAAATATGAGATACTCTCACAAAATTGTACGAGGCCAAGTCACTACACAACAAAATCTTCTTGAAAATGAATCTCTATACTCTTCGAATGGCGGAATCTACAATGGTGACCGACCACATCAACACCTTGGTGACTATATTTTCACAACTCACCACGTTGGGTCATAATATAGAGGAAAATGAACGTACAGAGGTTCTACTTTAAAGTCTACCAGATTCGTATGATCAACTCATCATCAACTTAACAAACAACAATCTAGCGGACAGTCTGGTTTTCGACGATGTTGCAGCCTCCGTATTAAATGACGAGAGTATGTGGAAAAATAAGAAAAACAGACAAGCAAGTTCGCAGCAAGCGGAGGCGCTATCGATGACGAGAGAGAGATCAATAGAACGTGGCCCCAATGGGAGTCACAATCATGGTAGATCAAAATCTAGAAGTAAGAAAAATGTTAAATGCTACGACTGTGGCAAGAAAGGGCACGTCAAGAAAGAGTGTTGGAGTAACTAGAAGAGAAAAAAAGGCAAAGAACCTGAGTCATCAAATGCTCAAAGGTGTGTAGCAAGTACCTCAGATGATGGTGAAATTCTCTACAGCAATGCAACAACTATTTCAAAATGCAGAAAACGACTATCTGACGTTTGGCTCATAGATTTAGGAGTTACCTGACACATGACCTCTCAAAGAGAATGGTTCCACACATATGAATCTATCTCAAGAGGATGATATATATGAGAGATGATCATGCATTGGAGATCGCTGGTATTGGTACTATCAAAATCAAAATGTTTGATGGTACAATTCGCATAATTGGGGAAGTGCGACATGTCAAAAGTCTGAAGAAAAATTTATTCTCTTTGGGACAAATAGACAGCCATGGGTGCAAAACTCATATTGAAAATAGGATCATAAAGATTGTTAAAGCCGCGGTTGTATTGATGAAGGCAGAAAGGATCAGTGCTAATATATTCATGCTTAAAGGAGAAACACTACAGGAGGCTGATGCGTGTGTCGCATTAAATGGAGAAGAATTAATGATGATGTGGCACCTCAAACTCGGTCAAATGTCAGAGCAAGGTTTGAAGATTCTCTTTGAGCGAAAATTGTTTCCGGGGCTCAAATTGGTAAGTTTACCATTTTGCGAGCATTGTGTTACAAGTAAGCAGCTTAGATTAAAATTCAGTAGATCTGTTGCTAAAAGTAAATGCATTCTAGACTTGATTCATTCTGATGTTTGAGAATCGCCGGATATGTCCATTGGAGGTGCATAGTACATGGTGACTTCCATTGATGATTATTCCAGGAGATATTGGGTATATCCAATTAAGAAAAAGTCAGATGTATTTCCAATGTTTAAAGAATACAAAGTGCGGGTGGAACTTGAATATGGTAAAAAGATCAAATGCTTAAGGACAGATAATGGTGGAGAGTATACAACGAGTTTTTTGCTTTCTGTAAGCAAGAGGTATTCAGAGGCAGTTCGCGGTGGTATACACTCCTAAATAAAATAGAGTGACAGAGCGGATGAACATGACTCTTACAGAACGAATAAGAGCTATGTTGAGGACTGCTGGTATACCCAATTCATTTCTAGCAGAAGCAGCCAAAACTGTCTATTATATAGTAAATCGATTACCATTCACTACAATTGGGCTGAAGACAGAGATGAAGATGTGGACTGGAAAGCCAGCTGATTACTCCTACCTACATGCATTTAAATGTCTTGTGTACGTGATGTACAATGCCCAAAAAAGAGCAAAGTTGGATCTAAAATCTAGAAGATGTATCTTCTTGGGATATGCTAATAGAGTAAAATGGTATAATCTGTGGGACCCCACTCCCTACAAGATCGTCATCAGCAGAGATGTTATTTTTGTAGAATATCAACTGCAAAGGAAAGATGCAGATGATGGCACTATAAAAGAAAAGTCAGAGACTGTGCCGATATATGTGGAAAATAATCCAGAAGATTTAGATTCTTCTGAAGCAACACCAGAGCACGAGGAACAAGAACTAGTCGAGTTCGAGGCTCCAGAAGTTCATCAATCAACTCGTGAAAGACGACTGCCAGCGTGGCACTCGGAATATGTCACATATATCAATGTTGCATATTGTCTTCTAACAGAGGATGAAGAGCCATAAACTTTCATGAAGCTTTCAACAGCTCAGATGTTGCTTTGTGGATGACAGCAATGCAGGAAGAAATTGAAGTTCTACACAAGAATAAGACATGGGAACTTGTACCATTACTACATAGAAAAAAAGCTATTGGAAACAAATGGGTCTACGAGATCAAACGTGATAGTGATAACCAAGTGGAGCAGTATCATGCAAGATTGGTGATGAAAGGATATGCTCAGAAAGAAGGTATTGACTTTAAAGAGATATTTTCTCTGGTGGTTCAACTTACAACAGTCAGAGTAGTCTTGGCGATGTCTGCTACATTTGACTTACATCTTGAACAGTTAAATGTGAAAACTGCATTTCTTCATGGAGAATTTGAAGAAGAAATATATATGCTCCAACTAGAAGGTTTTGCAGAAACAGGAAAGGAAAACTTGGTTTGCAGGTTGAACAAATCTATATACAGTCTCAAACAGGCGTCGAGGTGTTGGTATAAGAGATTTGATTCCTTCATTATGAGTCTTGGATACAACAGACTTAGTTCAGATCATTGTGCATATTACAAAAGGTTTGAAGATAATGATTTCATTATTTTGCTGTTGTATGTGGATGACATATTGGTAGCAGGCCCCAACACAGATCGAATCCAAGAATTGAAGGCACAGTTGGTGAGGGAGTTTGAAATGAAGGACTTGGGACCAACAAACAAGATTCTAGGGATGCAAATTCACTAAGATAGAAATAACAAAAAGATTTGGCTTTCTCAGAAGAACTACTTGAAGAAAATCTTACGACACTTCAACATGCACGATTATAAGCCAATTTTTACCCCACTTAATGTAATTTCAAATTATCCTCAAGTATGTGTCCTAGCAATGAAGTAGAGAGGAATGAGATGTCTCGAGTACCGTATGCATCAGCAGTGAAAAGTTTGATGTTTGCTATGATATATACTAGACCAGACATTGCACAAGCAGTGAGAGCAGTCAGTCGATATATGGCGAATCCTGGTGGAGAGCATTGGATAGCTGTGAATAGGATTCTGAGGTATATCAGAGGAACCTCATATATCGCATTATGTTATGGAGGATAAGAGTTTACTGTTAGGGGCTATGTGGATTCAGATTTTGCAGGGATGTTGATAAAAGAAAATCTAGTACTAGCTATGTGTTTACACTTGCGGGAGCAGTTGTAAGCTGGGTTTCAAAACTGCAAACCGTTGTGGCATTATCTACAACAGAAGCAGAATACATGGCAGCTACACAAGCTTGCAAGGAAGTTATTTGAATACAAAAGTTATTGAAGGAGTTTGGGCACAAACAAAAGAAAATTTCTGTGTTTTGTGACAGTCAGAGTGCTTTGCACATTGAAAGGAATCTAACTTTTCATTCTAGGACAAAGCACATAGGAGTTCTGTATCACTTCGTTTGAGAAGTAGTGGAAGATGAAAATGTTGATTTGCAGAAAATCCATACCAAAGAGAACCTAACAGATGTTTTGACCAAGCCAATCAATGCTGACAAGTTTGTCTGGAGTAGATCCTCTTATAGCCTAGTAGAAACGTAAGCAATATGATTATGGCGAAGCAGAAAGGATGGTGTGGAGATTGATTGATTCTCAATCAAACCTCCAAGTGGGAGAATGTCAAAGTCATGGTTGGGCGGTGCCAAACCATGAACATTTTTCAAATTGGGCACCCAAATTGAAGTCCAAGGAAGTGTCGCCCAAGGAAATAAAAAAAAGAAAAGGGAAACTTTGACAAGGAAGAAAGAAGAATCTATAAATGGTGGTTGGCACTCCAAAATGGAAGAAAAAGAATTATTATTTTAATAGTCAATATTTAGTTATAAAAGGGAGCTCCTCATTTCGTTTCATTCATCCAAAATCTTAGAGCTCTCTAATTCATTTGTGAAAAGAATTGAGAGTTGAGAGTGTTAGAGTTTTAAACTCTTGTTTTAGTGATTTGAGAGATTGGGTGTATTGGGGTTCTGGGTAGTGAGCCAAAATATTACAATACTTGTAATCCTCATTTTACTAGTGAAATATTTTCCTTTTGTCTTCGTCCGTAGACGTAGGCTAAAAGCTGAACCACGTAATTTCCTGATGTCCTCTTTTGTGTTTATTCTTTATTCTTTATTTTCTTCCAATTTTATTTTAGCTGCGGCCCTTCTTCACCCATTAATTTCCTAACAAAGAATTTACCCCTTGGCACTATAAGAGGGGCAATTCAAGAATTGTTCTCCACATAGTTGTGAAAATGCCCTGCTCAACGCATGCATGTTTAATGTTTTGCATCTGTTGAATTAGTTTAGTCTTTATCACTTCCAATAATGGAAATGTATAATGCCATGCATATTTTTTATTATGTTGCCTTGTTTGATAGTCTATTCTACGCTGATTAGGACAGGAGGAAATACATCAATAGGGACAGATACTGATGGAAATTGAATTGCCAATCTATCCTAGCTCTGTGGGATGTTGTTAACTTATGTGTAGCCTAATTTTGCTTTGGCTACCTCAATGTGATGATTTGATAACTTACTATTGGTCTATGAAATTGAACTTATGCTCAGACTTGTGCATTGGTGCCATGAACGTTTTGGCATACGAGTTAAAATTTTCGAAATATTTGACGTAGTTACTGAAATTACGAATCTTATCAGAATGGTGCCGGGTAATTATTGAAGGGAAACAAAACGATAATCCATTGCAAACACTAAACCTTATGAGCCTTCTGGCTCTTAAACAACACACACTTTGATTCTAACAGAATCAAATAAAAATACTTATGGTGAAGTAAAAAATCAACCAGCAGAATTATATTGATGACAGCCTGGTTATAACAATTGGGCTTCTAACTTTGTGTACTCCATCTTTCCAAATCAAACCTCCAAATTCTGGAATCGTTTCTGGAGATTTTGTTGTGAAAGTAATCTTGTAAGAAAGTTTCTGGTATTTCTTAGTGAAATGTAATTTTTGGGGCTCCACTTTAATGGCTACACCTTTGAATGGTGAAACAACAACGTGGTAATTTGAAACAGGAGGCCCAACATTGGTGACAGTTCTGCGGAGAGTCAATGCAGAAACGTTTGCTGTCTCTGGGAACACAACTGAGATTGCTGGATAATTCAAATCCCCTGGCTTGGCAATAGAGTGTCGGCAAGTTCTATTTGCATACTTTCGGAAAACTTGTAGCTCCATCGGAGTTAGCTTCTGTGAGCAGAGGAAATCGAAGTAATCCTGTGCATTAATGTCATAAATCAAACCTGGGTCCAGTGCTTTCACTGGATTTATGTGTCCTGCACCGTGGTCATACGGACTTGAAGGTTCATATGATGAGGCATCTTTAAGAGGATTGTGTGTGTTATCATGAACATAAGCTGTTGTCATGAGGGCAGATTTGATTGCCGCTGGACTCCATTCCGGATGCCTTGCCTTGAGCAGAGCTGCAATTCCACTCACATGAGGGCAAGACATTGAAGTTCCAGACAATATGTTAAACTTCACTCTCCGGTGATCCGCCGGCAAGCTTGATGGCCCTGTCTCACCACTCCAAGCAGCAAGAATGTTCACTCCGGGTGCCACAATATCAGGTTTCAGAATTTCAAGTGTAAGGAAATTTGGCCCTCTGGAGGAAAATGCTGCCACTACTGGGGACGGCTTAATGCCCACTCTGGTGCCTAGCAATGCTAGAGATGCCGTTGCTTTTGGACTTGTCAATGCGTATTGCTTAATCTCTTTCCCTTCAATTTCTCCCACAGCAACTGCTGGCAGTAAGTGACAATCTGCAACTAGCTCCTCTCCGTTTGCTGCTGTATTTGCAAGAATCACGCCAATTCCTCCGGCATCTTTCACAACTTGACCCTTTTGCACTCGAGGACTAATACCGCGGTCACAAATCACAATTTTTCCGGCAACCGTGGTCGGATTCAAAGTTCCCTCCAAGCACAAAGAGCTTGAGTTGCTTGAGTTGCTTCCCATATAAACCACAGGATATTGCTTATTTGGCAACAAAGCCCTCCTGCCTTTATACAGTGAAACTCCAGTTATAGTCCTGCCAGTTCCAAGCTTAACAGTAGCAGGAAAATCTCTATCCAATGTGCTAGCACCAACTGTTGTAATCCATGGCGATACATTTGTGAGGCTAACAGGATCTGGACCTCCATTTCCTGCAGAACATGACACAAAAACACCCATTTCCATTGCTCCAAACGTAGCTATCGACAAACTGTCACGATGATAAGATGACACTCCACCACCCAACGAAATTGACAAAACATTCACTCCATCAGCAACTGCTCTATCAACCGCCGACAAAATATCTGAGCTGAAGCAACCTCCGGACCAGCAAACCTTGTAGGCCGCAATTCTCGCTCCGGTGGACATTCCCCTAGCCGTTCCATAAGCGTAACCAAGAAGATTTGCGCCATGTACAGGAGAGCCAGCAACAGTGGCTGCTGTGTGAGTCCCATGCCCGTCTTGATCTCTTGGTGATTTATACTCGTTTTGCTCGTTAATCTTTCCAGTAGCAGCTTCGTATCCACGGTAGAACACTCTTGCACCCACAATCTTTCTGTTACAATGATGCTTCTGGAAGCCACGGCCCGTTTCACAAGCGCCTTTCCAATGAGCAGGCACCGGCGTCATGCCCGTATCGTTAAAGCTTGCACTTTCAGGCCATATCCCAGTGTCAAGCACTCCAACAATAACGTCATAATCAGCTACTTTCTGAGACCAAATACTTGTGCTGTCTGCAGGTTCCAGCCCAAGAAACAGGGGACTCCTTGTCGTGTGGAGCTCGTACTTGGTCTCAGGAAATATGGCCATTACACCATCTTCTTGTTCTAGCCTCTCAGCTTCTTCTTCACTCAACCGTGCTGCTACTCCATGGAAAGCAGTCTGATAACTGTAAATTATCCTGTCTTCATCATTTTTATAAGCTACCGATTTCACAGTCGATGAGAACCATTCAGCGTGATCCGAAAAGGATTCCGGCATGGCAGACTTGTCCATTTGGACAATATAAGTCTTCTTCGTTGATTCAACATCGGCAGAGAAGCCAATGCTGAAGGCTAGGCAGTTTGCTAGAACGAAAAAAACCCATTTCACTACTGGATTTTCACCCATTTTTCCAGAAGAGCAAAGAGAGACCGACGGAGATAAAGATAAAAAGCAAAACGAGTGATTCTGTCGAGCTGATGCATTAAGACTTGAAATATCCAAGAGAGAGGGGGACCTTTGGCAGAATAATAAAGAAGGGTTGGTATGGTTTTTGAATGCCAACGAGATTTTGAAGAGCTGATTGGTGGTAGTAGTAAATACGGTCATGGTCCTTTGGGACACAAATTTTCCCTGTACCTCAGGCCCTTCTTGGTGATGTAGTGCCGTGACTTCTAATTTACAATTATTGTGGAAAGAAATAGCAAGTAAAAATTATTATTTTCGAAAAATGATATATGGACAAAACGCAAAAGGACGATAAAATAAGGTAAAAATAAAAAAGACGTCATTTTATTACCTTATAAATTTACCATTTAGATGAGAAGTAATAAAGTTCCACAACTAATTATTAAACGGACCCAGCAGATACCTCATCTACCGTTCGAGTACAAAAGATACTATTTAACTATATATCTACGGTTTTAGTTATCGAGGAGATCAATGATTGTTCACATTGGAAAGTTGGTTGTCCAAGCGGTGAAATTAATTTTGAACGGCGCAGAAGGTAAGATTTATCAACTTATGAAGATTTCATTTAATGATGTTTGTGTTTTTATTGGCTAAAATCTGATCAACAAGGTCCCCCATACGCTTTTCACAGGATGTATGCATGCAGTTTCATCCTGACATGCATGTGCTCACCGTGGAATGGGAAAATTTTTAAGATGATTACTCCGTTTCCATTTTCGAGATTTGGAGACTTGCTTACGGCCTCTGTTCCCGTGGAAATTGATTTGGGTTGCGTTTTGTTTTAGGAGAATTAAGATATTTAATGAGCGTTGTGTGCATATGAAAATTATAATAATTGTGCTAAACTGCTAATGTTGATGGCTGATAAGGTGGAGCCTATTTTTGTTGGAAGTGAACTCTCGAAGATGATGCTGTAACCACTTCATCAATTTCCTCATTAAAGCCGTCCTCAATAACTCTTTAACAAATAGATGCTTTACTTTCTCGAAAAAGAAAATGATTACTTTCTTTTGTAGAATTTTTTTTTCCTGTATCAATTTTAAGAAAAATGAGAAACAGAAATAGGAAATGAAAATGGGAATTGTTGGCCTCCTCCTTCACTATTCTACACTGGGTGCCTTTTAATCTCTGTTGAATATTTTCTAGAGAACCGAGAACCACTGCATCACCATCCTTGGAAAAGTAAATTTTGGTTCTCCTTCAAGAAACGATTTTGAGAGTTGAGACTTGAGATGAGACTTGGAATTCTATCAGTAACCCGTTACACCAGAAATTGCAAAACGATTAAAAACTCTTGAAAATCATAGCCTTTTTCCTAGCAAGGATTCAAGCAAACTAGAAATTGATCAAGATAAAATGAGTAGTTGGTAATTCAAATCTCTTGATTAAATTCTATGATAACGCAATCCGAACATTGAGTATTCTTGATTTACTTTCAAATACTAGGAACAAGGAAAAAAAAAGTCTACAATAAAAACAAAAGACTCAAATATTTTGCAATCTTACAACATACTTTATAAAATTATTTGATCCAAAAATTTATTCTAATGAGTAAAGATCCACAATAATATTAAACAGTTATCACTGTATTGCTCCATAAAACGTTCTCCTATAATATTTTTTTCCTATATATATATGCATGGAATTTTATTGCAAAAAACGTGCATGCCATTGTTTTCATTTTCCCTTCAGTAGTTGCTTCGACGAATGGGAAGCTTGTCAAGTCACTCTAGCAAGAGAATTTATTTATTTATTTTTTTCATCTGTTCCAAAAGAATAAAGTCTGTTTGCCTTAAAAAAGAAATTGACGAGCTGGAATTTTCTCATCTATTTATATACAATTGAATCAATTATTGTTTCAAGCGTCGGTGATTTGGGGCGAGGGGGTTTTGTTTTTATGAAATAAAGTACGTACATAAATTTACAGCTAGATGACAAGTGAGAGCAATTAAAGATAGACAATTAATTAATGGGTTCCTGTCAATCGAAAGTAGGTTGCCTTATGCTTAAACTGAAACAATATTGTAGTCTGCATTTATTTTCTAGCAACAAGTAGCTGGTTAATCAAGCTTGTAACTAATCTATATTTGATTTGTATTATGTAGTGGGCCTATTATTGCTAGCAATTATGCAAGTTATTATATATTTCTGAAGGAAATTATCACAAAATTAATGCGAGTAAGTAGTAAATGTTACAACTTAGAATTTTAATACTGTTTTTACTTGTCAGTAATCGGAATGAGCTGGAATAAAAATAGGGAATGAAAATTAGAATAAGTTGTTTATTTAACCTACTTGAATCGGAATCAGAATGGGTTGAAATTCTATTGATGTGTTTATTTTATCTTGAAATCAAAATCAGAATGAATTCTATTATAATAAATTGCTAAAAAATACTTAATGACTTATTAGCATAATTATTATTTTATATTTTAATTATAGTGATTATTTATTAAAAACTAAAATTATTAATATATTATTGTTAATAATATATTAATTATTAGTAATAATTATATTAATAATTATTAAAATTGTAAATTAATTCATTATAATTATTAATATATTATTGTTAATAATATACTAATATATTAATTAATAGTAATAATTATATTAGTAATTATTATAATAGTATATTAAATAATTAATTATAATAAAAGTATATTAATTATTGTGATTATTTATCAAAAATTATAATTATTTAATAATTATTGTTAATAATATATTAATTAATTAATTAATTATAAATGAGGACAATATGATCATTTTTAATTTTTTGGAGGGTAAAATAGACATTCCAATAAATGGGAGACTTGTTCCCACTTCTGTTTGAATGAGTCTTTCATTTCTCATTCCCAAATTGTGATGGGCTCATGATTTCGATTTCAATTTCGATTTTCGACTCTATTTTGTTAAGTAAATGTTATCAATAATTCTGATTCCCTAATCTGAGAAGTAAATACAACATAAATATAAATCACCTACTACTTAACAGACTGGATAATTAAAAATGCAATCTTACAATTTAATTCCGATTTGCGGTAGTCTAAGAGAGTCGGATCGGATCGGAATCCGGTCATCAGCGCAGTACGGCTAACGGCTAATTGAATATTCAGCCCTTGCTCAATAATGGCATTGAAGAAGTCCAACTGGTGTCGACCAATTACTAAGCCAATTTCAACCCCACCTTGACCTTCTTCATCTCTGCATTCGTTAAGAGAGAAAGATCCATGCCCAATGTGACCCACCTCACTTTTCTTCGGTTTGCCCCACACCCGAAATCTGTATCATACACGCGAAATTTTGGCGAGCCAGCAACCGTAACTAACAGACTCGGCATTGTAAGTTTTTCTATAAAATGGGACAACGAATTTTCAGCCCCTGTTAGCGGACCGTTCTCCAGTTTACAAATAGCTCGTCCAATGGCTTTGGCTGCAACAACAATCCCATTACTCCCTATTAGCTCACTTCGCTTAGCCGACGCAGATAATCGTGCTAGGCAGTTGCCAAAATATGTTGGTGGAAATGGAAGCTCAAATCGTTCTCTGCAGTCTGCTGGTGCCATGAAGTGGTAAAGCGTGTCATCGTCCAAGTGGCCACCAGTAGTACCTTCCTCGGCCTCTTGTATCTTTATCCAAGGAACCCACATGAAAGCGCACGTTACCACATACGTAGATATGCGTGCTGCCGCCGGCTCGCTCTGAGTTTGAGTAGCAGTGATCACCAATTGTTTCAGTTTCTCAATCTCCGCACGTCTGAGAACCAACGTGAGACGGACCTTGTCTTGAGGAACAACTGCAGGAGGAGTAACTCCACCACCACTATTGGCAGAGGAAGGAGCCGAACAATTCTTCAAAAAATTACGCCAATCATTCAAGTAGATGGAAGCGAGTCCATCTGGGTCCTCGACCAAACCCTTTTCGTGGCAAGGCAAGTCTTCTAACCGATGGGTAACGGACATGGACGCCCAAAATTTCACAAAATGATTAAAACTTCTTCCATCGGCTGCCACATCGTTGACGGCGATCCCGATTGAAATGCCTGAATTTGGAAAGAAGGTGACTTGTACAGCCATAGAAGGCACCGCGTGCGTTTCCTCGGACAGCAAACTTTGGGTAGGCAGTTTCGGAACAAGTTACTGATGAAACCCATTATTATCTCGGGCTTGGTTAGCTGTAAGATGGTTAAAATCGGAGTCGGATTCAGCAACGGAGACCAGAACGGAGTCGCCTTTCTTGTACGAGATATAAGAGTTAAAGAGTGATTCGGCGGCGGTGGACAAATAAGATTGGCAGCAAAGGGGAAGAAATGTCGGAGAGTGAGGGAAAGTGAGTGCTTGAGATTGGGGTATATTTTGTGTGAAATGAGGAGTGTTGATATCGGGGAATTCATAGAAGAAGATACGTTGCATGGGATATATGGAAATCCATATCATGTCCAGAAAAGTGAGAGGAATAGTTTTTGGGGACACAGAGCTCCACGGGGGGCCAACGTGGCTTTCATCAACAACTTTCACCCTGTAGGATGATTCAGCCGCCATGGCCATCTCAGAATTCTCAGAATAAACTAAGATAGCGTTTACTTTTTGGATTTGATTGGGAATCCTGAAGAGTGGGAATCCTAGGATTGGGAGTGTGGAGTGAGAGCGAGAGTAGGTTGTTTACTTACACTAGAATAGAAGTATGGAATAGAGATCAGAATCCAATTTATGCATTTACTTTGTCTTGGATTATGAGTAAATAGTTTCAAATTACAATTTTATCCTTATTTAAAGAACTATAGTTTTTAATTACAAAACTAATAAAAAATATATTTAATGAATAATATTTATTTTATTATTTTTGTAAATTTATTATAATTATTAATATTCTTAATTATGAACAATAAATTATTAATTTTAATATAAAGTGAAACCTTATTTTATTTAATATAATTATATTAAATTTATTATTATATAAAATAATAAAATAATATTATTTAGTACAAAATTAATATTTTCTTAGAATAAACTATTTATTATTATTAATATTAAATAAATATAGTACTATTATTTTAAAATAAATATAATAATATTATATTTATTAATTCTCTATTAATATAATAATATTATTTTAAAATAATTTTAACTTAGAATCAATACAAATTATTATTTAGTTAAATATAATAATATTATTCAAATAAATATAATATTATTTATTTTATTTTATTAATTATAAAATATTAAATTAAATTAAATTAAAAAAATAAAAGGATAAAAAAGAGAGAGGTAAGAGTAGATTCTCACTCCCACCTACCCCAATGGGAGTCCCACTCCCACTCCCCACTCCAAAAATGGATGAGGCCTATAGAGTGAGATTCCCACTCCCTTCCCATTTTAAGGAAGTAAACGCTAGAGTGGAAAAAATCCACACTTCTCACTCCCACTCCAACAAATAAACACAGCTTAAGTAATTCACTTGAAGATGTTTCTGCTGCCTGCATATAAATCGATTGAGAAGAAAAGATTGCAAATATAAAAACAAATCTGCAACTAATTAATTGTACAAACATTTGCGGCGTCTCGCGGGAAGCCGTTTGTGTGGTCGAAATAGGCCCACGTACTAGCAAGATTGAAAATAAACTTTTTTGTTAAAATAAAGAAAAGGAAATTCATAATGGAATAGTTTCATGGTCTCCGCAGTCAGTAAAGCCGCATTTGGTATTGAAATATTGTATTAAAAAAATTATAATTATAAAATAAAAATTGATAATATATAGTAAATATAATTTTTAAATAATAATTTTGATAGAATTAGTAAAAATATAATAAATTTTTTATCATATAAGTGTAAAATTAAATCAATTTAATTTTCAAGCAGCAGTAGCTAGTGTTAATTTTTTAGTTTTTGTCCAATCTCAATTCCAAATAGGGGGTAAGATCATAATTTTGCAACCATTATATTCATAAGGCGAGAGTTATTTCAACTTAAATTTTTTTAATTAAATTTTGACAGAATTTTATTTTGAATTAGTGATATTATACAATTTAATGATAGATATTGAAAGTTAAAGTATAGCATGTAACGATGTCATTTCGACCACCATTGGATTTCATTAAAACAATTACTCGAAATTTGTGTAAAAAATTTAACTTGAAATAACCTAACCTAGTCAATATATATTTAATTTTTATTTATTTATTTATTTATTTTGATCTAGCAACCCGTGATGACTTCAAATAGGGTTGTCATAATATGGGCTTAGGCTTGGGATAAGATTGATAATAGGCTTAGGCTTTTCAAAAAACCGTCCAGGCTTGAGCCGGGCTTGAATTTTTTTATTAAATATAAAATAATTTTTTAATAAAGTAAAAAAAATTCAAATTAATGATAATTGTCCAATACATAATAGAATAATAGTCTAATGCATAAAATATTAATAATAAAATATAATAAATTAGAAATACTAATATAGAAAAATATATTAATTTAATATTTTGAGTTTTTTATTTAAATTTAATTTATTTTTTATTTATAAATTAAAAAGCTCAGGCTTTTTTTCTAGGCCCTTATCTATGCCCAATCTGTACAAAATTTATATTTTTCGGCTCATATCCAATCTCAACTTAGGCAGGCCGAGCCTCAAGCCCATGGGCCTAGACCTGGCCGGCCAAGCCTTTTTTGCCAACTCTAACTTTAAAACTCATTTGACAACAAAATGAAAATCCTAAGATTATTTTCTTCTATCTAAAAAATTAAAATCCTCTTTTCATCGGACTTTATTTTATCTAAGATAGAATTTTTACATAATCAATTAATTATGGGGAGATTGCCAATTTCTCCCCTACAGTAATCAACACATACAATTTCCCCCCCTGCTGTTTTTTTAATGGCCAAAAACCCCCCTGACAGCATAAGTTTACAATATTACCCTTATTTTTAACTACTCTTTTATTTATATTTATTATAAATTAAATAAATCACATGAATATAAATTAAATAAAAAATTAAGCATTAAAAACAAGAAATATAAGTTTTGATATGAGCAAAAAAATTAATTATAAAATTTTTTTCTTGTACTTATTTATTTTGTGAAAATTTTCTTATAATAAATATATAAGAAAATTCTTATAAAATGATAAAAAATTTATTATAAGAAAACTTGAATGACAAATAAAAATTTATTATAAGATAAATAATAAAATATTTTGCCTATATTTTTTACATCTAATTTTAAAATATTACAAAATTTTATTATAAGAAAATGTTCACAAAATAAATAATTACAAAAAAAATTTATTATTAATTTTTTCTCATATCAAAACAAATATTTCTTATTTTTAAGACTTAATTTTTTATTATTTAGTTTCTATTCATGTAATTTATTTAATTTATAATAAATGTAAATAAAAGAGTAGTTGAAAATAAGGGTAATATTGTAAACTTATGCTGTCAAGGAGGTTTTTGGTCATTATAAAAACAGTAGGGGGGAAAATGGTATATGCTGATTACTGTAAGGGGGAAATTGACAATCCCCCATTAATTATGTATAGTTAAAATTTCAGTCATGTTGAAGTACAAATGTATGTTTTATAAGTGTTATATAATATTTTACCTATAACTTTTAAGTTAAAATATCATCATCCTCTCTGTTACTATTATATAAGTCCATAAAGAATAACAATTAAAACCAATAATAATAAGCCCAAACAAATACATAATTAAAACCTAATGCAAGAGTTCAATATAAAAAATCAAAATAAATAAGGGTATGTCTGATATTATTTTTTTAAATAATGTTTTTTTAATTTTATGACATAAGAATAATCATTTTTTGGTAAATTAAAAAACGCATTTGAAATTTAAAAATAAAATATATTTAAAAATATTTGATTATTTGTCTAAAATATAACACATTAAAGGTAGGATGAAAAAGTTTATATTTTATAATTGTTGTGGAGTCCATGGCCATTAATAGTTACTCTATAGTTTTTTTTTTATTGGTTACTCTACAATTATTTACGCATAAAATAGAGAAATAAGTAGAAGTGAAAGCAAGAGTTCATTGATATTTGTACGATCCCACTGACTTTAAAGTAATTATGTTGTAAATGGAGGGTCCAACTTCCTTGCGTCATGGGTTTGGTACCCCAGTCATTTGTCTCTTAGCGGACGACTCTTTAGATTGTGAACAAAGGTGGTTAACAGCTGAGATTTAAAAGTTAGAAAATGGGTAACTGGCTGAAGCTGTAGTGCCAGTAAAACGAATACAAAAAAGATAATCCAGATCTAAATTCACAACCCTCTCTTTTCTCCCGTGAGTGCTCTTCTTCTTCATCCACAATTGATCACCACAACTCTCTCTCTCTCTTCGTGAATACTCTTGTTCTTCATCCAAAATTGACGGTCACAACTCTCTCTCCATCACAATTCTTCAAGCAAAGTGGGTTGCTGCGTTGAAGAGAAAGTTGCTACTGCTGCTATATTGAGAGAGAAAGTTGTTGCTGCATCTTGGCTCTATGTGTTGTTGTTTCTGCATCTCTGCTCTGTTGCTACTATAATTGAGGACCGACGGTGGCTGCTGCATTGAGAGAGAAAGCTGCCGCTGGGGTCTCAACTCCGTGTGGCGGTGGTGGTGCGTCTCTGCTCTGATCGACTGGTGATGATGCTGCTGTGTCTATTTGGGTAAATTTTGCTGCGTCTATTTTGTTCCTATGATTGTTAATTGATTTTGCTTTTCTGTGTTTTGTTCATATGATTGTTAATTGATTTTTTGTTTCTGTGTTTTGTTCATATGATTGTTAATCGATTTTTTTTGTTCTTTTCTTTATTTGTTGTGATTTTGTTTCTCGTTGGGATAAATTCAGGAAGTATGAGTCCAAATTATTTTGAATGTATGATATGTGAAGGCCCTGCCTACAATTACTTTGGGCAAGTGTGTCAGTTGCAGGCTCTGTGGAGGGTAAGGTAGATTGATTTATGAATAAATTGAAGGGATGGTCATATAGGTGGTTACAACCGAAATTGCAGAAGAGGTTTCTTCAATTTCTACCTAGCAAGTAAATGTGATATTTCTGAAGCCGAGGTTGAATTCCAGAGTTAGGATTATAGTATTGCATTCGTAGCATGGAACTTCAATTGCTATCTCCATTATGATTCTCTTACATATGTTTGTTTACATTAAAAAAAAAAAAGATGGGTTATGGAATAGGGACTTTCAGGTTTTTGTGCAAACTTCCCCTGTGTTCACTTGTTTATGCTTCACTCCATGCTTTCATTATTTCCTCATTTTATTTTTCCACTTTAAATATTATTGGTTCATCATAGTTCTAGGGATTTTGTAATTAGATTATCTTATTGATGCATTCGCAGCATTTTCTTTTTATCTATTTCTTATTACGAACTTATATGCTCTCATTCGATATAATGATGTTGACTGCAGAGAAATAAACAACTGAAGAAAATATTTGTTGTGCTACATGAGGAGCTGAAGGTGATTCATTGAAATACTCTTAACCTTGAACTTCACATTCAATTTCTATTTTCTAGTCTGATTTATATGTGAATATTCCTATATTGTAGCACCTTAGGCGGAGGACAAAAGACTTTGCATATACATACTGTTGGTTAAAAATCAAATTTTAAAATTTTTATAAAAATTTTTAGGACTGATCTCATATAATAAATAAGAATTCGTAATCTAAAAAATCAAACATTGACAATCCAATTTGGCTTTTTCGCTAAATTAATTTAGGCTCCCAGATCACGATCCGTCACTACCACTACTGTTAAATCACGATCCGTCACCACCAATCTAGTTAGATCACGATCCGTCACCAATGATCTTCCAGGTTACGACTCAGGTTTGATCTGCACTTGACGTGTGAGTGCCTTTATCACCACTAAAAGCAACTAGCAAGAGAAAATATTCCTCTCAAGATTAGAGAGAAAAAAAATATTTTTCTTTGATCTGTATAATGTGACTCTCTCATTTCTTTTTTAGAAAACAAACCCTTTTATATCTCTATTTGGTGCAAACCATAGGCTCCATATTTATTTATTTTTTAATTCTATTAAATCACATTTGATTTAAATTAAAAACAATAAAACCAAAAGTGGCTTTACTTGTTCTTGTGTTATAAGGGCCCACCTTATAAAATAACGCAATGCCTTTTACACACAAGTATATTAAATGGAGTCTCCCACTAAATAATATATTTATGCTTTTAACCCAAATAACTAGTTATCTTGCTTATTAATCTAGTAATGACACAGTCAATTAAATGAGCTAACCCGGGATCATATTGGTACATACAATAGTGGCTACAATAATTAGACCTGTAATTAAACTAACCCAATTATTTAATTCTAAATCTACTCCACTAAAAGATTGGAATTGACCTCCATAATTGTAGGCTATCTAGGATAGTGTTTTCGAATAATAATTCGACCCATGCCATATTGATTTCTTTACTGCATAATCATTTGTACCACATCGTTAATTAAATTGATATCTCAACTGTCCAATCAATTTAATTACATCTTGTTCTTTGATACCTACTGATTTTCTCTAATAATCATATTCAACATACTAAATATGTTGACACACTATGGCCAGAGAAATCTATGATCAAGTGTTGAAAACTCATCAAGAAATGTGTTGTATAAATTCTATATTATTAATCTATAACTCCAATATTCATAATTGCTCCCACCAAGATACCGGGTAATCTTGACTACAAGTATGTGTCATGTCCATTGGTAACTCAAATGGAATAACAACTACAATAGTGAAATCATAACTAACTCAAGATTAAGATTACAGTAAAATCAATGCCTATGAGATTTAATAAGCCTGACAGTTATTACAAAATTAATTAAATATCATATGTGATCTTGTTCAATGTAGTCGTACTACATCAACAAAATCATACATGATTAAGACAAATCATTTAATGAATTTATTACAGTCTAAACTTAAATAAAGTGTCCAATTTTATTTATCAACCGCGAACATAATTTATTTAATCGTAAGATAACTTATATTTATGTCTTCTATGAATCCATATGGTGATCACATAAATACATATAATATAATTAAATGAACTTTACTCAAAATATTAATGCAATTAAAATACTTGAATAAAATATCTCATTTATTTTATTAATAAGAAAAATTATTTATTACAATTAAATAAACACATAAGCTTTTAAAAAGTATATTTTCCCAACAAATACATGAAGGATTGAAGATTAATAACTATACTACTTTTCTTGCGATGGGCTTGTTGTATAGCAGGGGCCAAAAGGTCTTAAAGCAAACAGCAAGGGGCAAAAGGATTAAGTGGCTTTGCTCTTGCTCCTGTAAAACTGTGAAAGTATTTCAGATATTTTCAATGCATCAAAAGGTAAATGTTAAAAGATTTGGGAATTAAATAAAAAGCTAAGAATGTAACACTAGTGCAGATTATTGAGAAATGATTCAATTTTTGGGGGGTTTAATTGAATAATTAATCTTCTTATATAGAGTTTGATATAGTTACTGGAATCACCCTTGTAAGATATGTTGGGCCAACTGTGATAATACTGGTTGTAATTTTTATATTCTCTATATAATTATTTTTTGGTCAAAGCAAATGAAAATCAATATCAAAACAATATTCATGACATTCCTTAGTTAAGCATGATATAGGTAGTCAGTGTTACAATACAGACAAACTTAAAAATTGGTTAACTAGATATGAACTTCCTTGTCAGTAGTGAATTCTACTCATGAAAGAGTGAAAAAGTCTCAAAAGTACGCAGCCATACAGGGGCGAGGATTTGATGGTTTAAGAGCTATTGAAGTGTCTTCTCCCTCTTAGCAAGCTCTGAAAGTAATTTTTGATAATTATTTTATTTAAATTATGTGATGTAATATATATTTTAATTATAGTGTAAAAATAATAACAATGTGATTTTTTTAAAATTAATGTTGATACTAAATTATTTATCGTTTGTTTATATATGTATTAGTTAATAAAATTACCTTGTAGTTATAAGTATGACTTAAATATTTATGCATAAGTTAGATATTATTTTATTATTCTTTAGATTTTCATTTTAAATTATTTGCATTTATTTAAGTGATAATCTATTTTGCACAAGCTAATAATATAGTCACTAACTGTAAATTGTGGAAGATTTTTAAATTATGTTAAAATAAAATAAAATAAATATGTTAAAATAAACAAGAATGAGTATGCCTCATCGGTGAAAACAAAAATTTCCCGAAATTTTCCAGCATTTATTGAGGCAATGCGTTACCTGATCATTTGCAAAAATTTCGGACACTACTTCGGAAAATTTCATGTCAATCTTAGCCCAACCCATACTTAGCACGTTTCCAACAAGTTGTATTCAACCATTAGTTGCATGGGTCTGCTAATGCAACGCCGTATCTGATCCGGCCGCCTGTTATTATTTTTTTATTCTGCACACGTGACCGGTCGGCGAAAGCAATTGTAAAACAGGTAATTATTAAAGGTAATTATCATTCAGCTGACCTTATTTTAAGTAAATATCAAACTAATCAATTCAGACTAGAACACTACCAAAAGACCCCCTCAATTTAAACTGAAAATATAATTTTTTTTTTTGAAGAACATGAAAATGTACGAAAATAAACGAGAATTCTATACTACTGCAAATAATATTTAAATATAAGCTAATAAAATTGATCATAAATTATCTTTTAATTACATTATACTATTAATGATATTTTGTATAAAAAATTATCTAAATATTTTTATTAATAGTTTAGTGCAGTCTAAATATTAGACCAATAATATTTGTATATTATATAAATATAAAGTATCTATTGTTTGAGATTTTTTAAATAATACTCATGAACAGTTTCTTATACAAATTAATTCTTACAAACTTTTGTGAAATTAATTACATTATTTATCCTTTCTTGCAGTATTATTTCTATAGTTATATTTATTCATTATTTTAAAGTCACAACAATTGCTATAAAAACTTATAATTGATATTTATTTATGTAATACAAATTTTGATGTATTGCTATTAGTGGTATCGTGATTAATGATATTATAACATTAAACTTTATTTTTTATTTTGTTAATAACCATAATTGTTAGCCAATATTAATTTGATTAATCTGAACTCAATTATAATACTTATTATTAGTGTTAGGCATTTTATTATTAGAATGTATATATGCTCTATGTATGACATTATTTTTTTAAATCATAATAGTAATAATAGCAATAAAGGTAGGGTGTGCGAGAGCCAAATATAATTTTTAACTCTTATCTCTCACATGAGTTTGACTCTGCTAGTTAGTTAACAAATAGCCTACAAGTAAAACCAATGTCCTATTATTAGTTATAATTACATTTCTTATTCCCATTTTAAATAACGGGAGAAATGAGAAGAAAAACACATTTAGTTTGGCAAAATGATAACAGTACCTTTCATTATTTTCATAAATGATCAAATACACCTCTTTTTGAATAATAATGTCACTTAACTATGGTGAGCTAAATGTTTTTCATCCTCACATAATTTTCCGAAGAAAAGATGTATGTTGTAAAAACTATATAAGTGGCATCCTCTATATATACACACATATATATTAGGTTTCAAATATTAGGATCCTATGTTACCATAAAAGTCTTGTTTTTATTTATGATCTGTTTAAAATTAAAAATTTTCATTTTTTTTACTCAAAAGTATAAATTCTTCATATCCTTACTTTTTCTTTAGAAACCCTAGCGGTTTTTAACAATTGCTCAGCCCTCTCTCTCACGCTCTCAAATCCTCATCGGCCACTAGCCAAGCATATGTACCAGGTCACCTAAAGCCCACGCAAACTAAACCTTCACCAGCCACAAGCCGAGCAACCGCCTTTTGTCTCCGTTCCATCCCTCACCAGCTTGTTTATGCCAAATTGAGCTGTCTATTACTAGAGGGATTTATATTCACTTACTTTCTTTCTTTTTTCTTCAATGGCAAGTAATATATATTTTTATCTATTCAACAACTATGCGTATGAAATTTCATTTGTAAGATTTTTTTTTAAAATTGAAATCTCGAATATTTTCAATTTGATCAAGTGTCTATATCAAATCTTATGTTTCTATTTTATAATAGTTCAAAATTGAATGTGTTCTGTAAAATGTTAGAATCGTTAGTCTTGCTTTGTTTATTTCATTTGTATTAATTCCAGTAATTTCACAACCACCAAAATGTTGTTTCCTTAATTAGAGGTATGTATTTTAGCAGGTGAGAGGATAATTGGTGTGTTGAAAAAGCTTGACTTCAATGGACAAAGGAACAAATGCTTTGTAAATAAAGTTTTCTTTTTAAATCTTAAAAGGCATTCAGCTAGCAGAATGGCAAATGGGGGATGGCCTAAGATTTTTGTCCTTTCAATTGTAGTTGCACATGTTCTATGATTGTGGTCCAATATATTTCTGTTTTTTTCTACTGTATCTATAGGTGATTGACAACATCTAGCATGTTTGCCTTGAATCTCTATGGAGTTGCGTACCTATGGTACCATTATTAATGGCTTGGTGAATGCAATATAATGGTTTTTTTTTTGTATTTAAATGGAAAAATATAAATGTTGTGCTTTACGGCCTTTAAGATTAAATCTCACTACTATAAAAATGATTTTCACTGACACTTAGTTACTGACACTTTGTAAAAAGTGTCAGTAATTATGTATATATGCACCATTTTTTGCTTTTGACAAATAGGTATCAAAGGTTATTGATACTAGTGCGTCAGTAAATTAAACATCAAAGATTACTGATACTAAAGTATTAGAGATAAAAAAAAAACATTAAAACTTGTTTTAGTTTCGACTCGAACCTAAGACCTCTAAGGTTTAAAACTTTAACATTTAGAGCACAAACCATCGAACCTTGTTGAATCAAGCCCAAAACAACATTTGATAATATTTACAAACAAAAATTATAAATAGCTACAGCACAAAACCTACACTTAAGCAATTTTCCCCATCTAGCTATCGTTCCTAAACTCCATCGCTATCTTGTCTTTATCTTCCTCTTTCTCTTTCATTTTCCTCTTCTCGATCTATTTTGTTTTCTGTTGTCTAGTTACAAATTAAGTTCAATTAATCCAAATAGATAATGAAAAATTAAAACTTTGTTTCGTTTTTTCCATTTTCCAAATTGAAAAACGAACCAAAACCCTAATTGCTTGTTATAGAAGGGGCTTTTTCTCCAACTAAACATCTAGTGCCTCTATTAGGCAAGCAAGTAAAAACCATCAACAAGGGATGAAGTGGCTACCATAAGTTGCATATTCAAGTAATCTCGTTCTCCCTCACAAACTAAGTTTGGAGAAAGAACTAAGGGGGTTGTCAGCTGGTATTGACTTAATATTTTATTTTTCGTCAATTTAATTGATGGATTTGTTTTAATTTAGCTTATGATTAATTTTTTTATTTAATTTTTTGGGTTGTTTCAGATGTTGAGAAATTCTACCAATAGTGTGATGCTAATGGGTTTTGTCTTCCATATCTTTTTTCTTTTATTTAATTTTAATTTGAATTTCTTTTTTCTTATTTTTCCATATTTTCATTCACTGGTAGTCCAAAGTACAAGCATTTCTCTCTCTCTCTGTGACAGACCTAGCTCATTGGCGCTGGCTCGCCGTTGAGTCGTAGTCGTCTCTCTTTACTGCACCAGAGTTGAAGTCAGTCATAAATCGAAACTCCTGCTTACCTGTCAACACAATCCAAACCGTAGTTGCTGAAAATATCCAAAACCCACCCACAAATCGAGACCCAAATCTTCACTCACTCACCGCCGACGCTCTCTGCCACCAATAAACCCTTCATAACCTAGGAAAGCCAAACCCTTGTCGTGAGATAATATCCAAACCCTAGCTGCTTGAAATTAAGATATCCATTATAGCTTATTGTCGTGCCAAACAAACCCTAGCCACGCTATAATTCGCCATTTCACACATTGAAGAAAACACTTGCTATAAGATCACAGTTGATGAAACCATGTGTGTCACTATTTTGGGCGGCAATATATTTGGGATTAGATTTCATGGGCAATGATTCTGCTAAGAGAGTCAGTTCATCATTTAAATATGGTGCTTGAATCGCGCTTGATTCACTGTAAGAAGTTGATGAGGTGAAGGACTTGTTACTTCTAGATTTTGCTGGATTCCTATAATAAGGAAAAAAAATAAAGAGAATTTGATTACAGTTTTTCAAGTTATGTAGTTTTCAATGCTAGAAAATTTGAGTTGTATATATAGTGAAATTGTCATTGAAATTTAGTTCTTAATTTGAATCATGGGCTTAAACATAGCATTATATGTTAAAAAATACATCTTTTGTAAAGATTATCCCCAAGTCCTTGCTAACAGGAACCCTTATGCCTATATAATTCTCTTATGTTTTTCATGTTTTTTTTTAATGACTCTAACATCTTTAATTTCTCTAATTCCAAGTTTATGATGCTTATAGAATAAAGCCAAATTTGTTATTGTTGCTCTCGTAAGTTCATTTCTTCATGACCTACCATGCCTTTTTACCCCTGTTTTTTATTGGAAGAATTGAATTAATATATATTTGAACTGGTTTAGTAAAAATCTACTCTTAACCTTGTTACTAAATAAAGAACTGATTTGTCTTATTATTTGCAGTTAAGCAGTGAATTGTTCACAAGTTAAAAGCAAGCCGCAAATGATTTTCTTGTCCATTCATTATTCATTTATAAGATATGCTTGCTGCTGGTGAAGGAAGGCCATATGCTAGTTGCTGCAAAATGGAGTTTGTAGGTGAATGTTTATGGACTAAAATATATAAGTGCTTGACAGTGTTTTGATTTTCAAATTTTATAGGTACATGAATTGAATTGCTCTTTTGATTTGTGTAATGCAAAATATGTTATCTTTTTTCCTCAACATGTGAAGAGTAGGTAGATTGGTAGTTGGTTCATGCATGGGTTATTTAAGTCTCTTGAAGATGTTCTGCGTAATGTGAAGCAAATGAGTACTTGGTTATGTTCATATGTTAGACACTAACAGTATGGCTTACAAATGAGTGACAATGCGTAACTGACTTAGCAATGAGATGACTTGTAATGTGTACATGTTATATAGGACATGAGTGATAATTAGACCAATCTTCTATCTTTATCTTTATTCCTCTTCTTTTTGTTTTGTTCTTGAATGTAGGTAATCACATGCATGTTGCCATATTGTTCATTGTCTTCAAATTTTTTATGCCCTCCAATTGTTTGATAAAAACCCTGAATGAATCTTGGCACTTCATTTCTGGCAACCCATTTATACCTATGAGGAGCTAAGGAATATAGAGTTAAAGAGCTTGAGGAAAGGCTTATGGTTTCTACTTGAATCTATATCTATATTGTTTTATATGAATTTGGCTTATTGAAATTACATTCCAGTAGAATAATAAATGGATAATGAAATTTATTTTTGTGATTTTAAAAATGGATGGAGTAAAATAATGAATAGCTATCCTTTCCGTAAATAATTTTAATTTACAAAGGCAATACTAATTTATATATATATATATATATATAAGGAGTTGTATAGTAGGCATAGGGATTGAGGCTTCGTATCTACATCCATATTTGCATTAAAGTGGTTAGTTTTGGTGTTCACAAGTTGCTTCGGCTTCAAAGATTATTATATAAGTTGAGTAAACAATAGTAATTCATATAATAATGTAGATCAACACTCGTTGAAATATCTTTTTTTTTAATTAGCATGGCCTTCAAGATATTGAGTGTCTTCCTATATAATTTTGGATAAAAGAGTAATATTGTTGGGGCTCATTTAAAGTTCATAAAGTGTTTTGAATTGCTATCACATGGATATATTAAATGAATGATAATTAAGTAGTTTACAATTTGATTTTTGGTAAATAACTTGCTGTTTTAAAATTAAAGTTCAAGGGAATTGATGAATACGCCATGAAAGAGCTCTCACGACTTCGTGATCAATGGGCTACGTATGTTGTCAAGTTAATTACAACCTGTAATTGTGAGGTAACGTATGACTAATTTATGATTATTTTTGCTTTTAAATTTCAAGACTTATTTTTTTGTGGTGTACTAATTGATTTAATGTACTTGTAGGTGGGAAAAAAATGAAGCCACGTATGGATATTCAATGAAATTATTGAGCATATTCTTGTTGGTTAATGTTTTTGAAACTTGATTTTGTACTTTGTTATTTAAAACATGTCCAAAACTTAATTTGGTACTTATTTTTTTCTTTACCAAACAATGGTGTAGTTAAATTATGTTAATTTAAGTGATGTATTTGCGATGTTTATTATGTGAATTGTGTTGCAAGATTCAGTATATTTAATATATTTTTAGTTTTTTTAATTGTAAAACAAAGAGGAAAAATATAATAAAAATAAAAATATACTATTAACCAAATGCAGCATAACATCACTAAATATTAATATATAAATCACTTACATGTAAATAGTATTATTAAATATTAAAATCATTGTGTTATTATTTTAATGATACTGTAGTAATACAAATTACTGACATATAAATAGTATTATTAAATATTAACACCATGGTGTCATTATTTTGGTGAACTATAGTGACAGGACTTACTGACACTAAAAATTAGTGTCAGTGTGTTCTGGCTTGAGCATTACTAACACAATTAACAAGTGTCAGCAAAAGTAATTACCGACACTAAATTGGTGTCAGTAAAAGTCATTTTTCTAGTAGTGTCTTAACCAAATGATCTTGGCTAATGATTCTATATAAATGCTTGTGCCAAAATTACAGTATTATTGCGCTCCTTTCTTCACAAGCATATAATGGAATGTCCGCCGCCATTGGCAATGTTTTTGAGCTAATACTAAGGTTTCTTTCTCTGGCATTTGCCCTCATAATTCTAAAATTTCAGTGGATTTTATGCATGATTTTAGTGGCAGTTGTTATTTTATTATCTGATATGATTACATTTTATTTTAGAGTCACTCAGCATCCTGCAAGGGGATAACAATCTTATTACTCCATTTCTTGTTTTTCTCCTCTTTATTTTACAAAGATCAATTTATCGTTAAATGAAAGTTGACATAAAGAATAGATCAAGTATGCTAGTATGAAAAAACAAAGTATATTTTGAATATTGTTGTTAATAAATTTCTTTTAAAAAATATGTTGTTAAAAATTAGTATGTAGTTTTGTTTTTATTTCGAATTGAAGTCTTGTTTTTTTCTATTAAAAAAAATTTATTTAATCCTACCCAAGAATTTAGAACATGCATTTGAAATTCTGAATATTGTTTATTTATTTATTTATTCTTTGCAGCCTTGTTTTCTAATATCATTTGCTTTTTCTTTTTTTGTATAAAGACCCTTGAAATCTAGCAGCATCTGAAGTCTAGCTTTTGAAGGCAGTAAATTGATTTTGAAAGTTGTAAATTGATTTAGTTTTGTATTAGTTTTATTTGATGTTAAAAGTTTTTAAAATTATTTCCCACAAGCTTGCAAAAAAAAAAATTTAAACCTGTTTAAATGAATGGAAATTTTGATTTGATTAATTTTTTTTGGTGCTATATATGGATAAATTAATAAGGCATTATAATTTCATTTGCAAACAATTGCCTACAAACCATTTAAAACAATAAATTAATTAAACACACCAAAATCATAATCAGAAGTGTTGTTGCTATACGGTGAGAATTGTTTTCAATACCATCTTAGCAATAATAAACATTGAAAAGCTATTTTAGTTGAGTTTAGAAAAATTGAAGAACTTATTTTGTAAATTGAAAATTATACAAGAGAGTGATACTGATTATTAAAATTTTTTTTAAAGAAATTATAATTTTCTAAATAATAAATGAGCATAAATGTGTAGAAATGTCTAAATTTCAAGTATAGATGATCAAATTCATGATCAAATCTCTTAAAGTAATTGATAATGGTTTCAATTAAGAAAAGATATTTCAATACCTTATTTTGTAAATTATAAAAATCAATTGTATAATTAAAATATTATTAATATCTTAGCAATATGTCTAAAAATATTACAAATATATTATGACATATACACATTACTTTTAACAAAAAATCTCATGAGGCATGATAGTAATAATAATAGTATAATAACAACTTTAGTAACATAAAAAATAAATAATAATATTAGTAATAATACAAATAAAATAATAATACTACTTATAATTACATGACTTTTTGGTTGAAGTGATGAGAAACTAAAGAAGCTATCCTGTAAAGAAAATAGAGTGGTAAAAACTTTATACAAATTAAGTTTTATGATAAAATTTATTTTAAAGATGAATAATTAGAATTAATTGAAATGATAAAATGGGCTATCTAAAAAAAAAAAAAAGATGCTTCAACAAAAATAGATTAAGCAAGCTTCAATTTTGTAAGTTCAAATATTTATGTAACTTAAATTACACTATCATAACTTAATAAGCATAACAATCGCATTCATTCTTACTTCTTATTTAATTTATGAAAAATTAAAGAAATTAGTTTGAAAGGTAAAGAGAAAGGTGAAAAAAATGCATAAACTTATTTTAAAGATAATTAAGTATTATTAATTAAAATGATAAAATGAGAACAATATGACTAAAGATTAAAAGCTTATTATACATATTGTTCAAAGGATCTCATGAAGTAATAAAGATAAAAGAAAAAAAAACATAGACTGAGATTATGGATCCGAAATGTTGAAAATGATATGGGTTGCAATAAAAACTTTTCACTATTATGTGATAAATTGATATTTGTTAAAATAGTAAGGGGTCAAAAACAATTCACCTTATTAATATTATTGTTATTTTATTTTTTGTAGGACTGGTTAATATAACCGGGTCAACTAAGGAAAATTTATTATTGGGGAGAGAGAAGAGTCAAGTGTGACATCTGAATTAATATCTTTTCACATCAAGAGGGCGCTTTTTAAAGGGATGGATAGTCTAATGACGTCGGCGGTCGACCGTTCAACCAAGAAGACAAAATTCCGGGAACAAGGGGAGGACGAGGATAATCCCTCGCCTCTATCTTTTGCAGATATTGTGATGAAGATGCAAACGAGGTCTGAGAATGTTCTATTTGGTAAGACAAAGGATTGGGATTTGGAAGAGGATGATGTTATCTTTCGGGATGAGGAACCTATGCCTTTTATTGCTTTTTCTAATAGACTCCATGAACGGCTGGCGCATCCATGGGAACACTCCATAGTGGTTAAGATTTTAGGGCGGAACTTGGGATATCGCGTGTTGTTGACTCGTTTGAAGTCGATCTGGAGTGCCACTAAGGGTTTTACAGTGGTGGATCTTGTTCAGGATTATTATTTGGTCTGGTTTTCTAATGAGAGAGACGTGGAGTACGCTCTTATGGAGGGTCCGTGGACAGTCATGGGTCAATACTTAATCGTCCAGCAATGGTCACCGTCTTTTGATGTTGCATCTAATAAGATTGAGAAGATTGTGGCCTGGATCCGTCTTGTTGAGATGAATATACACTTCTATCATAAGAATATTATCAGACGTTTGGGAGAAATTGTCGGCCTTGTTGTAAAGATAGATCACAAGACGGTGGAAGCGCAACGAGGGAAGTTCGCTCAAATCGCGGTTGAGATTGATCTTAATAAACCATTAATATCTTAGTTTAACTTTGAGGGTAGAATTCAACGGGTGGAGTATGAGTATTTACCTACAATCTGCTTTGTCTGTGGTAAGATTGGTCATTACAAAGATGCTTGTACAGATAGTGCTGAAGTTGTTCCTCAAGAAAAAGTGCTTCCAGTCCCTCCCATGGTAGCGGAAACACAGGCGGCTGTTGAGACGGAGTTGGCTGGCCAGAGTGAGACGAAATTTGGGTCATGGATGGTGGTGGTTCGAAAACCTCGGGCTAGGAAGCTCAATGCAAAAGGTATCCCGAAAAATATGGTAACAGGGCACCAGCGCCCTATTTTTCAAGATTCTCGATTTGGAATCTTAGATTCTGTCAACGAGGAGGAGTTTATCCCTGATTTTACGGCAAAAGTAATAAACCCTAACCATGATGAAGTCATGCCCGCTTCGACAAGTATCCAGTCTTTGGCGTTTCGAACTAGACATCCAAAAAAAAAAAAAAACCATAGCCATCCTTATAGGAAAATCCCCACACGATTGAACTCTTCACCTTTGTTTCTAGAAAATCCTATTTCTAATGAAGAAAATATCAACACTAATATCCAGATTCTTTCCAGAAGTTCAATCCCTACGTCCAACCCTAATAATGTCCCCATTGCCATGCGAGGCATGCTTGCTCAAACTGGGAACCTGAGTACCAACCCCAACGGTATCCCTACTATCATGCATGACATGCATGAAAACTTTAATGACCACAATACTACTTTCCCACATGAACCGCATGCTACCCAATCGCCCATGCAAGACATGCATGTTATTCCCAGATCCAGAATTTCCATGCACGTCCCCACATCTTTAAACCCCTTTCATCATAGTGTTGTGTCCTTTCCAAAAATTCCTAAGCCTCCTAATCTAGATAAAGCCCTTTCCTCATCTAGAACTACCCGAGGTATTTCCCTAGCGGAGGGGCGTGATAATTATCTGGATGGGGACCCGCCTACCAATTTTGTTTTTGAGGGCGAAAACCATTGCAGGGATATGGATGGGGCTCAAAGTTTTCATAGTGCAAATGGAAAAGAGGCGTTTGTATCAGATGAAGATGATTCGGTTGTGGCTGAGTCGGCTATGGATATAGGAGCTGAGTCAGTGGGGTTATCTCAGTGAAGACCCTTCTTCCTTAAATTTATTTTTTATGTGTAGACAAATCATGTTTTGGAATACCCAGGGTGCCGCGTCACTTTTATTTCGCCGTACCTTTTCTATGATGGTGAAGAATTACAAGCCCTCTATGGTTGTCTTATTGGAACCTCGAATCAGTGGCCTAAAAGCTGATGCTTTTATTAAAAAAAATGGGTTCAATAATTCTCATTGTGTGGAGGCCGAAGGTTTTTCAGGTGGCATTTGGATATTGTGGAAGGATATTTTCGATGTAGAGATTATTCGGAATCATAATCAATTTATTCACCTACAGGTTTCACCAGTTGGTTTCCTGAATTACTGCTATTTACGGCAGCCTTATCTTTAGCATTTGAAAATCCCTTTGGAGCGCTTTGGAGTTATTGGCCTCGTCGGTTCAGGGCCCTTGGCTTTTGGGGGGAGATTTCAATACCATTTTGTATGACTCTGAGAAGAAATAGGGTTCCCCGAATTGGTTGGGAGCTTGTATGATGTTTCAAGCTTGGTTCCACTATCGGGGAATGCATGATCTTCACTTCCATGGGCCACGGTTTACGTGGTCAAGAGGTACTCTCTTCAAATGCTTGGATAGAGTTATTTGTAATAATGATTGGGTTCAGCGTTTTGCAGACTACACTGTCATTCATTTACCAAAATTATCTTCGGACCATCGTCCTATTCTGGTTAAGTGTGAGACTCGTTCTTCTAACGTCTCCCATGACTGTCCTTTTCATTTTCAAGCTGCGTGGCTTACGGATAATAAGTTTAATCAGTTTGTTAATGAAGCCTAGAATAAGGAGCTTACTTACAATGATGCTGCCAAAAGCTTCACGCTCAGTGCCTTAGAGTGGAATAGGCACGTGCTTGGGAATATTTTCTGGAAGAAGAAAAGATTGTTGGCTAGGTTGGGCGGTATTCAGTGGGCCTTAGAGGATTACTATTCCCACGGGTTGATTGATCTTGAAAAACAGCTTAGAGCTAAGCTGGAGGAGGTTTTGAGTCAGAAAGAAATTATTTGGCTTCAAAAATCTCGCCAAGATTGGCTATGTCCTGGGGACTGTAATACCACATATTTTCATTAAAAAACTGCTTCCAGAAGGCATCGTAACAACATTGCTGTTGTTTAAGATAACTCGGGAGGTTGGATCTATGAAAAGGAGAATATTAAGGAATACGTTATTCAGTACTTTTCCTCGCTCTACAATTGCGAGCATCGGGATTTTCGGTCGTACCCTCATCCGAGTTGCTTCTCTGTTATTGAGGATGCCTTACTTTTAATGCTTCGGAATCCAGTTGAAGACGAGGAAATAAAAAACACTGTCTTTGGCATGCATCCTCTTAAAGCCCCCGGCCCCGATGGCTTCCACGTCATTTTTTATCACACTCAATGGGCTACGGTTGGTCCCTCGTTCTGTAAGCTAGTTCAGGATGTCTTCAAGAATAAGTGTATTACTGGTGATTTGAATTCTACTATTTTGGTCCTTGTTTCGAAGGTTGAGAACCCCACTTCTTTGAAGATGTATCGCCATATTTCCCTGTGCAATGTGGCTTACAAAACCATTACTAAAGTCATTGCTAATAGACTCCAGACGATTTTACCTCAGTTGATTAGTTCTCATCAAACTAGTTTTTTCCTGGGAAGGCATATTACTGAAAACATAGTGATAACTCAAGAGGTGGTGCATTCTATGCGTAAAAAGTCTGGCAATAGGGGTTTTATGGCCATAAAGGTTGACTTGGAGAAGGCATATGATAGACTTTGTTGGGATTTTATCAATTAAACTCTTTGTGAAGCTCGTATTCCGTCGGACCTTATTCAAGTGATTATGGCTTGTATAACTTCTGCCTTTATGCGGGTTCTCTGGAATGGGGAAAATACAGAGTCTTTTAAACCTTCTAGAGGGGTCCGTCAGGGAGATCCTTTATCCCCTTATCTCTTTGTGCTTTGTATTGAAAGACTCAGTCATGGGATCCTTAATGCTGTTGGTGCGGGGAAATGGCGTCCTATCACTCTGTCTCGAAATGGTGTCCCTTTGTCCCACCTCCTTTTTTTTTTTACAATCTTCTTTTGTTTGTTGAAGCCTCTGCTGAGCAGGCTAGTGTTATTTCGTCTGTGTTGGACTCCTTTTGTTACAGTTCTGGTTCGAAAGTTAATAAGTCCAAAACATTAATACACTTTTCCAAGAATGTAGGTGATAGCGAGGCTAGTGCTATTTCGAGGATGCTTGGTTACTCGGTTTCCAACGACCTTGCAAGTATCTGGGAGTTCCTCTGCATCATTCTAGAGTTTCAAGTGGTATGTATCAGAAGATTATTGAAAAGGTAGAGAGGAGGCTTTCGGGATGGACGACTTCTCACTTATCTCTAGCAAGTCGTATTACGTTGGCTTAGTCAGTCCTTCAAGCCATCCCCATCTATGTGATGCAAACAGTCAAGCTCCCCAGTGGAGTGCGTGACAGAATTGACAGAGCTTGTAGAGGTTTTATTTGGAGTGGTGTCTCTCCGCAGCAGAAGCTTAGTATGGTGAGTTGGCGGAATGTTTGCAAGCCCAAATCTATTGGTGGCCTTGGTTTTAAATCTTTATCTATGATGAATAAGGCGTTACATATGAAACTTGCTTGGGGTTTCATTTCCTCTCCCGAGAGTCTTTGGGTTACAGTCCTGAGAACAAAATATGGGGTTGCTAATGACACCCTTCCTGAAACTTTGCACACTCGCTATGGTTCTCATCTTTGGAAGTCTATTAGCACAGTTTGGAGTGAAGTTCTTGTTAGTCGAATGTGATGTTTAGGCAATGGTGATTTTGTTCGGTTTTGGTGGGACCTTTGGGTTTCGAAGGATTTGCCGCTGGCAACCTATGCCATGGATACTATTCATGTTCATATCCTTGATTGTAAGGTGTCGGCTTTTATAAAGAATGATGGCTCTTGGTGGTGGGATCAGTTTGAGCATTTACTTCCCAATAATATCATTCTTCATATTGCGGTTGTGCTTCCTCCTTCTCCCATGCATGGTTTGGACACTTGTTTTTTGGCTCACTCTAGAACGGGGCTGTTCACTACTAAATCGGCTTATTTGATGCTCGTTGGATCAAGTTTGGTTATTGAGGATTACCGTTGGAGGTCTGTTTAGAGGTGGAAAAGTCCCCAAAGTGTGCGTATCTTTCGTTGGCTAGCTTTACAGAATCGTTTGAAGACCAAAACTGAATTGGCTCGGCATCATATTCCCATTACAGGGGCTTGTGATCGTTGTGGAGCTTCAGTCGAGGATACTCTCCATGTTCTCTGTGATTGTATGGCCGCCAAGACTTTTGGGCTCAGAATTGTCCCTTTGGAGAAGCGGCAATCTTTCTTTAACTCCAATCTCTCGACTTGGTTATGTGGGAATGTGGAGGACGTGAGTAGAAGTCAGAATATTTCCAACTGGTCGGTTTTCTTTGGTATTGGAGTTTGGAGGATTTGGTTCTGGCGGAACCAATTTGTTTTTAACAAGACTTCTATGGATCCTATGGCTTTATTAGTGGATGTTTCTTTGCGTGCTGAGGAGATGAGCAAGATTCACGACCATTGTTTGGTCACGAGAAGGTTAAAGATTGATAAGTGGACTCGGTGGTACCCTCCCGATTGGCCTTGGTGCACTTTGAATACTGATGGGGCTCATAAGGCCAATGGTGTTTCTACTGCTGGTGGTTTGATTCGCGATTATTCGAGTTGTTGGTTGATTGGTTTTGGGTTGATGCTTGATTCGTGTTCTGTTACAATGGCTGAGCTTAGAGGCATTTATCAGGGGCTTATCCTTGCTTGGAATTTTTGCATTCAGTGGCTGCATGTGGAAACTGACAGCTTATATGCAACTCAAATATTGGCTAACCAGGTGGTGACTACTAATGAATATGCATCCCTCATTATTGCTATCAAGGAGTATCTCCAGAAAAAGGATTGGCAGGTTTCTATTTCTCATATGTACAGAGAGGCAAACTCTGCTGCTGATTTTATGGTGAACCTTGCTTGTTCTTTGCCTCTTGGACTTATGGTGTACCCTAGTCCCCCACTGGGGGTTACATCCATTCTTCTGTATGATTCTTACGGGGTTGCGACTCCTCGTTCGGTTGTTTTTTAGCTCTTAATTGAGCCCCAATTGATCAAAAAAAATATTATTATTATTTTAAAAAAGTAATTTATTATTAGTTAAAAAAAAGACCTGGAACATGTACCTATAGTGTTGGAATATAATGAAAATAATAGGAACATAAAACCATTATAAGGTTTAAAAGAGCCGGAACAACTTAACTCAAAGTGAGAATAATTTACTAAAAAGTTAAAAAATTATAATGAAAAGTAGGAATTTATAAAATAAACTTAGAACATCACCCAAAATATTGGAATACACTTAAAAGAGTAGCAATATGTAACCAAAAATTGGTGGAAATAAAGTGGGAATTGATTAACAAGAAGCACGGATACCAAAAATAACTTGAAATATCTACACAAAATATTGAAATTCAATGCAAAGAGTGGGAATGTAGAACGAAAAAGTAGTGGAAAGGAGTGGAAGAGCTTAACTAAGAAGTTAGAACAACTTGATAAAAATTTGATAAATTCCAATGAAAAGTAGAAATCTAAAAATTAAACTTGACTAATTCATCTGAATATTGAAATTCAATAAAAAGACTAGGAATATAGAACCAAAATGTGGTGGGAAAAAAAGTTGAAGAGGTTAACTAAAAAGTTGGAATAACTTATAAAGAATTTACTAAATTCAAATGAGAAATAGGGAACTAAAAAATAAACTTGAAATATCCACCCAATAATATTGGAATTTAGTAAAAAAAAAAAGTAGGAGTATAAAACCAAAAAGTGGTGGTAACAATAATTGAAGAGCTTAACCCAAAAGTTGTAAATACCTACTAATAGTCTAATAAATTTTAATAGCAAATAGGAATCTAAAAAATAAACTTAAAACTTTTTATGCAAAATATTGGAATTTAACGAAAAGAGTAGGACTATAGAAACATAAAGTGGTGGAAACAAGGGTTACGAAGCTTAACCTAAAAGTTGAAAAGATTTATCAAGAACTTGATAAAGTACAACAGCAAGTAGGGATCTAAAATGAACTTGAAACATTCACGCTAAATGTTAGAATTTAATCAAAAGAGTAAGAATATAGAACCAAAAAATAGTGGGAACAAGAGTTAAAGAACTTAACCCATAAGTTGAAATAAATTTCAACGGGAAATATGTGTCTAAAAACTAAACTTAATATATTCACCCAAAATGTTGGAATTTAATAAAAAGAGCAGGAATATAAAACTAAAATGTGGTGGGAAAAAGAATTTAAAAGGTTAACCTAAAAGTTGGAATAACTTATAAAGAATTTGATAAAGTCCAATGAGAAGTAAGGATCTCAAAAATAAACTTGAAGTATTCACCTAAAATATCATAATTTAGTATAAAAAAAGTAGGAATATAAAACTAAAAAGTGGTGACAACAATAGTTGAAGATCTTAACCCAAAACTCGTAAGTACCTACCAATAGTCTGATAAATTTTAACAGTAAATAGGCCAATAGGGATCTAAAAAATGAACTTAAAATATCTACTTAAAATGTTGGAATTTAATGAAAAGAGCAGGATTGTAGAACCACAAATTGGTGGAAATAAAAGTTAAAAAGCTTAACGTAAAAGTTGAAAAGACTTACCAAGAATTTGATAAAGTTCAATAGTAAGTAGGGTTCTAAAAAAGAACTTGAAACTTCCACACAAAATGTTGGAATTCAATAAAATGAGTAGAAATATAAAACCAAAAAATGGTGGGAAAAAGAGTAGAAAAATTTAACCTAGAAGTTGGAATAACTTGACAAGAATTTGATAAATTCTAATGAAACATAGAGATCTGAAAAATGAACTTGAAATATTCACTTAAATGTTGGAATTCAATAAAAAGACCATGAATATAGAACAAAATTTTGTTAAGAGAAAGAGTTGAAGAGATTAAGCTAAAAGTTAGAATAATGTACAAAGAATTTGATAAATTTTAACGAAAAGTAGAAATATTAAAAACTGAACTTGATATATTACCCAAAATATTGGAATTCAATAAAAAGATGAGGAATATAAAATCAAAAGGTGGTGGGAAAAATAAGTTGAAACAACTGACCAAAAACTAGATAATGTCTAACAGAATGTAGAGATATAAAATGTAAATTTAAAATTTTCACCTAAAAAGTTAGAATTTAATAGAAAAAATAAAAATATAGAACTAAATACTGGTGAGAGAATGAGTTGAAACAATATACCAAAACTTAGACAAATCTTGACAAAAATAGGAATTTAAAAAGTAAATTTAAAACATGCATTATAAATGTTGAAATATGATAAAATAAGTGGGGATATAACTATTTTCTGACATATTTATAATATTTTTATAGTTTCTTATACTATTTGTTAATTTACAATTATTAAATCTTTTGCCTCATTTAATTACAATTTTATATTTTTTCCTATTTTTCAATAATTTTTTCACATTAAAAACAAATAAAATTTTTTTATTATATTAACCTGTTAAAAATCGGTTGTACCAATTGTGTGCAAGCACTGTATAAGATACAACGCTGCACTGTAGATAGACTCTAGTTGCATACACCCGTTTGATGTTTGTTTGAATGTGTTACATGTGTTCTTTTATCAAACACTTGTTTCCCTATAGGTAATCGGCTCATAAACTTTTCCTTAAGTTTCTCCCATTTGTCTCTGTGTCTCTTCTGCAGTCGTCAGATCAAATCCAACTCTCACTTTGCTAAGAGACGAACGACTAGGGTACCAAACCCATAACGCAATGTAGTTATGTCTTTAAGGGTGTTGAAACTTTTTCACACGCTATTGGTGTCAATGTGCAAGTGTACACAACAAATAATATAATGATAAATATTTGAGATCGTCTTCACATGGATTGATGTTATTAAATTTGCTACAACAATCTTAAATAGTGCAATTTGTGTTCTAAATTAAGACAAAATAATTAATGAAACTGATAAGCTAATTAAAATAAGGAAAAATATCCACCGTCCACCCGTTTTTTACACCTTTTTCAAAAATATACAATTCTTTCATTTTTTGGCTGGAATCCACCTAAAGTTACATTCTGTTTCACTTTTTCACTTCCATTTGGAATCCGTTAAAAAAACTAACGAAAACTTAAAAAAAATAACCATTTTACCCCCAAAACGAAAATTACAATTTCACCCTAAAAAATGCCAAAAATAATCAGATTTAATAATGAATATCATTATTGATACGTTAATGAAGTGCAAAAAAATCTTAACTACTAGAGATTATAACTCAATGAATAATAAAACTCTACTTATTTTAAATTCAATTGATGGTTTGTGAGACTGGACTATTTTTAAAACTACTGTTATAATTTAGCATTTTAATTACAGATATATTTTAAAAAAAACCTGCATTTGATGGTTGTGGAATTAATTTCTTTATTGACCGATGGGGAAAATAATTAGATTTAATCTGATTATTTTTGGCAATTTTTAAGGTGAAATTGTAATTTTCGTTTTGAGGGGTAAAATGGTCATTTTTTAAAGTTTCCGTTAGTTTTCTTAACGGATTCCAAACGGAAGTGGAAAAGTGAAACAAAATGTAACTTTAGGTGGATTCCAGCCAAAAAATGAAGGAATTGTGTATTTTTAAAAAAAGTGTAAAAAACGGGTGGACGGTGGATATTTTCCCTTAAAAAAAGATACAATAAATAAAAAAATGCAATAGATAAAATTCTCACGTCAAACACAAGAATAAAACCAATGGGGATGGAGTAGTTGAGTGATTAAACACTCTTAATGGTTTTGACTGTTTCTTCTAATTTTAGGCCTGGTTTCTACAACATCTACTACAACAGGGGGAAGAATCCTATTATATCCTCAGCTGTCGCATGTTGGATGTCTTACATCTATATGTAACCTAACATTGATCAATTGTTACGCCAACATATGATATAGCATTACACGATTAGGTTCTAATTACCCTACAAGGTGAATTCTTATGTCTAGTTCATTACTAATTTTAAATTAAACATGGCCTTTCTAAAATCAAGTAAAACTCAACCGAGGAAACTCAATATAAAAGCAAGTGTTGCTCTAATATGTTCCACTAAGATAGGCTCTTTTGTGACTCTTTCTTAGCTAGTATCATTAAATGGATGGTCAGCCGAAATAATTAATATAAATAAATATTATCAAAATAAAATGATATATCAAACATGCAGCAACACATATAATCAGTTAATGAACCATTAAGATTGTTTATCACTCAACCACAACTAAATTTAGTTCATAATTTCTAAAAGAAATATGAACAACAAAGTTTTGATCATCAAATACATTCTTATGATTAAAGAATAAATAAGAAAATAAGAGAAGACTAAGAAGAACTGAGTTCCCGATTGATTTATGCAAATTCTCCTATGATGCAACCCTTAATTTTGCTCTTGAATTCTGTTTTTCTCTTCTTTCTTTTTAGTTTTTATTCTTGGTTGATGGTCTCTCCCTTTTCTTTACATGTGTGCTCCTTTTATAGATGAAAATTAGGGCAATTGGAAGTCCAGGGCGCGTATCTTCCAGATTTGGAAACTCCATATCACAATTTGTTAAGTGTCTCGCGCGAAATCTTTCTGTCAATGCTCCAGCAATGGTTGCTACAACAATGGTTGTAGCATCTATACTATTCCAGACTTATTTTAATTCTTTTGCAGCCATGTTCTTTCATTCTTTTTGCAAGCCCATTGCAACAACATCATTTCCTTGAAATTCGAGCTTTTAAATACTTACATTTATGTATATAATTTAAGCACACAATTATTCGAAATCAAACAAAATTTACTAAAATGGATGTTAAAGCAAACTATCATTAAAATGCAATAAAAAACATATCATTTACTCTTTAGGTAATCTTGATTTAAGTTTAAAAATGTCATGATAACTCTCATTTCATAAAGTTATCACACCCTCAAACTTAAACCATTACTTGTTCTCAAGTAATGATAATAACATTAACATTCAATCACACATTAGTAATATAGCTCTACTATCAAGCTTCCAAGGATTCGTCAACCCTCAGATCACACTCTTACCCATGCAAAATTACCATAACAGTTCAATTCTAGACTTAAGCTAATTTTTTCCAAGGTGTGTATGTGCCACTTTGATCAAATTCTAGAGATGCTGCAGCATTGCACTGATGTTACATACACTTCAAAGGTAGAACACAAGTACAATCATACATGGGAGAAATAAAAATCACAAACAAGTTCAAAGCTATGCTATAGCAAAATACTCTCTCTGTTTTTTTTTAAAGATTTCTCTTCAATATATCATTGATTTTTTTCATGTGAATGTCTATCACTTGTAGTGATGACAACCACTTACTTACTCAATGTACAAATCAGAGTTACTGCAGTAATGCTCATGACACAATCTTATCTATAGACATCTTTAACTCAAAACTGAACATGGGGCTTATGAACAAACTTGACTACTCAATATCCTAGACAGAGGACATTTTCTCTAAATTCTTTTTTATCACTACAGCAAAGCTCATAGCTCTTGTTACCTTTGGACTCAGGTCTACATATGGGGTACATACTCAGCTCTGGTTACTCATCAATTTAAGCCATTGGAGCTAAATTTATACCAGCACAATTCAACAAAAAAAAATTCCCCAAACTTGAAATTTTGTTACTCTTTTCGATTTTCTAACTTCTGCTACAACATTCTCACAAAACTCAGCCAAAGCCTAAGTGCTGGGATAAAATTTCAGCCCTCATCCCTGAAGTATCTCTACTTGGCGATCTCAAAAATTGAATAAACTCACTTTATCTTCATTAGGTTTTTCACTTCATACATAATTACTAGACATCATAGCCACACCCAACACAAAACACACAATACACAATACAAACACATACATTAACACAACTCCTCCAAACTTGAGAAGTGTTGTATCCTTACAAGCACACAAAATAAAACAAACATGCATAAATTGGCACGAGAGAAATGCAAAATAAAAATTAAAAATAAAAGTTGCAGAAATTAAAAGAAATTAAATTGAGGTGGCGGGGGTACTCCCTTATTGTGGGATGGTTTGCTGCAGCACGAGTTGAAAGGTTCACTACTTTTTGGTGGCTCAAGCGGTCCTTAGGTGAACCTTATAGTGGGATGTGGGCTGCTTTTTCTTCTGGCCCAGTGATGGATTGGTTGGTGGAGTTCCAGTAGGTAAACGAGCTTTGGGCTGAATGGGTCTTTTCTGCTTGTGCTTTGGTTCTTCTGGTGTTATAGCACCTCCAGAGGTGGCCCCTTTACGTTTGCTAGATCCCTTGGGAATTGTGGAAGAAGATTTGGTTGGCATTTAGTGTGGAGCAGCTGGACCAGGTTTTGCTGCAGCAGAGTCCTCAACAGTGATTTCAGCAATGACGTCTAAGAGGCTCTTCTTCTCCGTAGTTGTTCAAGTAACCCTTGTGGTAGATGTTTCAAGTTCTGCATCAATGTCCTCTAGATCCTTCTCTGAGTCGTCTTCATCCAAAACTTTTTCTTAGCCTTTACTGGAGAGGACTGAGATTGGGGACTTAACATATTGCTCCTCATCTGGCTTGTCTTCTTCATCTCTGATGATATGTTTTTGCCTTCGTTTAGGAGGCACCATTTGAGGTACCTACTCTTTCTCCTATTTTGGGCTTTATTCTTCTTCTTATTCTCCAGGTGAGCTGTTGGTTTCTGATTCAGCACCTCTGCTTCTTTTGGCGCTGGTTGGTCTTCATTTTCTGACTCTGATTCCTCTTCACTGATTGCTGCTTGAGTGGTTGAAGCATCTTCTTCTGCTGGGTGGAAGTTAAATTACTGCAGCAGAGTATCAGGAAAGTCTCTGTTTTTTGCTTTTCATGTAAATAGAAAATTGATGCAAGTGGTCTTCAAGATGCATCAAGTAGTTCCAGAATTTATTATTTTCTCTTTGTTGTGCCTCTACACATTAAGTGATACTGTCACTCAACTCTTGCAACCTCCTTTTGACCCCAATGACCTTCATTGCTCATGTTACAACGGCATGCTCTAGTGTGGCTGCAGCAGATTCTCCAGCAAATTTATATATGGTTCGAGTAGTGAGAGCTCCTTCATTCTTAACGTGTTCATCCTCAACAGTTATGCTCACTCTTGACACAAGACATATATTGGTGATAAGGGAATGAAATGTCATGATAACTCTCATTCCATAAAGTTATCAAAGGGTAATAATATCAGTGAATCCATGACTAATGGAGCCACTCGGCCTTGTGAGGGTGGCAATTCAAGCCCCCACAATGCTAAAGTGTTTCCTTAATTATAACAAATTGTGGGGGATAAAGTCCTTTCTTAATTATAATAAATAAATAATTGAGTAGAGGTGGTAGATGTTTCTCAAATATTAATAAGGATAAAAATCTTAGCGGTGCTTTATAATATAATTGTAATAATAGAGAAAAATCTAACTAGTCCCGGGAATAATATTGAGATGAGATTTTGAATTTTATTAGTAACCCTTTACACCATAAACTACAAAATGATTAAAAAACTATAGAAAATCATAGCTTTTTTCCTAGCAAAGATTCAAGCAATCTAGAAATTGATCAAGATAAAATGAGTAGTTGGTAGTTTAAATATCTTGATTAAGTTCTATGATAGTGCAATCCGAACATTTAGTATTCTGGATTTACTTTCAAATACCAGAAAAAAAAAAGTTCACAAAGAACGACCTAGGTCCATCCCTCACAAAGAACGACCTAGACACTTTGAAAATATTTATAAGTAAGAGTACACGAGCTACTCGAAATGCGCCTACGGGCAAATATACATTCTACAGAATGTGCTTACGCCATATACGCTCTATGGAATGAGCATGCGGGCAAATACACATTCTACGGAATAGGCTTACGGGCAAATATATATTCTATGGTATGTGCCTCCAGACAAATATACATTCTACAGAATGCGCCTATGAACAAATATACATTTTACAAAATGCATCTACGGGCAAATATATGCATTTTACGGAATACACCAACAAGCCAATAAACATTCCACGAAACGAGCCTACTAGCTAATAAACATTCTGTGGAACGCGCTTACGAGCAAAATGTTACAAAATCAATCCTCTTTGTAAGGAACCAATATAAGTGCCGAATTTAAGCTAAAGTCCATTAAAGGTTAATGACCCAAAAACATGACAAATGTCCAAAGATTACTTGTCATGAGCAAGTATTGACACATATGAATATGTGTCTCCATGCATGGACTTTGGTTGACACTTGTCACAAGAAAAATGCCACATAACCTCTCCAATTGACTCTAAGTTGCCTATATAAAGGCCAAGACCCCCCATTTAAAGGTAAGAGAAAAATGAGCATAAAATGAGTAAAAAAAAACTTTGTCCATCTTACTCTAGATTTTATCTCTCTAAAAATTAAGTAAAAAGAATTGACTTGAGCGTTGTAGGGTTATCGTCGGTATGTTGGCACCCTTTGATATTGTTTCTTTTTGCATAACAATTAACCATAAGGAGACATGTGATTTGAGACACTCGCATCAAGGAAAAAATAAGCCACAGAACTCGATTTAGAAGAATGTCCGACACACAAATTAATCATTGTACATTGAGTAAATATTTGCATCAATAGTTTCAAAAATTGAAGTATGTTTGCCTTTACAATAAAATTGACAAGCTAGAATTTTCTCATCTATTATATACAATTAAATCAATTATTGTTTCAAGCGTCGATGGTTTGGGCCAAGGGGGTTTTGTTTTTATGAAATGCGGTATGTACATAAATTTACAACTAGATGACAAGTGAGAACAATTAATGACAAACAATTTATTTAAAAAAATACTAAAGAGAGAGAAAGATAAGGAAAAGTGTTTTTTTTTATGCGAAAGTAAAGCTTTCAATTAAAAGGAATCAGAAATCAACAGCAGAATCTCTGCTGGAAAGGTTTCCACCCATACAACCAGATTATCATAGTTCAGAGCTAAATGAGCTAAAACATGAGCAATTATATTACAAGCTCGAGATACATGTTGAATTTGGGACTGGTTTAGACTCTTTAAGCTGGCTTGAATTGCAAATATTTGCCAGAAAATTTCTGACAAACAGCCCTTCCTATTGCGCGCAAGATCAACAACTTCTTTGGAGTCTGATTCAACAATTATTGGTAGGAGCTTTGCATTTTGAGCTACTTGAATGCCTAGATTAACTGCAGCAGCTTCCATGAATGCCACATCTCCTCTGAAACTTACCTTCTGAACTGCAGCTGCTACTGCTTTGCCCCCATAGTCTCTGATAATCACACCTAGGCCTGCTGTTTGGTCTGAAAGCTTGATGGCAGCATCAACTTTCACTTTAAACCACCTATTTGGGGGGGGGTGTCCATGCTTGCTGGTTATAGCTCTGATCTCTGGGAATTGCCTGATCAGCTGGAGTTTTAACTCTCCTATATGAATCCAGAATCCCTATAGCTCTTGCCACTGATAAATGAGGATCTTCACGCTTTCCTTTGAAAATAAGAATATTCCTAGAATACCAAATAGACCAGCATAACACAATTATCATCTCTACATCTTCCTTTCTTCTGTTTGTTGCTAGCTCCTAGAGAACACTTAATATATTCTGCCGAGCTAGACATTTGATATGCTGATAATAATTAGTTAGCTTCCACACCTTATTAGCATGTTTACACCTCATCAATGCATGAAATATGTCTTTATTTTCCTTCTGACATCTCCAGCACACAGGCTCTTTAATGGTCTTTCTCTGCCAAAGGTTATGGGCAGTGGGCAACAAATTTTGAGCAGCTCTCCACATGAACACCTTAATCTTTTCAGGAATTTCCTTAGCCCAAATGACATCCCAATGAGTTTTGAAATTGTTTGAGCTACTTGCTGTCTCAGATAATTTCAGCTTCAAAGCAATTTGGTACCCACTTTTGACTGAGTAATTACCATGCTTGTCATAATGCCAAATAAGTTGGTCCGACTGAGGGGACTTTAGCAGCGGAATGCTTAGAATTGTTGCAGCCTCATCCTTCATGAAATGCTGAGCAATAACCTCTTCATTCCACTATTAGTTTCTGATCAACTCAGCTACTGCAACACGGAGAGGAAGAGTCTGAAGGGAGCTTGGTTTTAAAGTTTTCGGCTTTGGAATCTAATTGCTTTTAGAAAATGTACACTTTTTCTCCATCTCCAATTCTCCATTTTGAGCCTTTGCAAAGAACTTGTCTACCCCACAATATGCTTCTCCACACGAATGAAGGCTTTGAACCGAGCTTTGCTTCCATAAAATTAGAATGCTTGAAGTACCTTACTTTTAGAATCTTTGACAGCAAAATCTCTGGATTTTGCAGGACCCTCCAACCTTGCTTCACGATTAAAGCTTGATTAAAGCTGAAAAATTCTCTAAAGCCCAACCCTCCTCTCTTCTTGGCACAACACAATCTTTCCCATCTTGCCTAATGGATGCTTTTGTGCTTTTCTGAACCTCCCCACCAAAATCTAGCTATGGCTTTTTGGATGTCTTTGCAAATACTCAAAGACACTTTGAAGACACTCATTGCATAAGCAGGTACAACTTGAGCTATTGCTTTGATCAGCACTTCCTTTCCCCCGCAAGAAAATAATTTACTTTGCCAGCTGGACAGCTTGCTTAGGACTCTCAATTTGATATCGTTAAAGAAACCGATCTTCTTTCTCCCCACTATAGAGGGCAAACCAAGATACTTCTCATGCCTGGAGACAATACTTAGGTTAAAGATGTTTTTGATCTCCTTCATCCGCCTCTGATTTGTTGAGCTGCTGAAAAATATTGAGGACTTTTGATAATTGAAGATCTGACCCGAAGCCACTGCATACACATCAAATATCTTTTTTAAATTTCTGCAATCTTCAAGAGACTCCCTTACGAAGATCAGGCTGTCATCGGCAAATAAAATATGGGAAATAGACAAGTTCTTGCTGAAACTCAGGCCCTGGATTTACTTGCATCTCTCTGCTTGAATTATCAAATTCGAAAAGGCCTCTGTACAAATGATAAAAAGATAAGGTGATAAAGGGCAGCCTTGTCTTAACCCCCTTTGAGGATATATTAGTCCGGTAGGCATGCCATTGATAAGCACAGAAAAACTCGCTGTAGAAATGCAATTCATAATAAGATTCACCCACTTTGCAAAGAAGCCTAGCTGCTGCATTGCCTTTTCCACAAAACACCACTCCATTCTACCATAAGCTTTGTTAATGTCTAACTTTAAGGCAACTACTCCATTTCTTTTTCCCCTACTTTGCCTAATTTTATTAAGACATTCATAGCCTATGATTACATTATCAGTGATCAATCGATTTGGGAAGAAAGCACTTTGGTTGGGTGAAATGATCTCATCCAGAACTTGTTTCAGTTTATTAGCCAAGACTTTTGCCACAATTCTATATATAACATTGTATAGGCTAATGGGTCTAAATTCAGTCACCTTTCTAGGATTACACACTTTTGGAATTAAAGCAATATAAGTATGATTTAAAGGGGCAACACTACCTCCCTCATTGAGAATGTGCAAGCAGGTTGTTATCACTCCTTCCTTGACTAAACTCCAGTGCTTTTGGCAAAAAGGCTACTGGAAGACCATCGGGACCTGGTGCTTTGGTAGGGCAAATCTGAGCAAGGGCGGTTGAGATCTCCTCCTTAGTAAACTTCTGCTCTAGGGACATATTCATCTCATCTGTTACTCATTGAGGCAAGTCTGTTAAGGTTGTATTCAGATGGGCTAGAGAAGGATCGGTTGTGGTAAAGATGCTGGTGAAGTATTCACAAAACATACTTTGGACATCCTCAGGTTTTTCATTCCAGATTCCTTGCTCATCCTCGAGCCCCACTATTATGTTCTTCCTTTTTCTCGCTGAGGCTTTAGAATGAAAGAATTTTGTGTTCTTGTCCCCCTCTCGCAGCCAATCCGCTCTCGATATTTGCTTCCAATAAATTTCTTCATCCAACAAGATGTTATCAATCTGCCTTTCCATTTTTCTGATTTCATCACCACTCTCATGATGACTGGAATCTTCTCTGATCATCTTCAGCTTATCTTTCAGCCGCTTTAACTTCTTTTGTCTGCCCTTGAATTCATTATTGCTCCACAACTTCAGATCGGCCAAAGCTTCATTCGATTTCTTTTTAAACAAATCCACAGGGTTTCCCTTACTCCAACAGCTAGTGTCCTTCCATTCATGCTTAACGATCTCCTTACATTTCTCGTAGGAACTCCAAAAGTCTTCATAATGAGCTCTGTGAAAAGTTCTCTTGAAAAATCTCCCCTCTTTTCCTTTTTCGACTACTTCCATTAAAATTGGGTGGTGATCAGAGCACCAGAAAACTAAATTCAGAGCTGCTTTTTCCTGAAAATAGTTACCCCAACCCCTGTTGCATAAAAATCTATTCAATCATTCTTCAATAAAATCTACCCCAAACCTCATATTTGACCAAGTAAACGGATACCCAGTGCACCCCACGTCCCTCAAATTACACTCCCTGAGAGCTTCTCTAAAATCAGTTATCATGCTTACATTCCTCTATTTACCTCCTATTTTTTCATTTGTGTTTAGGACTTCATTGAAGTCCCCAAAACAGAGCCATGGTAAGGAGGAAAGATCTGCTAACCTTTTCAATAACTTCCACGTGTTCCGTTTCTGAACTGCTTCTGGATGCCCATAAATGCCCATACATCTCCACAAGCTCCCATTCTCACTGTGCACAACCGCGTCAACATGATGGAAGCTGTATGACTTTATATCACCAAAGCATAGCTAGGCCACCACCCATTCCTTCTCTACCGACAGCAAAGCAGCTTGGGAAACAAAACTGCTCACTCTTTTTCTTCATTTGTTGCACTGTCATTTTTGTTTCACAGAGAAATAAAATTTGGGGTTTATGCTCACGAATTACCTCCTGAGCTTCTCGGAATGTTCGGTTTTTCCCCAAACCCCGAACGTTCCAGTTTATAATCCTCATGGCTGTCGACGGGGCTGATTTCCAGTCACCGTCGATAGTTCATCAACAATAAATGGTGATTCCTCTATAGCTTCACCTTCCTCATTCTCAAGCTGTAGCTGAGTTGCTATTAGGAGTTGGTTTGGAAATCGTTGGAAAAGGGCAATATTTTTTGGGCTACTTTCTTTCAATCTTTTGGAATTTGGGTTGTACCAATTTTGAGAACTTGCTGGCCTTTTCATTACAACTTGTCCCTCTTTGTTTTTCTCTTTTTCTTCTAAATTGCGGGCTTGAGACTTCCATTTTCTCCTTATGGGCTTACACTTATTTGCATATGGCTCATTAACTCCATCCTCAGCTTCTAATTCCACTTGGCCCATGTATGCTTCTTTGTGTTGAGAGCCCATAATTTCTTTTTGCTTGTTATTGCTCTAATTCATTTCCGGCCCCTCATTCAACTCTTTTTTTGTTTTCAAAAATCATTTTTTTCCTTTAAATCGTCACCTTGAAGTTTTGATTCCCACTTTTTTCCTTCTTCAGACTTCTTTTCCGCCCTTTTTGCCTCTTCCTCATGACTTGTGATGTTGACCACTGGCCTTTCTGCGGCTGAATAGCTAGCCTTTGACCCTTTAGGTTCAGTAGCTCTATGCATTAAATGATCTACAACTACCCCTTGACCCTTGTCTTTTTCCGGATCCATTCGGGTTTGTTGCAAGCTCTCTGTTACCTCTTTCTCCATTGGATCTTGTTGTTTCTCCCTTATTGATATATGCATCAAATCTGTGCTTACTTGATCTTGAACTTTTGTAATTGGTTGACCAGGTTCTGCTTCCCATATCTCATTGCCTCTACTTTGTTTCAGCATTTTAGCTGATGTAGTTGCTTTAAGCCATGGGCCATAGGCGAGTTCATCCTTTGATTGAGACTTATAATAAGCACATTCCCTGTACTGGTGCCCAATGCGGCCGCAACAAAAACAAAAGTCAGGGAGCCTTTCGTAGTATACCAACATTGGGATGTCTTCTTCTTTATTTCTTTCTGCATCTTCCCTTTCATTCTCCATATTTTCCAGAACTACTAACTTTTTTAAAGGCTTGGTGATATCTATTGAAATCCTCATTCTAAAAAACTTGCCTATACACTCCCCGGAAGAATCGGTTTCAACTTCTTCTACCTTTCCAATAGCTCCTCCTAATTCTGCAGCTGTTTCTTTTTCCATACACATGATTGGCACATCGTGTAATTGTACCCAAAAGGATGCATGGCTAAAATCCTGCTTCTTAACATCTCCAATCCCAGACGGCTTTGTGAGAACGATAAGCGCCCTATCAAAATGCCATGGTCCCCCTGCTAGAATTCTCCGTTTGTCTTCATTCGATCCGAATTTAAACATAAAGACATTATCACCAAGGTTTTCAATTTTTATTTCCCGGCTTGTCTTCCACACCTGCTGCATTGCTGACCGCAGTCTTTCTATCCTTACTTCTCTGGAGAGAAGTATTTTTCCCACCAGACAACCATTCAATATTTTTTCCCCTTTTGTCTTCATTCCCCTCTTAAAGGTTACTTTTCCTTCCTCTTCTTCACTTAATCGAATAGATCTGCATCGCTTTATTAATTCTTCAGTATCCATTGATCTTCAAGGAGCTCAACCCCAATAAGTGCTCACCAACCTCAGTAAAAGCTTACGAACTGTTAGCTCCTGCGACTGGGCTACATTAACTAAGTTTTAATTCAACAGCATTAATGTTATTGGACTCAGAAGAAAAACTCATGAAAGAGTGACTAAATCCAGAGTTATGACAACTCTCTTCACCCCTTCATCCTTTTAGTTTTTAGAGAAAACCTCAGGAGAGGACTCCAGTAGAACTTGACTAATCATGACAATTGGAAACGTTCAAAAGACATTCACACTGAAATTTCTTTTATAAAAATAAATAAAGAAAGAAACATTTGTTTATGAGAACTTTCCATCAGATGAAGGGATGGCGACATTCCCGCGAGTTCTGGGACCCGTGGACTCTTGATGAATTTGAGGAAAAGTGTATTGAAAATGAAGAAAAAGAGTGAGTTAAGTAGAGAGAGCAAAATTCTCTTATCTTTCTCTCAACTTTCTCTCTCTTTAGTATTACTCATCAACCTTGTAACTAATCTATATTTGATTTGTATTCTGTAGTGGGCCTATTATTGCCTGCAATTATGCAAGTTATTATATATTTCTGGAGGAAATTATCACAAAATTAACGCGAGTGAGTAGTGCACGTTACAACTTAGAACGTTAAATGTAATCACTACCCACTTAACATACTGGATCATTAAAAATGCAATCTAACAATTTAATCCCGATTTGCGGTAGTCTACGAGAGTCGGATCGGATAGGAATCCGATCATCAGCTCAGTACTGCTAACCGATCATTGAATATTCAGCCCTTGCATGCTCAATAATGGCATTGAAGAAGTCCAATTGTTGTCGACCAATTACTAAGCCAATTTCAACCCCACCTTCTTCATCCCTGCATTCGTTAAGAGAGAAAGATCCATGCCCAATGTGACCCACCTCACTTTTCTTCGGTTTGCCCCACCCGAAATCTGTATCATACACGCGAAATTTTGGCGAGCCAGCAACCGTAACTAACAGACTCGGCGTTTTAAGTTTTTCTATAAAATGGGACAACGAATTTTCAGCCCCTGTTAGCGGACATTTCTTCAGTTCACAAATAGCTCTTCCAATTGCTTTGGCTGCAACAACAATCCCATTACTCCCCATTAGCTCACTTCGCTTAGCTGACCCAGATATTTGTGCTAGGCAGTTGCCAAAATATGTTGGTGGAAATGGAAGCCCAAGTCGTCCTCTGCAGTCTGCTGGTGCTATGAAGTGGGAAAGCGTGTCATCGTCCAAGTGGCCACCAGTAGTACCTTCCTTGCTCTCTTGTATCTTCATCCAAAGAACCCAAACGAAAGCGCAAGTTACCACATATGTAGATATGCGTGCTGCTGCTGGCTCGCTCTGAGTTTGAGTGGCAGCGACCACCAATTGTTTCAGTTTCTCAATCTCCGCACGTCCGAGAACCAACGTGAGACGGACCTTTTCTTGAGGAACAACTGCAGGAGGAGTAACACCATTACCACTATCGGCAGAGGAAGGAGCCGAACAATTCTTCAAAAAATTACGCCAATCATTCAAGTAGATGGAAGCGATTCCATCTGGGTCCTCGACCAAATCCTTGTCGTGGCAAGGCAAGTCTCCTAACCGATGGGTAACGGACATGGACGCCCAAGATTTCACAAAATGATTCAAACTTCTTCCATCGGCTGCCACGTGGTTGAAGGCGATCCCGATTGAAAAGCCTGAATTTGGAAAGACGGTGAATTGTACGGCCATAGTAGGCACCGCGTGCGTTTCCTCGGACAGCAAACTTGGGGTAGGCAGTTTCGGAACAAGTGACTGATGAAACGCATTATTATCTCGGGCTTGGTTAGCTGTCAGATGGTCAAAATCGTAGTCGGATTCAGCAACGGAGACCAGAACGGAGTCGCCTTCCTTGTACGAGATGTAAGGGTGATTCGGCGGCGGAGGACAAGTAAGATTGGCAGCAAAGGGGAAGAAATGCCGGAGAGTGAGGGAAAGTGAGTGCTTGAGATTGGGGTATATATTTTGCGTGAAATGAGGAGTGCTGATGTCGGGGAATTCATAGAAGAAGATACGCTGCATGGGACCTATAGAAATCCATACCATGTCCAGAAAAGTGAGAGGAATAGTTGTTGGGGACACTGAGCCCCGCGGGGGACCAACATGGCTTTCATCAACAACCCTTACCCTGTATGATGATTCAGCTGCCGTCGCCATCTCAGAGGAAACTAAGTAATTGACTTGAAGATTGCAAGATCTAGTTTTTATTTGTTGCTCCCTGTTTGTGTTGCGTACTTATAAATCAATTTAGAAAAAAAAAAGATTGCATCTGGGAAAACAAATCTGCAATTAATTAATTTTACATATAGACAACGGCACCGTCGACACTGCACGTGAATCAGTGAATGTGCCGATAACAAGCATGGGATTTATACTATCCCCAGGCGAACAGCTTTAAATAATATTTATTTCACCCGTCGTTGATTTCAATTTCAATAAAGTACAGTGGAAAGCTACTGGTGTGTTCGAGATACGTCCACGTACTAGCAAAGATTGAAAATAAAATTATTTGCTAAAATTAGGATTGAGAAAAAACCTAATTCTAGAAAAAATTGAACCGAACCGAACCGTTCCGTTCGGATCGATTTTAGTTTTAAAAAATAACCAAAATATATGATTTGTAAAAAAATCGAAATGCAGGCTCGGTTTTTGGTTCACTCAGTTGAACTGAAAAACCGAATAATTTTTGGGATTTATTTAAATCGACACGTGTTAAATTTTAATTGATTACATAAAATAACTAAAATAGGCATGCACACACACAATTACGACTATATATATATGTTACAATTTCTGCACCCAAAACAAACCCTAAACGCTAAAATCAAAATCGAAATCAAATCACCCACCCAAGAACAGCTTGTGCTCACCGTGCAACACCTTCTTCCACCGTTATTAAGTTGTAATTGTTGTTATTTTTAATAGTCTTTACAACATTATGTTTATTTAAATGGAGTATTGGAGTTTGGTTATATATTTTGAAATCTTAATATTTCATATTTTGTAAGTACCTTATTAGTAGTTAGTAAGGTATTAGTGATAAAATGTGTTTTGAATACTTTGTATTTATTGTAAATATTTGTAATGAAATTAGGATAAACTAATTGTTGAAAAAAATTATTACATTCATAAGGCCTAATGAACTAAAAATTTGGAAATTCAAAATAGTCAAGAACCGAAAAAATCGAACCGAACCAATCGGATCCGAAAAGATCCATTTATGTTTGGCTTTTATTGAGTTTGGTTCTTATTGGATTCCTTTTATAAAATAATTGATTTAAATTGATTCTGCTTAATGTCGATCCGAACTGATCCGAACCGAACCGTGCCCACCCTTAACTAAAATAAAGAAAAAAAAAATCATAATGGAATCAATTTCATGATCCCCGCAGTCACTAAGATCACTATTTTGCAATCATTATATTTATAAGGGGGAGTGGTTATTTCAACTTGAATTTTTTTTAATTAAATTTACAGCACAAATTTATTTTGAGCTATTGATATCAGATAGATATTAGAAGTCAAAGTATAGCATATAATGATTTCAATTCAGCCACTATTAAATTTCATTCAATTAATTACTTGAAATTTGTGTAAAAATTTAAGTTGAAATAACCTAACTCAATAAGTATATATTTAGTACGTTTTGTTTTTATTTATTATTTTTGTTCTAGCTGCTTGTAATGACTTTAAAACTCACTTGATAACCAAATTAAAGTCCTATGCTCATTTTCTTCTATATAAAATGAAAATCCTCTGTTTATAAGAGTTTAATTAATCTGAGATAGAATTTTTACATTATTAATTAATTATGTATACTTAAAATTTGAGTCATGCTAAGGCATAAATGTATATTTTACAGCATTGTAAAAGATTTTGCATATCACCTTTAAGTTAAAATAACCTTATCCTTTCTGTTAATATTATATGCAAATATGTACAAAATGAGAATATAACATGCAAATATGTACAAATGAGAATATAAGTCCAAATAAAATCACAATTAAAACCCAATAATAATAAGCCCAAAGAAATACATAATTAAAACCTAGTGCAAGAACCCAATATAAAAAATTAAAGGAAATAAGGGTACCTTTGATATTATTTTGTAAATAATGTTTTTTTATTTATTTTATGACATAAGAGTAATGGTAAACTAAAAACGCATTTGAAATTTAAAAATAAAATATATTTACAAAATATTTGATTATTTGTCTAAAATATAAGACATTAAAAGAGGAATGAAAAAGTTTATGTTATATGTAATTGTTGTCGATCCCACTAATAGTTGTTCTATTATTTTTTTTTTTTAAATGAAACTGAATTTTTCATTTATCAAAATCAGAGAATAGGTACAACAGATTGTCTGAAATATTATCCAACCATGAAACAGTATTCTCTTGTTCCAAAGCTTGTTTTGGTAACAATAGTTATTCTATTTATTATTATTTACGCATAAAATAGAGAAAAAAATGGCAGAGAAAGCAAGAGCGCATTGATATTCGTACGACCCCACTGACTGCAAAGGCAATTATGTTGTGAATAAATAGTAGTAGTGAACAATCGAAATTGATAAAGTGAAGGGCGATGATTTTATTTATAATGGTTTACAATTTTTTTTGCTAGATTAAAAAATGAATATTATTTGTTTTCATGGGAGACAAAAATATTACTGTTACCATACCAATGGCCTATCAAACACGTTTTTTTTCAGTTTTTTTAATTTTTGCAAAATTAAAATGAAAGTTGAGAAATAATACCATCTGGATTCCGGCCCATCAATTCTTACCCAGCCACATTTAAGATGAGAAATGAGCATGTCGAACAACTCAACCACGACGCCTTTGGCGTTCATTGTCAATTTACTACTTCTAGTTTGAGAAAGTGACATTTAGGTCCACAAATTTTTCACGCGTAGTCTAAATTAGTCTCTCATAACAATTCTTTAATATCTGCTTGATTCATTCTTGAGATCAGGCATTTATGTCTTTTCATGTAATTATGAAAATAGAATTTCTCTTAATTTAGGAGTATATTTCTACACTCTTTTTTCAGAGAACCAATTTTCAGACTGAATTACTCTTATACATACTTATTTTATATAAGTTGATATGATAATTAAATTGATTGGATTACATATTTATTAATCTAATTGATTTATTTTTATTATTTTATATCTTTATCGAATCAATAAATTTATGTCACGTCAATTTATATAAACTTAATTTGGCCATGACTATCTTAGAGCTGCTCCAAGATAAAGTATGAATCATAACCACACACGTAAAGTAATAAATAATAAAAAGTATGTTATAATTTTAATCGTATGATTATGAAATAGTACTGTAGCAGTTCAAATATAGTCGAACCTAATAAATTTACATAAAATTTTATAATTCTATCGTCACTCATATCAAAATAAACTTCAACAAAATTTCAATTGTATACTTGTGGGCCAAAACTATGTTGCGATATGGTTTCCTATTCCTTTTTTGTCTTTTTCTAGGTCAATTATAGTGGAGGCCATTTATTTATTAAAAAATAAAAAAGGTAAAAAGTTTTATATTTTTACACATTAGTCCTACACCTAAAAATTTTCAATTGCAGTGATGCTTCTGGAAGCCACAATCTATTTTAGAAGCACCTTTCGAAAATGTAGACATGAACACAATACTCCGACATCGTAGACTTGTCAATTGGGACAATATAATTTTTTTTTTTTTTTGTATTGCAATATATGTAGAGAAGTGAATGCATAATTTGCTAGAATTGAAGGGAAAAAAAATCCATTTCACCACCAAATTAAAAAATAAAAAATAAAAAAATTGGTCATGGCCATGGTGCTTTTTTCCAACACTTAGCCATTAATCTGACAAGAATATAACACAAAAAAATATATATTTGAGTGGCAAGCTTGACACAATTATTTAATTGATCATATATCCTTGTCAATTAGAGATGGCAAAATCCAGATGATTATAGTTATTAACCATTCATGTGTAAATACATAATTATTCAATATGAATATGGATATCCAAGAGTAAGTATGGGTATTTAATTTTTATTATAAATCACTATGCATTTTATAATATGAAAAACTAATTAATGTATTTACATAAAAATTCTTTTTTTTATTTAATTTCCTAAAATGATTAATAATAAAAGGTAATTAAAATTATTTTCAATATAGAATTAGAATAATAAAACAAAATTATTAGTCTTATTTTTAATTCAAAAAATTAATAAAGAAATATTTCAATTACTTTCAAATAGAGTAACTGTTTAGATTTATTTTTTTTACCCTTCTTTAATTAAGTTAATAAAATATCTTAATTGTATGAATGTGTCCTAATGACTATTTAAAATGCTGGGGTGGAATAACAAAAGTTAATTTATTTAAGTGTGCAATTAAATTTATTCTTTTTATTTAAGGAAAAAACTCAACCAAAAATACAAAATCCTTGTTCAAATGAACAAAAATGATTTTACGAATTGATAAACTAACACTTTATTATTAGTAGTAAATGAATATATTTTTTCTACATAATCGAATAATTGATAGTGTGTTAAATAAATATTATGTTACAAGAAAATAATAAAACATTAATTATATAGACTATGAAATTAAATTTATTTTCATATTTTGTACATTCCATCTATTTGAAATAGTAAAATCTCTTGTTTTAGAGAAAAAAAAAAAAAAGAAAGCATAATGTTTGAACCCTACTCACGTGGGTGAGAGGAAATTAGTTGCCATTATGTTAAATTAAAAAAATCATACACATATTTATCGTCAATTATGGTTAGTAAATAATATACAACGTTCAACTATATATTAAATTAATTAATTTATTAATTAATAAGAGAATGTATTAATGTAAATATATATTAATAAATGTAAGAATAAGTCATTTAATTGGAAACCCAATTCAATAGTGTGAAAAAATTTAAAATATTATAGACTTATATGTCAAAATTTTGAAACTTTTATTTTTTTATTTTGCATAAACAACAGAGACATTTAATGTTAATAACCTAATAAGTCATTTAAACTGTTACACAACTTTTAGGTTAAATTTAATGGTGGATTTGAAAAAGATAAAAAAAAAATGATGCCAAAACCCGTGGGTAATAAGCAGGACCCTTGTGTTGTGTTACTAATATTATAACAAAAGAAAAAAGAAGAAATTATCTGCCATCATGTCCAACCAAATTCAACGTATACACGCGATAGTCGATACATGAGTTTGATACTTTGAGAGAAAGAAGCTCGCAGAATTCTGACACATGTATGAAAACGCCAAATTTTTCCCTGTTTACATGCAAAATGCAACCAAGCAGGGTAAAAAAGTAACATTTTATTTCAATGAAAACTAAAAAATGCCAATAAAGTTAACAAATTGCGACAAAGTGGCATATTTAGTCTTTTAAGTTTTTAACACATTATATCAAAATTCTGTTCTTGTCAAACTGGCATTAACATTAATGCTATTGATCATATGGAGCTGGCTAAGTTACGGATTCTATAACTTACAGATTCAGCTTTAGCCATCCCCCATACACACCCATTTGCTGGCTTTTCTCTCCGCTCAAGATATGTGTGCTCTTCTCATTGGGTGTGTATCTTACAGATTCTGTAACATAGCAACCTCATCATATTATTATATTTAGGGATGACAAATATCCTATTATAAATGGATAATATCTTTCTAAGTACAAATCTATATTTATTCATGATGGACATTAATATTGGATATACATATGAATTTTATCTATATAGATATGAATATCCATAGATATTTAATTTTTATTATATAAAAAATAATACAAAAAATATGAAATAAAAAATAATAATATAGAATAGTTAAAAGCAATATTAGATTCCAAAATCAAATCAGAAATAATAAACATCTTTAATGACAAGTATCAAAACTATGAATTCACCAAAAGAAATTATAATATGAAATTACAAATTAATTTCAAACTAAATACAAAAAGTTCATTCTTCTAACGCATCATTAATCTCCTCTTCATCATCATTATCAGTCACTTCTCCATTCATCACCTTATCTTATCTCTAGGAATTCCACCCATTTAAAAAAAAAACTTGTAAAATATAAAGATCAAAACAAAATAAAGTGCAAAAGTGAGCTGAATTTGATACTTTTCAATTGAGCCCATATCCAATTATAACTACGCATTAAGGTCTCTAATGTACTCAGATGAAGTCTAATACGATATGGGCTTAAAAATCAACCACCCGCACTAAAAGCAGACTCAAAAGCAACTATAAAGACCGAAACAGCCAGCAAATCTCTAGCAATCTCAGACAATATAAGATATCTATCTTCCAAGATCGAAATCTAGAGTAGTCTTATCCTCCTCTTCCAAGTATCTAACTGTAACTTAACTTGTTTACAAATATGTTGGCTTTTGAATGCATTAAATTTTTTCACATCCCACATGCCCATCACAATTGAACTAGAACTAGAATTACAAACAACACTAGACTCACCAAATCCTTCAGCCAAAGTCGATCCAACCATACTCTTTTTTTTTTTCATATTTTGTGTATAAGCCAGAACAAAGAGTATGGATTCTATCAATATGAGTTGATGCATCACTACCACTAATCTGAGGAAAGAAATAATCCATTAGAATCATTTTTTATCTAGGATCCAATACAACAACATCAACCATCACACTATAGATTTCATCATAATATTTTCCAAACCTTTCTAACATACTTTTCGCCATACTTTTTTATCACATCACATGAAGAATTAAGCCAAGCATTCAATGATAATCTAATTTCACAAATTATTGGAAAAAATAAGTTAGTTGTTGGGTATTTAGTGCGAGAAAACATCTTTGTCATGGTATAGAAGGGCTTCAAATGCTCACATACTACTCTTGCCAACTCCCACTCCACTTCAATAGGCAAGTGCTTATATTGGTTATCACAATGCTTTAGACAAGTAAAAACATCTTTATAAATCAAAGCAATTTCAAACATCAAATATGTTGAATTCCACCTAGTTTTACAATCAAACACTAAACTCTTAGAACAATTCAACTTCAATTGGCGGTTAGCCGTATCTTCAAACAACTCTATCCTTTTAGGTGGTGATGTCAAATAATTAACACTATTTCTAACTTTTTCAATCCCATCACCTATCGCATCTAACCCATCCTTAACAATTAAATTTAAAATGAGAGCACAACATCTCATATGCATCAATTTTCCATTTAATAATAATGAACCAGAAGGAAACTTAGCCAACAAAAGTGGAATCGTAGCATCATTAGTGGAACAATTATCAACAATTATTGTAGATAACCTTCGATATACATTCCAATCCAACAGACACTTAGCCAATTCATTAGAAAGTGCTTCAGCAGTGTGTGGAGAAGGCACATATATAAATCTAAATAATTCAAAAAGAATAAAACAAAATTACAAATGAAAATAAAAAATAAAGTACATATAATAAAATATAAAAAATTTATTAAAATTTTAAATCGGTACCTTAAGATCTGATTTTGTAAAGTCTATGAATTGCCAATAAAATGCGTTGTCACGACCATATACCTCTTTTTTTAATTGCTAGATGTCCACATATTCGTAGTAATGGAAACTTTCGTAGTAATATCCTCCAACAAGGTCATTGTCTTAGCCTTTTCGAAATCAAACAGCTTAAAAACTTCTTTTTTAACAGCGTTCCTACAAATTTTACAGAGCAAAGGCTGAACAAAACTCATCAAATCCCTAAACCCTTCATACTCAACAAACCTAAAAGGAAGCTCATGCATAATTATCATTCTTGCTATTTTCTGTCTAGCAAGTGCTTTATCAAATGTAGTGGGATCAAATGCTGAAATTGTTGAAGTTTCAACATCTTTTTTCTTGTAGACCTTAGATGCTTGGCTAGGTCTAGAAGCTGGAGCTAGAGCTGATTCTTGTATCTGTTTAGGACACCTGTCAATATGGTTTAGTAAATGAGAAGTTCCACTTGATTGCTATCCAACAAAACCTTTGCCACAATGATTACATACTGCTTTCATTTCTCCATTAATTATTCTCCTTGTGAAATGGTCCCAAGCTCTCAAAGTTTGTCTCAATGGGCTTCCAGGCTGTCCTTCTGAGTTTCGTTTTGTACCCCTACTAGTTGAATGAGTTTGTGGATTTTCAGCATTAGCATTACTTGTGGTTTGAGGGTTTAATTAAACAACATGATCCAGATCAAGATCAAACATAATTAACCTTAAAAAAATTAACATATTAGTTTACAGAATATTATATTTTGTAGGATTCTCTCTATTTCTTGCAATCATGACAGACGGATTACAATCGTATATTAAACATAAGCAAACATTGCAATGAGATTGAAATCAAGCTTACAATCATAAAAAACAGATAAATTCACTTAACATAAGCTAATTTATCGTAGTCCATAAAATGAGCAAAACCCATATTTTGTATGTGTGTGTGTATGTGTGTGTGTCTAAAATAAATTCATAAAGATTATCTTATTTAGAAATTAGAACCAAGCAATTCTTAAATCCTAAACATGCTTGAATCATTTTAACTCGCAATTTTATTTCAACAGACTTATCAATGATGGTATGAATAATCAGTCGTTGAGATATACATCAGTCATGATCAAACACATATTCACAAATGTTATAATTGCACTGAAAAGAGATATGGAAATTAAAACACTACTGAAACATAAAATTAAAAAAAATTACAATAATGTTTTTCTTTTTTTTCCCTTGCCCAGTTGCAGTGTTGGTTGACTGGTCAGGAATGAAAGAAATTATGTACCAAAGCAGCCAATTGGCATGACATGTATAAGCTTTCACATCACCCAAATTGCAATTTTAATTTCAAAATTTTAAAATTTCAATAGAATTCATAAAATCCAAAAATACATAGACAAGAAATGATAATAACAAAATAAGAAAAGAAAATGCTTATACAAAAAAAAAATCAGTTTTGCAAATAGCCTCAAATTGTATGCGAACATTGACATTTACATTAATGCATTTCTAGACCCATTCAATTACAAGTGGCAACTAAATTTTATTATAAAATTAGGATAAATTTATTTTATATAGATATGGGTTTATTTTATAAAATTAGGACAAATTAAAACAAGATCAGAGGCGATGAATCAAACAAAATTCGGAGAGTGTCGGTGAAGAAAAAGAGAGAGATTTGAGTTACATACAAAGATGTCAAAAGAGAGAGATTTGAGTTGCAGGTTTGTCTCTACTTGTTCCCTTTCCTTAGTAATAAAGAGAACAGAGAAGAAAAGCAATGAGCGGTGAGCAATTAGCAGCCTGTGAGCAATGAGCAGCCGGCGAGTAATGAGCAGCTGGGTAGCGATCACGGCTAGCGATAATCTTAGGGTTTGCTAAATCGATAATCTCTCATGCGTCATGACATTTTTTTTATTTTTTTATTTTAATTTTATAAAATATATTTTTAACTTAAAATGGGGTAAATGGAGTAATGATTGGATTTTGAATATCCATCAAATATCCATATCCATCTAATATCTAATTGGATATTTTAAAATCTATCCATATCCGTATCCATATCAAAAATATTTTGGATGAATATTAACCAATCCAATTGGACTGGATATATGGACATCCAATTTAGATGGACCAATTTGCCATCCCTAATTACATCTTGCATTTGCTATTTTTATTTTTCGTTGTAATGCGAGGCTTTACCTTTTAAAAATTATAAGATGTTAAAAAAGTGCTCTCATTAACAAAATTTGATGATTAAAAAAATAAATAAGAAAAAAAAGAAATCAAGATACAAAAAATTGTACTAAAAGTTACCTACACAAATAGTGAAGGAAAAATAAAAGGAATTTAAGAAGCCATACTTTTTTCCATGAAATTAAGCAATGGAATATTCGAGTGTTGGATCCCGCCAATGGTTGGAAAGAAATCACATATAGAAATCCTCCTCTATACCACATTATAAATGCCCTCTTTTTAATGGGTTGTTTTATGTTCTTTTATATATTGAATCAGAGAAGAAATTGAGGAAGAAGTAAGAGAAGTCTCTCCTTTTGATAGATTAAAATGTTATATTACATTTTTTTATTTAAACAACGTTGAGGAAGTTAATTCAAAATCAAATTCCCTCTAAACTCCCATAAACCAACGTATATGGTAACTATTTGCCAGTTACCATCCTTAGGTCGGATCGGGTCAACCCATCATGGGCGACCCGTCTATCTAATATCTCCCACTCACGCATGATATGATAACATTGATACAGTAGAGTATAGAACGAAAAAATAATGAACAACCACATATATTTGATCATACATACAAATATACCGTGTAACCATGAACATATCCAAAGACCCATTCGGGTAGCCAAAACCCATATCTCAATTGCTTACCCATGCAAGAGATGTCTCAATTGCAATCTTATGCAAGAGAATTTCAACATACGTTCATTGTATCCCATTTTTAATTTGCTTTAATACTCAAACAGACTAAATCCCCTTGGTATGCCAAAATTGCACAATCTCTATATGTATTCACAATTCTAATATCTCAAATATATTACACAATTGGTCGACCAAATCACATAAAAGGAAAAAATTAAATCTTCTCATCACACTCATATCCATCAATCCAGAATAGTCATTTTCCTAGTCATGTTTCATAGACCAAATCATGTTAAGGTCATAGATAACATGCTAAAGTAACAGACACCAGCCTGAGATCTCAGAAACATAGTTGATAGTCATAGGGATACGAAAATTGACTTATAAAAAGTCATATAGAACTTACACAATGATGAAGAAGGAAGATTCTCTCATTTTCTCTTTTGGTCACCAAGTACGCGTGGTATGATACATGCGTTATAATAAATCTTCTATTTTAGGGCGTATATCTCATTATTTTAATTCATTGTACAGATTTTAGTCTAGTTGTTCTTCTACAGCGTATAACCTGAGTTCTTAAAATGAACACTTTCTTTCAGCGTCAAAATAAGATCTCACATCTGCCTTTAATTAGGTCTCTATGATGGTAGGGTACATTATAGTCAATCTATGAGAAATATTGTTTACAACCACATCTTGACTCTAATCAAGGCAACAAAATTTATAGAATAGCCTCTCTTATTTGGCTCTTAAACAAATATATTGTTTCATTATTCTACTTGTCTCATCTGAGCTTGCTCCCAGAATAATTGAGGTGACCACTCGTGTAAGAAAGTCGATCATGACCTGACAACATACTCTCATATTGTTGGGTCCATCTCATTTTAGGGTCCAAAAGCCCAAAGTTCAAAAAAAGTTGATTGATGTGTAATTAATATTAAGTTTCGGACTTGGATGAAAATTACCATGAAATTTACCTATAAAAGCAAATTGCAGCCCTAATTATGAATTGGAAAAAAAAGGCGGGGCAAAAGAAATGGCGAGAGAGAGAGAGAAAAGACAATGGAGGTTCTAATTTGGGAATAGTGATTTTAATCTTTGATTGGATAATTAGAAGATAAAATTAACTCTATTTTTCCTCAAATTTTGAGGGTAAGTTCACGGCACCACCCTCTACAATCTTTTATTTTATCCTCTTTTTGGCTATTATTTAAAATACTCACTTATTAAAAAGACAGTTATTAAGTTGCTACCGTAAGCTAAGAATACTGAGATTCTTGATGTTGTTAGCTTCTAGTATTATCTAAATAAGAATTTATGCTATAATCGCATTAAAATAGAGGAAGATTGTATTGGACTATGGTCCCGTAATTTTTCCCGCTTTGGGTTTTTCACGTAAAAATATGTGTCTTTTGTAATCGATTTTTGCTTTGGATTTTGTTAGTTTATTTTTCTGCCTATTTATTTGTGGCACACATCTTATTTTAATCACACAAAGAAGGAAAGAATTTTGTTTCTACTTAATTTATAGCTACTTGTGGTAATTCTTTTCCCAACATAATAGTATCAGAGCTTCCAAGTTGTGTGTTTAATTACTTGTGTGGTTGAGATGGAGGAATCTTTGGCATGCATGATTAAATTAAAGTCACGAAATTATGGTATTTGGAAGTCTATGATGGAAGATTTGTTACACATGAAAAACTTACATAAGCCCATTGAGGGCGAAGAAGCTAAACCCGCCGATTTAGATGATAAGAAACGGACTCAATTAAACCAGAAGGCAATGGTACTATTAGATCATGGATTGATCAGAGTGTGTACCACCATGTAGCAAAGAAATCTAGAGATGATATTTTTTGGAGGAAATTAAAGACGATTTGTGAGCAGCCAACAGCACAAAATAAAGCCAATCTGATAAAAAGGCTTGTTAACTTAAAATATAAGGGGGGCCCAATATAACTGAGCACACTGGTGAGTTTTAGGGCTTAGTTGATCAGTTGACTAATATGAAAATTATTTGAGATGATGAGTTACAACATTCTTATTGCAGCTTAATTCTTTACCTGACAGTTGGGAGATATTAGTGGTGTTAGTGAATAATTCAGCGTCGAACGAGAAATTAACCTAGATATGATTATAGATAGACTGCAAAATGAAGAATCCAGAAGAAAGAGTGTTAAAGTAGTTCCCTCTAAGTTAGATGCACTTGTTTCAGAAAAGCAAGAAAGGCGGGGTAGAAGCCAAAGCAGAAATTCCCACCAACAGAACAATGATAACCTCAAAGGAAGACTTGTGTTCATTGTTTAGCTGGAAAGACACACAGAGTAGCTTTTAAAAGATTTTTTTCATCTAGAAAATTACAAATATTTGATTTGATTCACACTAATGTTTGTATGATGCAAAGTAGATTAATAAGAAGTGTATTTTACTTTGTGACTTTTATTTATGATTGTTTTAGAAAAGTGTGGGCTTTAAAATCTAAAGACCAAGTGCTTGATATATTTAAAATTCTTCCATGTTTATGTTGAAAATGGTACAATAAGAAAATTAAAATGTGTTAGGGCAGATAATAATGGTGAGCACAAGGGACCATTAAAGCAGTATTCCAAATCCCATGGAATCAGACTTGAGAAGACTGTACCAAGTACCCTGCAGCAGAATGGTGTTGCAGAAAGGATGAATAGAACTATTAAAGAGAGGGTTAGGTGTATGCTTTCTAATGCTAAGCTTTCTAAGTCTTTATGGCAGAGGCTATGCGTACTGCAGTTGACTTGATTAACATTTCTCCTTCAGCTCCATTAGATGGCGATGTACCTGAAAGAATTTGGACCGAGAAAGATGTTTCTTATAAACACTTGAAAGTGTTTAGTGGCAGAGCATATGTTCACATTCCTAAGGTTGAGAGATCGAAGCTTGATGATAAAGCCAAGAAATGCATTTTCTTAGGCTATGTGCATGAAGAATTTGAGTACAAATTATAGGATCCAGTGGCAAGAAAATTAATCAGAAATAGAGATGTTGTGTTCCTTGAAGATCAGATAGTTGGTGATACAGAAAAAAGTGACGAGTCTTAGTTATTGATGAGCATAATTTATATACATATTTTACCCTTAATTATTTAATTGCTAGTTATTTTTATTTGTTATTTTTAATTAATTGAATTACTTTGTTGAATATGGAATTAATTGAAGATTAAGGATAAAAAGGGCATGAGGAAGTTCAAATTTGGAAGTCAAAAAGACTAAAATTGGAAGTCAATCCCTTCAAAAGATGAACGATGGGCATGCATTTGGAAAGCAAAGATTTGGCAATTTGGAGTGCATATGTTGGGCATTAAAAGAAGAAGTCATTAATTGGCCTTTTGCTTTTGTGGTCTAACGTGTGGCTAGCTTTCAAAGTTTAATAAGGAAATAATTTTAAAAGGGCTCGGTGAGTGGGATTTGAAAGTTGGTGGATGCCTTTGACTTATAATAAGTTGTGAAGAATTAATGCGATTAGAATCCAATAAGGATTAAGCAAGCCAGTAACATTATATAAAGGCAAGAGAGTAGCTTCCAGGAAAAAGAAAAGAGGTGCAGACACAAGGCTGGGAGAGAGTATTCAGCAGCAGCAACAGTTCGACTTTCATGGCTAATTTTATTTCTTGTGTTGCTCTCTATTCAAGTATGTCTAGCTAATTTTCTTACACTGAGGTTAAGGATGAAACCTTATTCAATGAAATAATTATCTTTTTATTTATTTAATTCCCTATATATGTTCTTGAATGATTATGGTTTTTATTTCACATGATTAATTAAATGTTATTAAAATCTTTTCATCAATTCTGTCATTCATTATTGATTGTTAGGATTAATATTCGATTAAATCTATACTTGGATTTATAAAGTTTATACATAATTATCTTTGATTCTATGTTTTTCATTAAATTATTTACATAGAGTGCTTAGGAAAACTTTGACTCTTTGTTGTTCAATATATTTACATGGGATGCTTAGAAGTCATATTATTAAGCAGAAAAAGAACCTCCATTAGATTTAATTACTTGGGCTCAATTGTTATATCCATGAGATGACATAAATTGATTTCGAGTTGTCACTCTAAAATTGGGGATTAATTAATATTTAGATAATTACTAATTGAATAGTGGTGGATTCCGAAACCTTGGTAATTTTTGTCTTATTGATTTCTCATTTACTTTAATTGTTTTCTTAATTTAATAAGTTTAATTTCTTTTAAAAATTCAAATTGCTCAACTAGGTTAGGATTAATATTAATTTTAGATTTAAATTAGACTTTCCAATTTATAACAATCTCTATGGGATCGACTTCGTTACCACTATTCTATTTCTAAATTCGTGCGCTTGCGAGTATATTAAAATTTTCACAACAGTTATCTCCAAAGATTCTTATTATTCCAACGCTGCCACGCACAAAGGTAGTTGCATGCTCTTCATGCATGCTACAGTGTGTGCTACAATGCGCTACAATCCGCTACAGTTTCACTACAGTGTGCTACAATGCCGTGTGCATCCTCATGCGCCGCCTTGAGCAGCTCTAATGATGTCAGGTCGAGCACCATCCGACTCAATTTTTCGTCCTAGTCCAATGGTGGCCTTATATTTTCAATCAGATGTCAGAATAAGCCGAAATCACTGAGAAACTAATTCTGGCACTATTCATCATCTTCTCCAAAAATTAGGGTTTCTGACTTCTGTAACCCTAATCCGACCAGATTCTTGTTTTGGTTATAACTTTCTCATTTTATTTTCGTTTTTAACCACATATCATTGGAAAGCTCTCAAAAAGATCTTTCCAATGATATATTACACACAATGTCAGGTTACCTAGACCAAAAGATACGAGCAAATGAAATTTCGGGTTTCATGATTTCTTAAGGTTCACGCAACCTAAACCCTAGGCCCTTTTTTATGTCTATCAATTCTACAATTTATGCATTAATTTAAGCACTAAGAACATAAAATCAACAGCCACCAGATCACACATTCCATAAATTTCAATTAACATGTGATATTCATGCTTTTTCATGAAATAAATTCAACCATATGCACGAATCCAACACAATAGAAAGCTTTGATACCAATGAAGGAAAAATAAAAGGAATTCAAGAAGCTATACCTTTTTCCAAGAAATTAAGCAGCAAAATATTCAAGTGTTGGATTACGCCAATGGTCGGAAAGAAATCACAAATGGAAATTCTCCTCTATACCACAGTGTAAATGCCCTTTTTTTAATGGGTTGTTCTATGTTCTTTTGTATATGAATCTGAAAGAAATTAATGAAGAAATAGGAGAAGTCTCTTCCTTCGATAGATTAAAATGCTATATTATACTTTGTTTTAATTTAAACAACGGTTAGGGAAGCTGATACAAAAATCAAAATTCCTTCTAAACTCCCATAAATCAACGTGTAGGGTAACTGCTTGGCAGTTACCAAACTTGGGTAGGATCGGGTCAGCCTATCATGGGCGACCTGTCCATCCAACAAATAGATAAAAACAAAATGTGTTTTTTCTTTACTAAAATAAGAAAAATAGCTACAGCTTACATGGATTAATATATGATATATGATTATCATGTTCTTATTCTCTTATAACCCCTTTAAATAAATAATTGATTGTGACTATAATATTTGAGGAGTATTAAATTCTATAGCGTGGATATTATTGGATGATTAAATTTTCTTAAATTTCGTTCATTTTTTAATCATCTAACGTGTCCACCAAATAATTGTGTAAGTGATCCGCAACGTAGCTGGACTCTAAACAATTCAAAAGAGACACAATAGATATCCATTTATTGAAAAATAATACCAGCTTTTCATGAAATGAATAATATTTTATTGTATTTCTCTACAATAATTATAAGAAAACAAGCAATCAGCAGCAATGAATCCACAGCAAGATGGAAACTTTCTTTGATGATGCATCATGAATTCATGACTGGATACTCTTCGACACAACCAGCCCATGGGCCCTTGTTAGATTCCCCAACAATGGGTCTCAAACACTGCAAAACGACGCTACCGCACTTGCTCCCAGTCCCGGCTCCAATTAGCCAAACTCTGTCACCTTTCTTCACTCTCTCTTTAGCCTCCATGTAAGCTAACTCATACCACAATGAAGAAGATGACTGGTTTCCAAATCTGTGCAATGTCATCAGAGCAGCTTCAATGTCCCTCTCCCCGAGCTTCAGATTCTTCGCTATCTCTCTAATCACCGGCCTTCCCGAAACCGGCAGGCAAAAATGTTGCACCGCGGCCTTAAAATTTGGCACATAAACATCACAAGAATTTTTAATAAACCCCTTCTTTATAACTGAAACACCAAGCCAAAATAACTCTCTAAAGGGCAAAATTTTAAAACCCAAACTTGTTATATTTGCTCTAAGAGTTTCTCCGGCGATTTGCAGCAAATCCCTGTTGAGTGTTACCCCAAGTTTCCCATTAGAGTCCTCTTCGCGCATTCCGGAATTATAAGCCTTGTCATCAAAGGCTTTATTGGTTCTCACAGTGCGAACAACTTTGTATTTTGATGATCTTTTTGCTTGTTTTTTGTTTGTTAACAAAACTGCTACACTGCCCATTCTGAAGAGGCAGTTGAGGAGCAACTTAGGCTTCTCGTTACCCGAGTACCAACCGGTGGATAATATTTCAGTGCTGAGGACAAGGGCATCGGAGTCTTTTTGGGTTTTGAGAAGGGCTTGAGCCATGTCGATGGCAAGTGCACTTGCACTGCAGCCCATGCCGGAGAGGTTAAAGTTCTTGATGTCACTCTTCATGGAGTATTTATTGATGATAATGGATGAAAGTGAGGGCGAAGGGCAAAAGCCACTACAGTTTATTATGAGGATGTCAATATCTTGAGGTGAGATCTGAACCTTGGAGAGGAGATTTTCGATGACTGGGAAGAGGACCATTTGAGCTTCTTTGATGGATTCTTGCTGATTGGTTTTTGGAGGAATGTATTGTAATGCTGGAGGGAGATAAGTCTCTTCACTTTGTCCTGAGCAAGTGAGAACTTTGGACATGAAAGCCATGCTTTCGCTGTCGAAAGTTTCTACCAATGAGGAGTTTTCAAGAAATGAGGAGAAAGGGACTCTGCAGAAGCATGGTGGCTTGTAACATGAGAAGTCCACCAGGTATGTTACTGAAGGCTTTGAAAGGTAGAATTGGAGAAGCAAAATAATTGCAAGACAAGTGAAATAGAAGAAATGGCAAATGGGTTTGAAGCGTTGATGGATCAAGAATGCTTCAATGGCAGTTACAAGAATAAGAAATAGAAATTTTAGGGTTTCATAAAGAGTTGAATGCAAGTGATCAGATAGCATATTGCCAAAGCTAGAGAGAAGAGATGCTGACATGCAGTGGGTCAGGGAGTGTCTCTGAGAAGGTTTAAATGGAGTTGAAAGTGAAGGGTACGGACAATAACATTGGAATCCCTAACTTTTTATATTTTTGTAAACAAAGAAATAGTTTATCTATTTGTATCAAATATGTCAATTAACCCTAATAAACGAATGAGGGACTTAGTTGACGCAAATGGATAAAGTATGCAGTTATTTGATAAAACATAAAGATTAATTCAGAGAACCACATGTTATTAACGCAGTAAACAGTGTTTGGCAGATGGTACTCGGTAACTATGCCGGTGATAATAAATACTCATTAAAAGCAAGGCATGGTCAGTCATACTCTTTATATTTGTCAGAGGAAGGAAATTTTCAACGATGACTCTGAGAAATTAATAAGTTGCTATAAAATTTGGACTTCGCAATACAGATCATAAATTTTATGACATAAGCTCAAGCCTATTTTGAGAGCGTAAGTTACCAATACTATTGACTGACATAAATAGAGTTAGTTGAGACCAAGTTATGGAACGGTGTGTAGAGAGTTTCAACCCTGCCTGCTTTGACGGTTTTTCCTCGTAAAATGAAAAAATTTAAGGATAATTCTTGGTGCTGCAGTTCTATATATATATATATATATATGAGGGGTGCAGCTATGTTACTACTGTAGTAACATACCACACTCTTTTGTCTTTTCCTAATCCACCGTTAGATTTAATTTAAAACAAGTGTAATGGTTAAGATGCTTGTGTTGGGTTATTAATATTATACTCCCTATTGTTTGCTGCAAAATTACAAAACTAACAAAGTTTAAAACATTGACACATAAGTCCATCAATTTACAATTTAGTATTCAATAATATTTAAAAATTTAATTATATTAAAAATATAATTAAATAATGTATTACTTAATTATATTATAACATTTAATAAGTAAAAATTGATAATTATTTAATAAGCTAATATAACTAATAATAAATACTTAAATATTATATAAAAATAAAATATTACAACATAATATTACATTGTTTAAATCTATTATAGTAATTTATATATAAAATTGATTATTAGTTAACAATTTAATATAACTAATAATAAATACTTAAATAATATATATAAATAAAAATATTATGTTATTTAATTATATTATAATAATTGGTATATAAAAATTAATTATTTTTAAATATTTACTATAACAAATAATAAATACTTAAATATCAATAAATTTGAATAATATTAATTTAAAATTAATAGTAATCTAAACAATTATATAAAATTTTATTACATATACTACAGTTCATGTTGCATCAAATATGATATTGTATTATAGTTTAATACACCTTAATGACACACACTGTAATACAATGTAACTAATGCAATACAATATATCGTGCCAAATGACCTGGATAATTTCACCGATAAATTGATTTATTCTTATATTTAAATTAATATTCTTTCTTATTAATTAATTAATTTAATATATAGTAAAACCACGTATTAATTACAACCATATTTTATAATAAATATGAGTATGAATTTGATCTCTAGTTCTTAATTTGTTGTTGATATTTTTTAATAATATTTATTCAATATACAGTAAATAATTTCAATATGCAATAAAACTATATTTATTTACCAATTAATAATTTTTTTATTGTTTAATAAGAACGTATCTAAAAGTGAGAGGGGGGTGGTGGCAACTTGCTCGTAGTTTGTTCTTATATCTATGAGCTTGAGGAATAAGTTTAGAAGCTTTTAATAAGAACTTGGAGGTCAAGCCATTTTATACTCCACACTTATTTGAGAACCTTTTTCATACTCCACATTTATTTGAGAACCTTTTTCACATCTCATGTTCAATAATTTTGAGTTAATGATAGAATTTAGTTGCTATTTGCTAGAGATATGGAGTTGAAACTAGTGGGCATGTAAAGAATTCAATCATTTTTTATATCATTTTAATTAATTTATTTAGTACAAATAAAAAATTAGTCTTATCAAGAATGTATTTGACATTTACGCAAGTATATGGAGTAAATTTTCTTTTTAAAACTTGATGGTGGGTGTGTGAATTAATAATTAAAAAATATCCTCACCTTTTGATTTAAGTTTTAAAAAATCAAAATAAGTAGGACTAATGAGTCAAAATTTAGGATTATCTGATTTTTTTTTAATTTTAGAATAAAACAGGGATTGCAGTGTAATTAACCCAAAAATTAAAAAAAAAAAGTGTGGCATGTTACATAGAAGGATCCATATATTAGGGTGCAATTGCACATCACATTTTCCAGCAGCCTGGTTTAGCAAGTTAACTTTCAGTTCTCTATTTGGGGTATCAACGAGACTTTGTATTAGCCAAGCCTTTGGGCAACATTAGTGATGCTGCATCTTTAGAAAGACAAATCAAATTGTACCCATTTTTAATATATTTCATAGATTGCTCAACTTGGACATACGTTGGCGGTTCCCAAGCAAAGCACTATCAATTCTTGCACTACAAAAGAGAAAATTAACAATGTCTTTTAAATTCAACTTCAACTGTATAAATCTTTTTCCACTACATAGAGATTAGCTCTTGTGAATCATAATTAGGTGATCCAAGACCAAGAGTGAAAGAAAGGATAGAGATTACCTCTTGTGAATCACAATTAGGTGACCCAAGACTAAGAGTGAAAGCAAGGATACTAGGAAATTTTGCTTAAGGCATATGAAAGGTGTTCTCTGTTGAGGCAAACAAATTGAGGCCTTAAGCCATTAGTAGGCTAATGGGCTCAATTTTCAGAAAGCCCATTTTTTAACATTGGTGGCCATCTTAGACATTTTGTGGGGATTCTCACTCAACTCTTCTTAATTAAGCAAGGCATAATTAATTCTTGCAATTAGGGGTGGCATTCGGATTGGGTTAGGCCTTTTGAAGCTTACAGTGCTCGGCACTTAAAACCAAGTGCATTTTCAAGTGTAACTATTGGTGGTAGTGCTAGTAGTGGGCTAACTTTTGTGGATGAAGAATATGAGGTATATGAGGACTCAGTCTTCAAAAAATATATGGAAATGGTTGTTGTCACTAGAGATCATATAGAATCGTCAAATGAGTTAAACTTTTATTTGATGGAGTCGGTTGAGTATCAAGCACTTAATTCACTGTTGATTGGGTGCTCCATTTGATATTTTGCTTTGGTAGAAGGTTAATAGTTCAAAACGCCTAATTTTATCGCAAATAGCAAGAGATGTGCTTGCAACTCCAATATCTACTATTGTATCTGAGTTCATCTTTAGTATGAGAGGTTGTGTTGTATATGAATATAAGAGTTCTATGACTCTTGACATGGTGGAAGCATTAACATTAACACAAAATTGGTTGCGATCTTCACTTTTCATGTATGCAACAACTAACCTTTAGGCGTTAGTTGAGAAAAATGAGTTTATGGATTCTCTTGTAGAAGGTACGAATATTTATGATTACTTAGTTATTTATTTTTAGGACTTTGTTATTTACTCTAAGAGTTTTTTACTTTAAGGTTTTTTTGTTTCATGTAGAGCTTTGTAAGTCGACACAACTCGACCATCCAAGTGCTCCAATATGAAGATTTTGTGTTGCAAGAATAAGAATTGATTGGATCAATAATAAGAATCAATTAATGTTGTGTTTACTTTCTAGAGTGGAAGTGAGAAGTGTAGATTTCTTCCACTTTAGTGTTTACTTGCACATTTTAAGGGAGGATTAGGAATCTCACTACGTGGACTCCACCTACTTTTAGAGTGGGGAGTGAAAGTGGGACTCCCATGGGGGGAGGTGGGAGTGGATTTTTACCCTCCTTTTATTAAATGTAATATTATTATATTTAACTAAATAATAATTTGCATTGATTCTAAGTTAAAATTACTTAAAAATAATATTATTATATTAATAAAAAATTAATAATATTACTATATACTATTTTATTTGAAAATATAATATTATAATATTTATTTAAAAATAATAGTATTATATTTATTTAATATTAATAATTATAATAAATATTTTATTCTAAGAAAATATTAATTTTGTACTAAATAATATTATTATTTTATTATTTTATATAATAATAAATTTAATATAATTATATTATATTAAATAAAATAAATAATATTATATTTTTTAATATAATTATATTTAATAAAATAAAATAAATAATATTATATTTATTTAGATAATATTATTATATTTAACTAAATAAAAATTTGGTTCGATTCTAAGTTAAAATTACTTAAAAATAATATTATCATATTAATAGAGAATTAATAATATTACTATATACTATCTTTATTTGAAAATATAATATTATTATATTAATTTAATATTAATAATTAATAATATTATTAAATAGTTTATTCTAAGAAAATATTAATTTTGTACTATGTTAATAGTAGAAATGTTTCATTTATGTTGCCCTTATCAATAATTTTTAATTTACATATTTAAAATTAAAATTAATAAAAAATTATGATATATATAATTTAGAATATTAATAATTATTATAAATTTACAAATATAATAAAGTAAATATTTATTCTTCAAATATATGTTTATTAACTTTATAATTAAAAACTACAATTCTTTAAATAAGGGTAAAATTATAATTTGAAACTATTTACTCACAATTTAAGACAAAATAAACAAATAAATTGGATTCTAATCTCCATTCTATACTTCTATTCCAGTGTAAGTAAATAACTTACTCTCACTCTTATTCCACACTCCCAATTTTAAGATTTCCACTCCAATCTAAAATGTAAACGCTACTTAAAACATTTAGGCAAAATCATAGTGCATAATGATAGTGTTGGTATAAATTCTAATGTTATTGGTGTCAATGTGTAAGTGTACATAACAAGTAATATAATGATGAGTATTCAAAATCGTCTCCACAGGGATTGATGTTATTGGATTTGCTACAACAATTCTAACAATGTAGTTTAGATTAAATTAAATTAAAATAAAATAATTAAAGAAACTAATAAACTAACTTAATTAAAAATACAACAAATGAAATCTTAAATCAAACACAAAGATGCAATCAATAATAAATGAGTAGTTGAGTGATTAAACTCACTTAATGATTTTGACAATTTTTCTAATGTTTGACTCGGTTGCTACAGTATCTGCTACAGCATTGGGCAGAATCTTTATGTATCCTCAGTTGTCGCATGTTGGATATCTTATATCCATATGCAGCCTAATAGTAATCAATTGTTATGCCAACATAAGATATAGCATTACACGCTTAAGTTCTAATTACCCTACAAAGTGAATCTCTATGTCTAGTTCATCACTAATTTTAAATTAAGCATAACCCTTTTGGACTCGAGTTAAACTCAACCTAGGAAACTCAATCTAAAACCAAGTATTACTCTGATATGTTCCACTAAGATAGGCACTTTTGTGACTCTTTCTTAACTAATATCATTAAATGGGTGATCAACCGAAATAATAAATAGAAATAAATACTATCAAAACAAAATGTTATAGCAAACATGCAACAACACATATATTCAATCAATAAACCATCAAGATTGTTTATCACTCAATCACAAATAAATTTAGTTCATGGTTTGAAAAGAAAAATAAAGAACAAAGTTTCAGCCATCAAACACATCCTCATAACTAAAAGATAAACAATAAAATAAGAGAATAATAAGAAGGATTGAGTTCCCGATTGATTTATGCAAATTCTCCTCTTCTGCAGCTCTCAATCTCTCTCTTAAATTCTGTTTTTCTTTTGTTTCTTTCTGGTTTTTCCATTTGGGTGACGGCTCCTCATTTTCTTTATGATGTGTGCTCTTTTTATAAATGAAAATTAGGGTAAACTGAAGCCTAAGGCTCACAATATTCTGAGTATCTCAAGCAAAATTTTCTCTATCGTTGTTCTAGGATTGCTACAGCATTGGTTGTTACAGCAACATTACTACAGCAACGGCTAAAACAATTGCATAGTTCCAAATTTGTTTCAATTCTTCTGTAACTAAGTTCTTTTTCATCTTTTGCAAGCCTATTGCAATAGCATTCCTTCGTTGAAATTTGAGCTTCCAATCACCTACAATTATGCACACAATCTAAGCACACAAAATTATTCTAAAACAATGCAATTTGTTAAAAATAAACTAAAATGATTATTCATGCAAAATAAAACTAAAATGCAATAAAAACATATTATTTACTCTCTAAGTAATAATGATTCAAGTATAAAAGTATCATGATAACTCTCATTTCATAGAGTTATCAGGTAGTACTAGTATACTAGTATTGGGATTACACATTATTAGGCGTATTGAGTGCAGAATGGTAGTACTCGTATAGTCATATTGAGAATATTACACCTTGTTAAGGCATATTAAGTGATTCAACTCAATGTCAATTATTACTTATCCATTGATGCTCGATTGGTGGTGGTTAATTATTAGTGATCTAGAACTGTTGTCTTGAGTGTTATGCTAGTGAAGATAGATTATTAAACTTACATATTTGTCATCTAGATATATGTTGGTGGAGATGGATTATTAATCATGTTTGTCATTTGGAGATGTAACCTTAGTGGCTTTATTGTAATCATTATTTATTTATTTTATGTTTTATTAAGCTTAAACTTTTTAAAAAGGCTTGTTGAAATGTTGAGGATGATTAGTAGTTGATATTTGCTTTTATTTTATATTGATTTGGGCTGGGATTTGAGACTTTCGGAATTTTAGATGTTTGCTAGCGGATGTGGGAAAAATAAACTATTGTAACCCGAATTGAACCTAATACAAAATTTAGACCTAAATTTTCAAAATGAATAAATTTGAAAAGCGAACTCAAACCAAATCGAACCAAATTAATTTTGGTTTGATTTAGTTTGAGATCACGTTTTGAACTTAATTGGGTTCAATTCTCCAACCCAACCATCTAAACTCGAACAACCCAAACCAAAACCTAATTTCCCCTTCTTCTTTACCTTGCAAAGCAACGAACCAACGAACAATAAAACAATGTCTCTGAATTACTCTTTGTTTAAGTATACACACAGTTATTGTAAATAAGCAAGTGTCCTAGTGTGAAAGCAAAGATAGTATCTTTTAAAAATTCTAATTGAACAGACTTTGTTTTCTTAGTTAACCTCTTATCAATTTCTTTTATGTTTATTTCTAAAAAAGATAGAGGGATGAATAGCTTAGATTAGTTTTTTACCTTTGTATCTTTTTAGAATTTGAATTTAGATAAGCAACTAAATAAAATTGCTTTATCTTTCAAAAATAAAATAAAATTGCTTCAGAAATTGTACTTTATTGCACAATTAACTATTGTAATTTCTTTTTTATAAATGCTATGCTTACCTATTTAAGATACTTAGATTGTATCCCAACTGATGTGACAAATGATATGTCACTACATGATTGGCTCAAGTGATAATGCATTTATCATTTTTAATACAAATGATGAAATTTTTATAAGTGACGCATCAATTATAATATAAACTAAGCAAGTATAACATCACTCTTCCATTTCTATATAACTTGGCTACATCAGTGAAATATGAATTTGGTTCAAATTTTTTGTTTGTTTTTGTTGGGATTTTTTTTATTTAGTTTGAAAATATTATTTTAAAAAACCCAATAGGACTTGTAAAATATAATTCATCTTGACAGTTGTCTAAGATTTGAAACTAGAGTGAGTTAACAAAGAATCTTCAATCATATATTGTTGTTCCAATAATTTATTTACATATAAAATAAGAATAATGTTAAGAATTCCAATGATCAAGTCTTAACTGATGTACCATTCAGTTATTGAATGGTAGAATATTAATTTTACCATATAAAATTCACTATCTAATAAATAAATAATGCATAATAATTCTAATTCAAATTAAGACTCAACTATTCAAATCCCTGATATTATTGTAAAATTAGTAACTTGGGAACGAGAACCTCAAGCATGACGCAACTGTTTGAGAATATATATAATTTGAATAAATAAGCTAAAGAAGGGATCAGATTGAATAAGTAGACTTTCTATTAAGGTGAATATTGTTAACGGAATGAACAGGCAAGGCTTATTCTTCTTTAATATATTATTACTTCAGACAGATTCCACAGATATGATATCTATTAAAATATTGATTTCTTGAAAGATAATCCCAGACAGATGTGTGCGTGTGCATTACTCAACTTCTAATAGAAATTAGAAACCATATATATGAAGGGTCTGTTTGATATTAAAATTGAACAATTGTAATTAAAAAGTTATAATATTAAAGTGTTTAGTAATTATTAATTATAAATTTAAGTTGATTTGATTTACCATTTATATAATTAAAAATATAAAATATCTGTATTATTTTTATCAAAACTGTTGTTTAAAAATTATATTTATTATAAATTAATTAATTTTTATTTTAAAATATTTTTACTATTTTTGTTAAAATTATTACAGCTCCTCCATGCCATAGACGGCCCAAATTGATACTGATTGCAACTAAAATGCTGGCTTTTTAATTCTTCCGTGAAAAAATTTTCAAATGTTTTGTTTTACTCCTACGGTACTTTTTTTACTCGTCCCTTAAAATTTTCATTTCTAACGCTTGACTTACAATATATATATTATGCACTTCACACGAAAACCTGAGGGGATTATTAGAGGTAATACACAATTAATTGCCAACTCGTGAATCATCGCCACAGCAAAACAATTGAAAAACCAAAAAAAGAAAAGAATCAAACAAAATTCGAATCAAAAGATAACGCATTGTCAGCTTTTGTTTCTCTTTTGGCTTGGTTACGTTCAAAGAATCTACCACCCTTCTTTGTTTGGTCCCCTATCTTATCATTCAAACCCATCTCTTTTGTTTCTCTCAATCATTCATTAACATATAAGATAGACAAACCAGAAGAAGATTCAGCTTAAAACAATAACCCCAGGGGATTAATATGCCGAAGCTATGTTGTTTTGTGTGCTTAATAACAATATTGTTTCAACTCACAAATTTAGCAAGTTCAAAACGCCAACAAGTACCAACACCACCATTGCCTCTGTCACCACTTCCTTCATTTTCACAACTCAAATGGCAGCAAAGGGAGCTGATAATGTTTCTTCATTTCGGAGTGAACACATTCACTGACTCAGAATGGGGAACCGGCAATGAAAATCCTGAGATATTCAATCCCTTGGGGCTAGATGCAAACCAGTGGGTTAACACAGCGGCTGAAGCTGGGGTTTCGCTGATGATTCTGACAGCAAAACACCACGATGGTTTTTGCCTTTGGCCTTCGAAATTTACTGAGCATTCTGTGACTCATAGTCCCTGGAAACATGGACGCGGCGACGTCGTGCAAGAGCTTGTCAATGCGGCTAAAGCCCGTGGAGTCGATGTGGGGTTGTATTTATCACCCTGGGATCGCCATGATCCAAGATATGGTCATGACTTGCAATACAATGAATATTATTTAGCTCAGTTGCAAGAATTGCTCACAAGGTATGTATCATTAAAAAAAAAAGATGGTTAATTAATTAATTCACTTGTTGTTATGTAATTTAATTGACACATGATTATTTTTTTTTATTTTTTTTTTGTTGTAAAGATATGGGGATGTGAGGGAGATTTGGTTTGATGGAGCAAAAGGTTCAAATGCGCCAAACATGTCATATTATTTTACAGATTGGTTTGCGATGGTGAAGGAGCTGCAGAGCTCAATTAACATTTTCTCCGACGCCGGTCCCGACGTTAGATGGGTTGGTAATGAAAAGGGCTTCGCCGGAAGCACTTGCTGGTCCACGATAAATCGAACTTCACTGTCAATCGGAAATGGAAGCATTGTTGAGTGAGTGCTTCTATTAAAGCCATTGTCTTCACATGAACTTTTGCGTGGTGTCGGTGTCTATTGAAATTTACATAGTGGTTTACATATCGCTTTTGGTTGTGAATTATTAGTAGCAAAATCGGTGCGTTTCAAAAGGTTTATAGTAAAATATTGACAGTAATTTTCAACAAATATTATCATCCGAAACTCCTCAAAAAATAAGTTAACAATCTTCTCTCTTGTTACGTTATATTCTTAAATTTTTCGCTCCTGGCACTCTTGGTTTTAATGTAATATTATTATTAGTTGAGAATTAAAAACAAAAACTTAAAGGGATAAGATTTTCTATTGTAAGATTTGGAGTCCTATACTAAACAATATTACATTATGCTCATATTCTATACTTTGAACAAAAATATACATCCCACTAATGAATTCTATTTGAACCCACCATCGGGTTGATTAGTGGATCACAATTTCTATACCTCATTGGCTATGTACTACAATTGTCAACACTAGAAGCGAAAATTCGTAAAGTGGCTTTATTTTTTGTTGTTATCTCAATTGGTTGAGTGTGCACGTGAAACAAAAGTTAAAAAAATGAGCACTTTTTCGGGTCGGCTGAGCTGATTGGGAACTAATTAAACAGCTTTATTAATAATTTTGCAGCTATCTAAGCACTGGCGATGCGAAAGGGACAGATTGGTTGCCAGCAGAATGTGACGTTTCAATTAGAAAGGGGTGGTTTTGGCATAAATCCGAAACACCCAAGAAATTGAGTGAGCTTCTTGAGATTTACTATAACTCGGTGGGAAGAAATTGTGTGATGCTGCTCAATGTGCCGCCCAATACAACCGGGCTGATATCCGAAACTGATGTTCAGAGACTGAGAGAATTTGGAACAGCAATCGACACAATATTTTCTAAAAATTTAGCTGAAAATTGCTTTGTGAAAGCTAGTAGCCAAAGAGCAGGCAAAGGTGGTGGCTTTGGACCCGAAAATGTGCTAGATGATGATCATCTGCGGACATATTGGGCTCCAAGAGATGGTGATGGAATAAGTGATGACCACTGGATTGAAATTAGGGCAGCGGATGAAGGGCTGAGATTCAATGTGATCAGGATTCAAGAGGCAATTGGGCTTGGTCAAAGAATCAAACGGCATGAAATTTTTGTGGATGGTAAGTTAGTGGCAGAAGGAACCACAGTGGGGCACAAGAAACTTCACAGGCTTGAAAATGGAGTGATAGATGGGCACGTTGTGAGGATCAAAATAAAGGAATCGAGGGCAGTGCCTTTAATTTCTTCAATTGGCTTGCATTTTGACCCTTATTGGCACCCAAATCGGCAGTCATTAACTTGAATCACGTGTGGCTTCTACATGAACCTTTTTCTCTTCTGTTTGCATGTGCTGGAGGGCCACGCCCATGTTCTGATGTTATATGATCTGTTTGTCTTATGTAATAAAAAGTTCACAAAAAGCATAAAGTGATAAAGCATAACTGCAATTGAAATTTCCGATGTTGCAATTACATTAGTAGTACTCGTTTCTCTCCCGAAATGCCTTGGGAGTAATTTTTTTTTTTTTCGTAATAATAATATGATAATGAAGTGGCCAAGCCAAAAAAAATTGACACATGCAAAACTGACAAATTGTAAAAGTTAAATTTATATTCCAAAACTTATATCCAAAATAAACCATGCAGTTTTTGAATTCTTTATTCCAGTTTAAATTTGGATTTGATTCTATTAAAATTTCTATCACGAGTAACACAACTCAAGCCAGAAAAATATATATAATTTTAAAAGACTACTATCTTAAATATTCCTTTCACATTTTTTAATAAATAATCCAAAGTTACTATCTTGGATAAGCATATAGATGGAGCCCTTTATCCACGTGAAGTGTGAACATGGTTCTGTAAGTAGCTTCCTTAGTCTCATCCACAAGTTTGAATCTGAAGAATTGGAGGAGAACAGCTGCCAAGATTTTCATTTGCCTGTAAGCAAATTCCTTTCCAGGGCAAATTCGAGGGCCGGCCTATAATAGAACAAAAGAGCCATTGAGTAAGATGAATCAGGCGATTGTAAATTTAGATGGAAAAAATGTCATATATATATAGACCTGAAATGCGGCAAACTTATAAGGACTTTCTGATCGGAAAACGCCATTAACAAGCCATCTTTCTGGGCGGAATTCCTCTGCGTCCTCACCCCAAATGTAGGTCATCCTACCCATGGCGTAGGTCATGTAGTTCACGCCGTCCCCTTTCTTAACTTTGAAACCATCGGGGAGAATATCATCTTCTGCTGCATTTTTTCCATCCTGCAATGAGTTTTAATTGGGGTTCTTATAAGAGGAAAGGGTAAACACTTCTGCTTTTTACAAGTCATTAGAATAACATTGGCAAACAGTTTCAAGAGCTAATGCCTAGCACTACCCCGCACCCACTCCCGTTTCACTCTCACATTTCTTGGGTCGAGGGGTTTGCTACTTTGTGTTCCCTTTTTTTTTTTTCGTTGGTTGATCAATGAGAAAGTTATTACATTGAGGGAGGCATTTGAGATTTGTACATGATGTATAATCATAGTAAAAGCTGGGATTCATACATGAAGCTTAGCAGTTATATCTTTTGTGTTTAGGAGGAAAAAGTTAAAGGTCATGGAAGGACCATAAGTCCTTTGTGCCTACATATAGTAGCTGCTGGTGACCAAAGGAGATTAGGCTCGGTGAAAATAAAATAGTTGTTAGTGACACGAGAAAATACCACAGGAACAGCTGGATACAATCTGAGTGTTTCACTCAGAGCGGCATGAAGATAGTGCATCTTCTCCAAGGCAGCTTCAGTCACCAACTTTGCAAATTCATCAGCACATAAGTTGCCCTGAGCTTCAGTTGCTTCTCTCACATCCAGTGCAGCCTTCTCTTGAATCAAAGGATGTTTACAGAGCATGTAAAAGAACCAAGTCAGTGTGTTCGCAGTCGTATCTTTACCTGCTATGATGAAATTGAGAGTGATGTCTCTCAAATATTTATCAGTCATGCTTTCTGGGTCCTTCTCACTCTCCAGCAAAAACCTTGATAGTATATCTTCTTTTCCCCTCTGCTCTGCAGAAAATTTTCAGAAAATATGTACTAAATATAGAAAAATGCATCAGTATTCAAGAAAAAATTACTCACATCAAGCTCTACATTTTTCATCTGCTCCCTCTTGCAACGAATCAGTTCAAAAATGAAGCTGTCAATGAGTTTGATGTTTCGCTTGAGGGAGGCTTCCATGCCAATGTTGAGATACCGTTTGAGTTCCCAGAATACATCAACATATCGGCAGTACACAATAAAGTTGGAGTCATCAAAGGCCTTCGTGAACTGATTTCCAAAATCATCCGAACCAGATAGAGAATTTAACTCGACTCCAAACCCGACCTTAAATATTGAATCTAGACTGGACTTCAACAGCACATCCTGCAAAATTCAAGGAAAAGTAAATCCACTAGCGAGTGTGAGTTGTATAAACTTCAGGTGGGCTCGAAATCAAATTCAAGGAATACTGAGTTTGAAGATCCAAGTAGTGATGTATTTCATTTCAGCATATTTCATCTTCGTCAGAGTATGATGACAACACCTCATAACTTCTAATAAGGAGCAGTTAGCTCTTCATTCTAGAACTTCTTTAAAAATGGTTTCCTTAATTTTCATGAACTGCAGTCATTAAACTTCAGAAAGTTGTCAATATATTTCTATTTAGAAGTACATCTTTGAAACCACCCAATCAACTATATAACAAGCACAAAGATATCAATTCTAGTAAAATAGAAACCTGCATATCTATAGCCTGTTTTGCTGCTGCTGCAACAGAAAATTTTGAAGTTAACTTTTCAGCATTAGCTCGAAAAACAGCAGAACTGAAATCTCTCAGGATTTTTGTTGAGAATTCATAACTTGCAAGCTTCCTTTGGTGGCGCCATTTATCTCCATCCACCGCAAATATCCCATCACCGAAGAGATCTCTCATCAAATTCCAGTTATAGTCGCCCTGAAATATCATGACATCCAAATTTCAAAATCAACTGACTAGTAAAGCCATTTTTCATTTTTGAAACAGCAAAGAAATTTTAGTGAGCTCATGGAATTTTATTACCTTTCCATAATTGGAGAAGTTAGTTTTTAGAATATGTTCAATATTAACTGGATCGGTAGTGAAAATTTCACTACAGGATGGTTGAAGTAAACGAAAAGTACGATACTTCTTAGCAAGTGACGTTTGGTAATCAAAAAGTCTAGAAAAGTGTATGAGCAGATTTAACATTAGACCTGCAACTGGAGGCCGTTGATCCTCAGAGATCAATTCTTTTATGTAAAATAATAGATATTTAAAAGTGAGTAGTGCCACCAAGAAGATTAGAACCCCAAACATGATTGAAACAATAGAGGCTGAAACAAATAATCCCCAAAGCAAGAAAATCATGGGAGAAGCAAAAAGGAGAGCACCCATAGTAGAAAACATTCTACTTATGATCTAGAAACTGATTTTTAGTAAGAGTTGTAGGTTTTAATTTCTTATAGAAAGCATCGTTAGCATAAAGATATAAGTGGACATATGGGATATACTCGAAAATGCCATATACTCAAAATTTGCTCATTGGGACCGTCGATGAATTGCAGTTTCAGCATAATATTCTATAAAAGCTTTTCTTCCGCTTGGCATTACCTATAGAAGTTGGTTTTCAGCATAGCGTGCATCCTCAGCTGATGTTTGATTATTTGATTTTATTCTATTAGTTATGTTTTGAGATGTAAATAGTATTCAAACAAATGAAAGTGATTGATATTGACGAAGGAATTCATTAATATAAACAGTTGATTTGCACCCATTAAGGGATCAAACTGTAAACAATCAGATATATTATAATTACCATTTGGAAGATAGCACAGGTCAGAGTGATTAATGATATATTATAATTACCATTTGGAAGATAGCACAGGTCAGAGTGATTAATGATATATTTGGACTATCAAGGGCATGAACACGAAATCTGTTGATTAGGCAGCACATATGGATCTTATATCAGTACATGTATTTAGAGTGAACAATTAAATTTTAGTCCATGCATTTAATAGATACATATTTCACACTTAATATTTGACAAATATAGGATAGAATCTTTGGGACTAGAAAATTAAGATAATTTTAAAAAATGTAATAACTTCTACAAAATCTTGATTTACAGAATTTCCCAGCTAGATTGAGTGCTTCTAATGTAAACTTGTAACAAGAATGGTTGTTTGTATATGATCTCTGAATTTTGAGTCTTACGTTTACCTGATGTCGTCAAAGAGAATAAGAAAAAACTCCACAAATCCTTTTGAGATTTCTTCCAAAAAAGAAATTCCTCTCAGGTATATGCTCAAAGGTTTACGTAGAAAGATTGAGAACATTCATAGATAATTGATGGTTCCCAGTTCAAAAATAAGTTAACAATTTGCTGGAAGATCAGCAACCTCATCATGAAACCTGTGCCTCCATCGATAACCCTCTGATATACTGCCCAAAACCTCCATTCTTCATAATTTTACTTAATCCATTCAAGATCAACACAAGCTCCTCTTTCACAACCTTAGGCGACCCTTTCATCGAAAATTCATGAACAACCCCATCTACTTCGACCGAGCTACAGCCAGGGACTTCCTTTCTAATTCCTCTTTCTTTCATTAAGTTTCTAGTTTTCTTTACATCATCAAATCTACCAGCTTTGGCATACATATCACACAAGTTCACATAGAAAGCATGGTTTAGAGGATCCAAATCAATTAAATATTGAGCTACCTTTTCGCCTAACTCCACATTTCCGTGCATTTGACAGCCCCCAAGCAATGCACCCCAAACAAACACATCTGGCTCCATTGGCATGCTTCTTATAAGCCGCTCTGCCTCACTAAAGAGACCAGCTCGGCTAAGAATGTCGATCATGCAAGCATAGTGGTAGACATGTGGTTCCACCAAGTAAACATGCCTCATCATGACAAAACACCAGCGACCTTTCTCTACTAAACCAGAATGAGCACAAGCCGACAAGAGCCCAACAAATGTCACGTGGTTCGGCCTCACCCCTTCTGCTTCCATCTCCCTAAAAGTATCAAAAGCCTCCTTGCCATACCCATTAAGCGCAAACACAGAAATCATTGCTGTCCATGCCAAGGTATCCTTCTTAGGCATTTCCTTAAAGACTCCATAAGCTCTTTCCACACAACCACATTTACCATACATATCAACCAACGCTGTGCCAATAACCACGTCACAATCAAGTCCACTTCTCCTCAAGTAACCATGTACCCATTTTCCATGATCAATAGCACCAAGATAAGCACAAGCCGAAAGTACACTAGCAATAGTAATCTTATCTGGTTTAACCATTTCCTCAACACTTGAACTTTGCATTTCTTGAAAAAGTTCCAATGCCTCCCTTGCCCTGCCGCCTTGAACAAACCCCGTAATAATCGAATTCCAAGAAAAAATATTTCTCTTCTTCATCCTCCTGAACAAATCCAATGCGACATCGAGATCCCCACTTCTCAAATAGCCAATAATCATGGCATTCCAAGAAACCACATCTCTATTCGACATTTCATCAAACAACATCCTTGCACTAGTCACAAACCCACAAGCCATGAACAAACTTATTACAGAATTTTGCACAAAAACATCATCACACACTCCAAATTTAACAACTTGGCCGTAAACACTAGCTCCTACAAGACCATCAAGCCTCTTAGTACATTCTTTTAAAAGAAATGGAAACGTGAGGCAATCAGGTGAAATGCCAGTGCAAAGCATTTGCTTGTACAGTTTCAGACATTTACCCGAATGGGTATCATTTGTTTCACTGGATTTACACGCATTGGCTCTGATCATGATGTTATATGTATAAAGATCAGACCTTTTTATGTGACTAAAAACATTGGTGGCGTAGCTTAGAGAGCCAGAAACAGATAAGGCGCAAAAGAAGAGGAGGCGGGTAATGAGGGAATGGTGATCGTTTGTTTGTAGACATGGAGATTTTATGATTTGGGTATGTATCTCTTTTAGCTCTCTCATGTTCTTGCATTCATCGATTGCATTTCTGAGAATAAGCTTAGTGGATTCTTTGTTAGGAGGTGAAACTTTGGCGGGAGAATTCAACAATGAATAACTGACCATTTGAAGTTTCTTGGACATTGACACTGGCGACGGATTAAGTGAACCATGAGAAGCCGACTTCTTTTTGTTATTTCACAAAAAGAATATAGCTCTGTTGCAAATTACCATATAGATGTCAATAAAATTGGGGGCTTGCCTTGAAAAATAAATTTAGTCACATCCGGAAAAGTTTTTAATTTTTACCTTATTTTAAAAAAAAAATTCAAAAATTTAGAGATTGCTAGCGTGAACGCCTAACTACATGACAAATTTATAATTTCAATATATTAGAGACAGTATTTTTTTCCTCTTAATAATATACTTGATTTGTTTATTTTTCATCAAATTTTCAAAAGTTGATCAATTTATTGTTCTTGTCATGTAACTTAAGAATGCTGCAAATCAAGCACTTAGTCCAATTATATTGGTTTCATTTCAGTTATTGTTAGTTCAAAATGCAAGAGATGTTGACGAGTGACTGTTTATCGTAAATTCTGCTCATGGATGTAGAATGATGATTCAGTGATTGCTCCCTGGATTTGCAGCATATTGCAAGCATTTTGTTTAAGACGTAGTCAGACTTGAGACATAATTACATTATATGTTCTTAGATTATATGAATAACCCCTTTGATCGAATATTTCTCGTAATTATATATATGTGTGACATGTCGAAGGTCCATGGTCAATGGCATGCATCATTATCCATGGCTAGAAAACATCATCGTAAATTTCTTGACCATGTGATGGGCACAACCCAAAAACTAGCAAATCAAAAGGTTCAACGAAAAAGAAAATTCTGTGAAAACGGTGATTGGGGGAGAACACGGCTTCAGAGCACGTGTGGTTTGTGGTGCCCTAAAGAAAACCTTCAATCCCATATCCTGCTTTCACTTCCCTGTAGATGGCGAGTGCTTCTTCCATGACTTTAGCTTGGGCCAGTAACTGAGCTCTCTTCTTTCCAGATGGATGGGTAGAAAGATAATCTCTTAGCTTTGAATCGCCTGCAATTTGACCCAACTTCTCGTAAACTTTAGGCGCCACACGAGGATCATAGCCAGAGGACGCGATCAAAAGCAGCCCTATATAATCTGCTTCCATTTCCATCCTATCAGATAAGACAGTAGATAATACTGAGTCAGCACTTGCAAGACAAAGATCTTCAAATGCATCTTGCCATCTTGGTCTGTGTGTTGAACACAAACTAGTCAGTTTCAACAATGTAAGTAAGTACATCACAAAGTTGAGTAAAGTCACAAAACTAAAGTAAGAGGATGTAGAGTAATAGAGATAAATGTTCAATAGAATGAAAAGAAACCATCTCAAAAGCATCTTCATAAAAAAAGGGAATTAAAAAATTAACATTTGCAGAATTTGTTTGAACAGAGGGATGTTCCTCATCCAGAATGAAAAATGATATTGGCCACCAACAAAACACTATCATGACAGAAATGATGGAACTGTTGTTTGAACAGTGCTACCATTCTATGTGCTATAGTGATACTATAGTATGAACAGTATCCCCTTTTTTGTCTTGATGGGGTTCAAATATCAGTGCTCCATCCAGAAATAGATCTTACAAAATGAGTGCAACTAAATTAGACCTACTGGACAGCATAGAGCACAATGTCAGACGACTACTCTAAGGTTTTACAGGCAAACAAGTACATAAGGTTCAGCGGACTGAATGAGTGCTCAAAGCAGATCGAGTGAATCAATGACTCCCAGCAAGATAATGAGTTGAAGCAAATTATATTTCACCCAGAGAATAAAAAAGCAAGACTAGGCAGAGTACTTTTTTTTTTATTGAAGGCAGAGTGCTTAAGAACTGGAAGATTGCCTGTTTTACTCTCAACTAAATGTTGGTATACTAGAGGAAGTCTCTTAGGGCTATGGATTTACTATTAATGGGATTGATCAACTACAAACAAAATTGGGATATAAATAAACCAAGCTCTCAACTATTTGTGTTCAAGCTCGACAAGATTTTGATTCTGATCAATTCACCTAACAGAGGAACCTAGCTTGAACTCAATGTTAAACTCATTTACTTTTTGGGAACAAACTCAGACCTCCAGAGTATTCACCCAGGAGCTTTAGTGTAGTGTAGTGGTCGTATGCCTTTATATATATATATATATGTATATATATATATATATCACAATAACTTTTTCTAGAAAAATTAGAGAAAAAGGTTACATCCTAGTCTTGAGTTCAAGAGCAAGTTTTTTGAACTCTATGCAACTTGATAATCTTACCAAGGATCAGCTTGGTTGAAGTCAAGTTTTACTCAAGCTATGAAAACTTTGTTTCAGCAATATGTTTCTTGAATAGTTTCAAGGACATTTCAGAAGGGTCCTATGTTGACCACTCACAACAGTTTAATAGCTTCTTCTTTTTATAATCATGGCCGAGGGTAAATTATCAAAAACTCTTCCAGTTTTTAGTGTTTATGACCTGGCAAGCTTTCAGCTCCAAATGGTACTTAAATAAATATAAGAATCACAATCCAAACCTACAAATGGAACATAAACAGATGACTGTTACAGAGCAGAACACCGTGATAAATGTTCACAACAAGCTTCAGGAAAATGACAAAAGAAGCAGTAAATTCCAGTATGAGACTCACAGAAGTCTTACAGTCCAGTTCTACTTAATATTTGTGTGAGATATTAGAAATAGACTAGAGGAAGAATTTGACACAGCCAAGGTTAACAGTTATCTAAACATATTTGCATACTATTACTGTAAATCATTGTTAGATCCTTGTTCTATAAACTGTAGAATCCCAAGCATCAAAAAGCTACAAGAGAACTAATTCTTCCCGCAGCAGTCTAAGGATGCACTTCTACTCCTTAAAAACATTTTACTCCTTTCTATAGACAGAACCATAAAAATCCCCATGAAAAAAAAGGGATACTCCCTGGAAGAACCCTTCTTCTGATGCAAATCATCCATAAGCTAATTAAGACAGAAGGTTTTCCCCAGATCAGGTAAGATAATATGCCAAATGACAGTTGAGATGTGAGAAATTCCTATCATAATGTTATCGCATCAGAAGTTCTAAAACCTTTTTTTTTTGGGTAATCTTTTTTATCTTTTTTGGGTTTTTGGGTAAGTGGTAATAAGAGCACTGGATGAATGCTGACGCATATTCATTGCCGCCAGACATAAGTGAAACAAAAAGAATAAAAAATACTGGTAAAAAGAATGTGTCATGCTAATCCACTAGGTTCCTATACAGCCATTTTCTCAACAAGATTGACAGCGTTAATCAATAGACAGTGCAAGCCTAATTGTAATTTTTAAACATCATCATATCACAAAAACAAGCAAACATGCCCACAAATTCCAAAAACTGTTCGAGAGAATAAACAAAGAAACACACTTGCGAGAGAAAGGAAGCCTCAAGAAAAGAGTTGACATTGTGTTGACAACATCAGGCATAACGAATTGATACAGAATCAGCTGTAAAATGGCAAACCACAGATTCTTTGTAATCCCCTCGGCTGCATGTCGGGCCACAGCATGCGCAACCTAATTAGAAAATCAGGCATAAACCATGAACGCATCCTTATCAATCTAGTATAAATCCAGTAATATATCTATACCTCATGACCAATAATGGTTGCTATCTCCGCATCAGTTCTAAAATGCTCTAGCAACCCTGTGAAGACCACAATCTTTCCACCAGGTAGGCAAAAAGCATTAATAACAGGCTCATTCACGACCAAAACCTCCCAATTCAATCCATCCAAATGAGAAGTTGCCGACTGTAACCCCTTCTCTTGTCCCTTCTTCCTACTCTGCTGAACCCACTTATCATCAAGAATCTCATCTTCCTGATGCCATTTCCCCTCAGTCTTTCCCCTTTCACTATTCTCACTCAACGCCCTTAATGTATCACGAGCTGCTCTCCCCTCATTTACAAAATCAGTCTCAGTAGATGCATACCCCATATCACTCCAAACAGTCTCATGCTTCAACCCCCTTTGCAAAGCCTCAATTATGTCCTTCGCTATCAATCTAACCCTCACACTATCCGGGTGTATCGCAGGCAATATTTTGCCCTTAAAAGCAGCTTTCATTTGCTGAAACTGAGACTCACCAAGCTGTCTCTCCACAGCTTTGGACAAAAGCACAAAATGGGTTCGTTTAGTGTACGGTACGGTCTCTAGATTCCCCAAATACAAAGTGATAAAAGCCCCGGAACCTATAACCACAACAATAAACACAGTTCTTGGATTCTGTAACCATTTTCTTGGTCCGCGTGGCCTAAAATGTTGTACATGGTAACGATCTACATAGTAATATCTCTTAGCAGTGTTAAAATTTGGATTACAATAACTATTTCTTAGTCTTTGAGAAATACAAGAATATGAATAAAACCCAGAAGAAAACTTAGCTGAATTTGCGGACCCATTTGAGTAAACTCTTGAGCAAGATTCTTGGACCGGAGATTTAGGAACAGCCTTCGAAGAAAGATTGCGAAAGGCATCGAGAGCGGCTTTTGCTCTTCTGTAATAAGCCATGCGTGTGATTACTAATAAACATGCACGATGCAATTAAGAATCAAGTAATGCTTGAGGGAAGAGATGTAGGAGAGTTTAGTGTAGAATAGAGTAGACGTGTCTAGATGAGGGAAACGATGGGACTGTTTTTGTGTCGACAGGTGGGTTCGGTCGGGTCTTTTCCGGGTCGGCTATTGAATCGGATCTCTTCATGTGAAATGGGGGCATGCATGTCATTGAATTGGTGCGCAAGAAATGCTTAGGCAGTTAAGGGTGAATGTGTCACAAGAGTCAAAAGTGAGGCATCAATTTAAACTTAAACTATTTGCTTAAAAAAAAAAAAAATGGGAGAGAGAGAGAGAGAATGGTGTATGTATAACTAAACCATTATTGGGTGATAGAAAGATAAAACCTTATTAATTAAGAGTAATGATACAGCCACAAACTCTTGTACAAATTTATTTTGTATAAACTGACGTGGCATTTAATTCATTGGTTGAATGAAAATATAAATTAATAAAAATAAATCATGTGGGCTAAGTGATATTTAATTCAACCAATCTTATCATGCCACATCAGTTTGTACAAAATAAATTTGTACAAGAATTTGTGACTGTATCATTACTCATTAATTAAATTATAAATGATAAAAATATGCAGGTAAAATCTTGTCATTTTATAAAGCAAAATGGTGCACATTGGTGATTGTATGGGCGCCGAATTAGACCTTATAATAACAAAATCAATTTTCCTCTTATTTACAAAATTGCACAATACAATAATATATGTAGCATTGCTGACCTGAATATAATATTAATATTGGAATAGAATTGGTCTTGCATATGTGATGATTATACGACCACCAGGCAAATGAACACTACTACGTGTGGTATCACTCGCTATGATTAGATTAACTAAATTGTACAGCACATAGTGGCGTCCCCTCAGCAACATAACATGAATGGCCGCTGGAACTACATCATTTTACTTCCACAACTGCTGTTTTGTTTCCCTCGGGTTCTTGCTTATTTGAAAATAGCAATATACAAATAAATAAATAAATAATGGTAAATGGTAAGCAGCCAAAAACGTTATCGGAGATATCCAAGGAGGTCTGTTTACATCACTCAAAAACAATACAATTTGAGCAAATTTTGATTTTTCGAATGGCAGAAATTTTGGACCAAACTTTCACAACCACTCGGCTCCTTCTGATTACAACAAAAACAAGAATGCACTAATTTTTTCTGCTTAAATTAGAAGAAATCAGTAATCGTCTTCTTACAATATCATCAAAATTTAAGGATCATGGGGAGTAGTTATAAACCCCGAGAACCTGAACAAATATTGGCCTAACCCTAAAAATAAATGGGGGAAAAAAAGGGGGGCAAAAATACTATATCGAGCCAATCTAGGGATGAAATCCATGGATACAGCCCCATATATTTTCTTCATTATCAGAAAATTAATTTGCCTATACCATAAATACTTCTGTCACTGAACAGAATAAGATTCGTGGCAGCTGAAGTCCTTCACCATCTGTTGCCACCACCACGACCCTTACTACCTCTAAACCCACCGGAGAACCTATCATTTCTCCTATCAGAAAATCCACCACCTCTGCCACCTGAAAACCTGTTACCACCTCTTCCACCAAAGCCACCACGACCACCACCACCAAATCTTCCTCTTGACTGTTCCCTTTCTTGCAAGGGTGGCAATTGTTTCAACACTTCCAAGCTGACGTTAGCAGCATTGTCCGCACCTGCGACAAAAGGAAAAATTGAAATAAAAGAAGAAAACTTAAGCAATTTCACGAGAATAGCACAATCAAAACCATGATCAAGAAAATACTCTCTTTGAGAGTAAACGAGGAACCAGGTTGAGGAAACACCACAAAGAATTACATGAATATGTTTAATAACTCGTGAACAAATTATAAAACAGTCAGGTACCAGATCGAAACAAGTCCAAATCTGCCACTGGTACATCAAAAACCGCACCATTTCCATCAGCGGTCAGAGCCATACCCTTCACTAACTCTACTTTTTCCTCAGGCAAGAATCTTCTCAAGACACCAAAAGCAAAGCTGCAATATAATTCATGATATTATAAAATGTCAGATGCCATTAAAAAATAAATGTTATGGCTCAACTCACAAAGTAAAACAGTGTACAAAAAAGCCATAGGCACCCAAACTGAGAAAAATTATATTTCCACTAACAAAGCGCAGAACAAATTATTTCACAAGTATGCATATACAATTCCTTCAAATCAATCAGCAATCAAAGATTAGCAAGAGGAGGAATCCAATATCTCTGGAGAAGCAAGGCCATGTTTCCCAAATGTTCATGATAGAAGCACAAAATGTCTAAGAACACGATGGTCATAAGGGAAAAATATCAATCTATGAACACCAGCCCATAATCAGCCAATCACCAATTCCAGACATCACAAAGCAACATCCAGTTTTGGAAGGTTAAACCAGAGAAATGTATAATCCTCTAACTAGATCAATTTATATGCTTCACCATAAAAGATCCATATGAATCAAGTGGTAGGGTTCATAATGTTTTAAATATGTTGACATCAAATATAATAAAAAACTGAGAAACAATTTAGGAACTCACGATGGTGTGTAGATGGGCTTTCCTGCTTCAAGAACCACTGTAACATGATCCTCCAAAGAACTAAGAAGTGATCTACTCTTTATCTCAGTATAACCCTGTGAATAAGGAAAGAAGTGCTCAGAATATACAAAATTCAGATGTCAGCCGAAAAAAGCACATTGTGCCTGACGTTAGTGATAATGAATTCGAGGAAGAAGAAAAAAGAAAAGCACTTACTACAGCCTTGGCTAGTGCTTTTGCAAGCAGCTCTGCTGCTGATAGACCAGAATTATTCAACAGCTCCTCAGCAGCGGACTTGAAAGCGGGAATTACACTGCAATCAATTCATATGTATTAATGACCCATGGAACCTACAGCACTTAAGCATATTAAAGAACTGACATAGCAAGTATACCTATCAGAAACTTGGGTTATTGTTTCAGCAGCTTCCACACCTGCAGCCTTGGCAATATCAGCTGGCTGTGGAGCAGATATGTGCTCAAATTTCACACCAGATTCTCTTTCTATCTTAGATACACTTGACTTTCTAGGATCATAAAGCATTACAGCAACTCCAGTATTGCCTGGGGGTTGGGGGTGGGAAATTGAAAAAAAAAAGCACCTCAGCATTCCGTGAAACAGTGTGCATTTAAAACAGGAAATAAATGCACATTTTCATACCTGCTCTTCCAGTACGTCCAGATCGATGTATATAGGCTTCTACATCACGAGGAGGCTCACACTAAAAACAAAGGTCTGTTTAAGTATATACCGGAAAAAGACATTACATAAAGCCTCCCAAAAATACATGCAAACAAACCTGAATAATTAACTGCACATCATTAATGTCCAAACCCCGTGCCGCCACATTTGTGGCAACTAATGTCATGAACTTTCCTGACCTGAACCCAGCAAGTGTCACCTGCAAGATCACAAATTCAATAAAGTTGTCACGATTGATTATTAAAAATCAAAACAAAAACATCAAGTGATTTTGTTCTTTAGCAAATATTTTTAGTGTACAAGATTCTCATAAACAGAAAATGATAGTTTCTTTCAATCATTTCAACTTGATAGCAAACTAGCTAAAATAAACAATTCAGCAGCCACCATGCTTCCATTCATGAGTCATGATTAAAGCAACTTGTCAAAAACTACAGTTTTTCAAATGAGAGATTACTGCAAAATTTTGAAAGACTGAGCATTGGATGGCTCATCAAGCATTGTTTTCTTTGAATGTGCTGAAAATATATGTTGCCAGAGCAGAGACGGTATATAAGCTCAAAAACTGATTGACCCTTTGCTTTCATCATAACATGTCAAAAAAAGAAGAATCCTGCTGAACAACTTACCTCACGTTGAGACTGCTGTATGTCCCCATGTAAAGCCCGTGCACCAGGCAGCAAGTCAGCAAGCTGAGAAGCACTTTCCTTTGTCTCGGTGAAAATAATAGTTCGGCCTCCACTGAATCAGAAGAATCACACAATTGCTAAGGCAAAATGAAATAATAAACTGTGAAGAGCAACAATCAATCATGCTTATTATTAAACAGTAACTGAGAACTAGAAACAACTGACCTGCTATAACAACGAATGATATCAGGAATGACTTGAGATCTCGCTGAACTAGAACAAGGAAGAACAATATGCCGGACATTGGTACTAGCCTTCATTTTCTCATTGCCAACAAGATCTATGGTTTTCTTGTCTGATTTAAGAAACTTGGTGGAAATCTGAAAATGGAAGACGAAGGGTTCAGTTATACAGAGAAAGGAGATAGTCATGACATGTAAATTACAGAACTACTTTTAGAATTTGAGAAGATCTAACATATAATCAGGAAAGGAATAATCCAGAATCAAAATTGGGAAACACACATGCTTCACCCAGCTTGGCAAGGTGGCACTGAAGAGAAGTGTCTGAACTTTATTAGCATCCTCGACTTTACCTGCATATTTCAATTAAAGACCATGAAAATTGCCTTATGAAAACCAGTATATGGGAACTCCGCGTACTCTATATCAAGAATACAAACCCAGAATAAGTTCAACATCTTCAACGAAACCCATCCTAAGCATCTCATCAGCCTCATCAAGGACCCGAAACTTCAATGAACTCAAGTCAATATTGCCCCTCTCAATGTGATCCTGTACCATATGTAAATTTCAGTTGACAACCACATGATCAATCAAAATACCCCAACTTTGACATACTTATTCAGGAAATCCATAACTAATACAACAGGTCATGTCAAAATTCTATTTTCTAGCACGGAAATTTTTTGTAAATGGCTAACCTTAATACGTCCAGGGGTTCCAATGACTACATCAATCCCTTTCTTTAATTTAAACTCCTGAGCATGATAAGGAGCTCCTCCATATAAGCAACATGAGGTCAGTCCCACTGCCCCGCCATAGACATCAAAGTCCTCATGAACCTAAAACAAACCCAAAAACAAAATGTCACCAGACAAACCAACCAAAAAAAAAATGAATAAACTTTTTTATAACTCCTATTTCATACCTGTTTGGCCAATTCCCTAGTAGGCAAAAGTACCAAAACACTTGGAGCCCTGCCATATCCAGTCTTCTTGGACGCTTTTGTTGGCCCATTCGTTAGAGACTCTAAAATTGGCAACACAAAGGCTAAAGTTTTACCCTGCACGGTTCAAAACACGGCTAAATATACAATCATATTCAGGTAAAAAGTATTTGATCGAACAGATATTTGCTACTACAGAAAAAATTGAAATATGATTTAATTTTTACCTAAAAACTCAATAATTCTTCTAATTTTACGATTAATAACACAACTAAACAATTACTTGCTTACACTAGCTAATCAAAATTAACAAATTACACAAAATTTAGTTATTATACCTGACCGGTCCGTGCACGTCCGACTAAATCAGAGCCATCAAGAACCATATCAAAAGTCATAGCTTGAATAGGAAACAAAGACTCAATCCCCTTGGACTTGAGCTTTTCCCTTAATGGCACCGATATTCTAAACCTCGAAACCGCATTCGGATGTTCGCTTTCACCCCTCTCCTGCTCTTCCACTCCAGCCTCAGGCTCAACTTTCGCTTTCTTCTTCTTCTTTTTCTCCTTCTCCGATTTCAAATTCACCGGCTCGCCTAACTCCGAGCTCGTTTCGCTTCTCTCTTCCTCCTCCTCAATCTCCGATTCCTTCCGCTTCTTACTACTCTCCTTCTTCTTGCTCTTCTTCTTATCCGAACTCTTCTCAGTTAACGCCGCCTCCGTTTCTTCGAAGTCCTTGAGAGCCATTTTCTTATTCATCTTCTTCTCGTCTTTCACTTCTTTTCCGTCAAACAAAGCGATCGAAGGCATGAATGGTTATGTTAAGTTACAAAAATTAAAATGAGATACAAAGAAACAGCAGAGGGCGTCTCCTGCTACAAATTTGATGTGGCAATGAGTTGCGGGAGCAGGAGAGAACGAGGAGGCAAAGAGTTTAGGGTTTCTGCTTTTATGGTTTAGCAGAGGAGAGATTCTCAACCGTCAGATATGAAACCCTATTTTGTTTTGATATCTACCGTTAGATTTTAACACTTTTTGCTTCCAAAAGCGGTTGTACTCGGAGCTGATGTCACAGCATAAAAGCACTTGTTATTCGTGGTGAAACAATTATTCCGATGCCCCAACTTTTAACTATTGTCAATAATACCACATAAGATTTGGAATTGGTCTTTAACAGCCATTAAGTAAACCAACAATCAAGTAACTTTCATATTTACAGAAAAAGAAAAATCGTCAAAACATACAAAAGTAACGATAACATAGAGAAAATTATGGAGGTAATTGCAGCAGATACACCTTCATACTTTCAAAATTATTTCTATACCCTAAAAATAGAATTTACCAAAATTTTCATGAATATCCTCTAAAAACTCACATGAAATTACTAAACTATCATCATCTTAAAACACTTACACAAATCAAACATAACATGACTCAAACAAACACTCATACATGTTGAACTAGACATCAAAAGGGGAAGCTGCTGCAACTGAGAAAGAGAAGCTTGGTTTGTTACTGCACAATTGGCGACGAAAATTGATTTTTTGCTGCAAAATTGTTGGAACCTAACTACTTTAGGAAAGTAATTCCTTGTAATTAAATTTTTTTTTATATTTAAAGAAAAATAAAAAATTTAGGATCTTATATTGTAAAAATAAATTAAATTAGTTGTAAGTCTCTCATAACATACAAATTTCTAGTTTTTTGTTCCATGTAAATGGTGAAAAATTGATGGATTGTACCGATGATAATTCGGTTGTGTAAGGTCATGTAACATATGATTTGATTGTGTAAGATCATGTAACACAGGATTCAAGGTCGTGTAATACACTCATGTAATACACAATCCTCAGTCGTATATGGCATGACTTTTTGTATTATTACGTGATCTTGAATCATGTATTACAGGACTTTCACGCCTTCATATATTACACAACTTCATGTTTTGCAAGACCTTCATGTATTACACGACTTCATATATTACGCGATTACACAACCTCCATGTATTACACGACTTTGTTCATTATTCATTAGAATAATTTAGTTCTTTAAAGACTTAATTTGTTATAAGAATTTATATTTGTTGCTATGTAGAAAATGTCAATGAAAATTATTCAAAAAAAAAAAAAGAAGTGAATACATAGTTGTATTTGTGTAAGAGGTTATAAGAGATTTTGAGAGAATTTCAGTAAGAAGAGATTTGAATTTAAGAACTAAGAAGACAGTGAAAAGCAGTAGATTTCATGCATTCACATTTTAGATTTCATACATATTTGTTAGGGTTTTTGTGAAAAAAAAGGGATATTTAAATAATTTTACAACTATTAAAGGGTATTTAATTAAAAACCCCCAAATTAATGATGCTCAGAGCATCTCCAAAAGACTTTTTAGATTTTACTCTTCAAATATCAATTTGCTTACTAATGTGGCAAATAAGTGGGTGGAAAAATACAATTTCCTCCAAAAGACTCATCAAATAAGAATAAATTAACATTATTTTAATCAAATCTTTCCACTATTAAATTGAATTGCTGTTATATTTTTGAAAGGAAACATAAATAATAATTATTGCACTCTTATCTTTTCAATAAATAATAATAAAATATTAATAAAAGAGGGAGAAAATCACTAAGTAATATTGAAAAGTGATAAACAAATCGTATCTGAAAAATGTAAATTAACGTGTCTTTTGAAGTATTTAATAAAATTTTATTTAAAAAATCTTTTAGAGATGCTCTCATGACAGTGAACATATTCTCCGAACCAAATAAGTTTAGTTTTATTTCTTGTCTCAATTGACTAATTCCCTGCCCGCTCGATTTGTCAACATTCACAGCAAAGTCAAATGTCCAGTGGCTTGCGCCAATGGGCAACAAAGGAGAACCTTCCCAAATTTGCAAGCTCGCCCAACTGATTAGAGATGATACATCAAGAATTAAAATCAACTATCACACGAGACTTTAAGGAATAAGAAGGGTCAGCGATTTACGAGCTTTTAATTTACTGCAGAGCAACAGTCAAGTCAGTAAAATATACTGTTCAATGATCCCAAATTTTTATAGAGTGCTCTGAGAAACGGTTCTCACAAAAGCATCTGGTAACACCTTCTAGAGTAGTATTTAATGAGTGCTCTGTTCTCTCACAAAATAATCCAAGTGATAATTCATAATAGACCTGGATTACATCTGACTATAACTAACAAAATGCAGATTATATGTAATTGTATGATACACAAACAACAGCAAATGATGATTGAGAGATCACAGTGGAGCACTTTGGACAAGTCCTATAATCACGAACGCTAAACATCTGGGAGCTTACAACAGAGCACATAAGAGGAGTCCCAGAATCACATACACAGACCATCTGGGTACATGTTGTTGATGTGCAGAAGAAGCACTTCGGCACAGATTGAATCCATACCAGATATCACTGGGAATAAAGGTGTTGTAGTAAAATGAGACAGCTCTCGAATTAGCACCATAAATCTTCACACTCTCTGGTTTCCAACCATCCGGTCCAGTTCGATACAAATACACATAACAGATTTGATACGCACATGGTCCTCTTATCTCAAATGTATCAGAGGAGCAACTTTCAAATGCATCGGTAGACGGATCATCAAGTCTTGGTGCATAAATCTGATTACAAATGTTTCAAATATATTAGTAATCCACATTTGACTACAAGAATAGTGTAGTTTTATATTTCTAGATAAACCTGACCTTTAGAAACAAAATGAATGCATTACATAAAGAATTGCTTTCAGTTGTATTTAATATGGAGCAACAACACATCTACTAATAGGTTACGAGAATTCCACTCAAAATCCCTTAAATTAGTTCAACTTTCATAAGAAGTTTGATATGTGCTCTGGCCAAGCATACTTCAAAGTGAACTCAGGAAATTCAAAGAAAACACTAGCACAACAAACTGGGACACTCAAACCATCAATCATGAGAAGAAGGCAAGGAGCTAAGGAGGTGCCCCCCACCGCAACGATGGTTTACAAGTTTGAGACTATTCTGGGTCCGAACAAAACATTTTCAATTAGGCATTGTGGCCTACTTGTATTATAGTGTTAAGCTGAAATAAACAAATATCTCCTTCAAGAGCACAAAAGCATTTCGCCCAGGAACAGGATCTCAAATGAAAAGAACCCAATGCAAAGACTAAGACTACGAGCCCATTTCTGGTTGTTGTGCTTGAACTTAATTTAAAAGGCACAACTGAAGTTTACTCAACTGCTAATCGCCAACTTTATAACTTAACGACAAGTGATTCAATTTCACAGCAATTGTTGACTAAAACCACTGCAATTCAAACCCAAACTGATCTTACATCCATGCATTTATTAACTCCAGCCAACTGAACTTTACCCTAATATACTTTCTCTGCTCTGCTCTCAAAAATAAAATGAAATTAAAAAGCCTACAGTTAAATACATAAAAATTTCTACATCACTGGTCATCACTTTCCATTTAAGCAAACAAAAATCTAATTATCAATTTCCTTCCTAAAAATGAAATCCAGAATCACCATTAAAAAAAAAAAGGACAAAAACACTGATTTAAAAACTGAAGAAATTAAAAGATACTTTTAAATTTTAAAAAATAAAATTGAAAACCTGATTGCCGTAAGCATCTCCAAAAGCAATACTGATCTGATCGCGAGTGTACTTGCTTGAGGAACAGCTGGTAGTTATGACCACCGTGTAAGAACAGCTCCCTAGGTTCTATTTTTTGGTTAAAACATTAAACGATTATCAACAACTACTCAAAAAATAATAAATTTATTAAAAAAAGAGAGAGAGATAAAATAATAACTACGGTACCTGAATATAACTAACGTTAAAGGACTCGAAAGCTCGAGGCTTCAGCTGCAAGCTCGTCGTTTCGGCTTCAGATAGCGTGAACGCAAAGGCCAACAGAAGCAGAATGGGAGCTGCGATTTTCATTTTCGATTTTCGATTTTTTTTTCTTTTTTCCTGTTAATTTTTTATTCAATTCCCCAGAAACCTTGTTTAAATATGCTAATGTTGCCGCAGCCTGCGGGTAGTTGAATCGTGTGGGGTGAATAAAAAGTTAGCAAGCCTGTGTTTTTTGGGAAATTTACAAATCCCCGACGTTCCATCGCTCTTAAGGGCAAATCTGTCTTTTAACTATTTTCACTGTGTGAGTAGTGGCCGGCCGGCCATGTTCTATAAGCAACTGAGCGTTAGCCAAAACTATTTCAATTTTATTTTTTAAATACTTATTTATTTACCTAACAAAATATGACATCCTTTAAAAAACTCTTTAAATAAAAATAAATTAATATTATTTTAATTAAATTATTTTCTCAACCAAAATAATAATAATAGTAATTATAGTACTTATTTTTTTAATAATAATGAGATAAAAAATAATATAATATTAATTGAAAATAAAAGTCACTCTTTAATATTGAGAAGAGAGAATGACAATCTAACTTGAAAAATCTCTTTTGTATAATTTTTTGAACATTTATTAATAATGTGACTACTTCAGATGAGAAATAAAATATTATTTAATGAGTCTTTTCGTTTTAGTACTTAACTTATTCAATGACTGAATATAATTCTTCTAAGAAAATGAATATTACTTGTACAATAAATAATCACTATAAATATAAAAGTTGGGTTCACTTGTAAATCACTCAATTTCTCTGTAAATAAACAGTTTTTAGTATAAGAAAAATGGTAGATCTATTGAAAGATAGGATATTATTAGTATTTTGTATGTGAGAAAAATATTAAATTAATTATAATAATTTTTCACATAATAGATTTTTCTCTTATTGTTCTTTGTAGCTATAGTTTTTTTTAATATATGAATTTTTCATGCAAATTCTTATATTATATGATTGATTTTATTGTTTGTTTATTTTTTATTTGATATTTTAATTTACAAGATCTTAAATAGATTAAAAATTCGTGACAATAGTCCACTAAAATATATATAACCTTATCTTCACCAAAATAAAATATTTGGCCATCGTCCTCAAATGTATCGTTATCATAATAGATGTTTGTACTATTTTTCCTACGGGTCAGATTCACCCATAGAAAAATTGAGTTTAGGTACGCGGACTATTTTCTTTTTTTAAAAGTTTTTGACTTTGAAGATCGCACGATCAAATCTGAGAGAAATCTGGGTAGGGAATATATTAATAATTTTAATGCATAATATATATGATACAGAGATAAGGGGGCTATATGATATAAAGCTAAGGAGCTGAGCACTTAATTAAGCTTATTATTCCAGTGAGACAGGAATTGAAATTGGACAACGGATCCGTTTGGGATTGAGGTGTTGTAGTTTTTAAGTTACAGTTTCTGTAAAAAAAATTTTATAACTATTAAATAAAAGTTAATAATATGTAGTAAATATAAATTTTAAATAATTATTTTGATAAAATTATTAAATATATAATAAAATTTTCATTATACAAGAGAAAAATCATATCAATATAGCTTACAAACTATAGCAGCTAATATTTACCAAACACTTTAGTGTTGTCACTTTTAAGTTACTACTAAACAATCTCAATTCCAAACGCAACCGTAATTAAGCGTGCGAGAAAAATACTTTGTATTTATATGACACAGCCCCCTTATCTCTATATCATCTATATTATCTATTAAAATTGTTAAATACTTCCTACCCAAACTCATCAACATTATAACATGTTATCAATATGATTATTGCTCGGGTATAGAAAGTATCTTATCCCCTACTCTTTATTTTACTAGTTTATTTAATTATACGTATTCTCTATCATTGTCATATTAATTTGGATCTTCTACATTAAAAAAAATGAGGCTAGCTATTGTGTGTTTTTTTTATTTAAATTTATTTGTTACTAATATTGCAAGGAAAACCCAACAGAATGAAGACAGAATTTGAATATTCTTACACACATATAAAGCCATGCATTTGAAGATTCCAAAACCCCTAAAAGATCAATTGAAGATAGCAAATCCATCAAAGTCTGAATTTGAAGCCTATAGTATTTTTCGGTGAAAATTATTCTTCATCGGTGATTTATCTACAAGCCATATACCTCAATAACTTATCTAAAAGCCATGAGACTCAGTAACACAATCAAGGTTATTGTTTGAACTGATACGAAATTATTGCTTAAAGAGCATAATATCTCACCCAAGTGGAAGTAGTTTCTAGTGTAATATTTCAAGTTGGTCCATGATTATAACTCTGTGCTTTACATAATCACATCACAATCGAAGCACGTTAGGCACTACATTATGAGTTATTAAATTCTATTTCTTCTGCTTGGGTTTTTATCCCAATGAATCTTTCCCTAGAAAAAAAAATCAAGTATAATTATCCTAGAGAAATGAACTTCGAAGGAGGAGGTAGTGTGACCCTTTGGTAGTGAAGGTCTATCCACTTCTCTAGTTAATTAAGTATGAGATTCTAGAAGACCAGCAAGCATTTAGAGCCAAAACCGCTTGCACCGATTCTCAGAGATTATCAAGGAGCCGTAATGGCTGCTGCAACATCAAAGAAACCTTGCTTATGAGATGTAGAAATTACGGAAGCTTCAGTGATTTTAGAAGGAATAAAGTTGGCAGTGGATGTTGCTCTTTCTCCTCTTCTTATAGGGTATGATTCCAAGAATGTTGTCAACTTTATTCTCAATGGTACTTCTAGTAGAGAAGAGTTAGATTGGATACTTTATGATATTAGAGTTATGATAGAACAAAATAATCAATATCAAATGGCTTATACTTTTAGGTCTTATAACTTAGTGGCCCATGCTTTAGAAAAAAAATGATTTTTTTCATTTCAACACCTCGAGTGTGGATCGAAGAGGTCCCAATAAAGATCGAAATTTTATTATAATTATAGTGTTTTACTGGAAATGAAATCATTTACTATTTAAAAAAAAAAAAAAACCGCTTGCACCGATTGGCAATTTAATGGCTGTAACATCAAGAAGACTAGGCTATCATGGTCCACAATTGGTTGGTTAAATTAGATACTCAAGCGAAATTAGGTGCACATACTTTCTTTTTTTTTTTCAAAGAGCCTCAATGATATTCTACTATACTTACCCACACGTGGAAGCTGATAAAATAATCAATTAGAAAATGTAAAATAATAAATAATTAATAACCAATAGTGCCAACTACACCCGTTTTTCTGTTGGAAAACGGTTGGGAGTCATTCTTTGACAAAACATGCAGACGTCGACAATGGTGAACCATACTATCAAATTAACTGACTCAGTGTCTCGATTGAGTTTGACTCCACTGCCTTGCATGTTTTCATCAAGTATTTTACGCAATTTTGGGGGAAAAAAATGTATTGTACGCATCTTAATCCCTTTTACAATTTTTTTTTTTTGGTTAAAAAGAATTATCTTGAAGCTTGTGTGAAGGATAATCAATCCCATCTCTTTCTTCTAGTATATAAGGGTCAATCTAGGTGCACTATCTTTTGAAGACAAAAATTTGGACTTTTTGTTTCTTTTGGTAACTTTCTCCATCAAAGATCCGTAGTAAATTTGATATCTAAACTTAGGATAAATCTTTATTTAATTTCTATATTTTAACTTAAGTTCTTATTTAATTTTTATTGTTGATGCCGTAATTCGGTCGGCGACCCAATTGTCTCGCCAGCACTTTAATTTATTTTGATGGGGCATTTGTCGCTTGATACTGTAGTGGAATTTGAATTGTAATGACATTTCCTTTGATCTGTAACAACAGAAAACTGTCAGGGACGCTGTATTTTTTCTAGTAAAAACCTTCCAACGCTCAAGTCAGCAATCAGGTTTTTCTTTGTAAGGAAAATAATAATGTCACACTCGTGATTTTAAGTATTTTGTATTTTTTCCAGAATTCTCTTTTTTTAATCAAAACCCCCAACAAAATCCATTTTCTGGATCTCCCCCAGTTCTTATAGAGAACTATGCATGTCGCGCGTTATTGTTCGTTCTTTACTGCGTGGTCGTTACCAAATTGAGTATGCCACTTGAATCTAAGAGTTAATATATCAGTTTATCTAGTTGTTGAGCAACCATTATAACGTCTGATTGTGCTTTAAACATTAAAGCAGAGCGTGCACATACGTTACGGATGAGCTTCCAAATGAAGCTCAACAATATGAGATATTAACCAAAGCCATGCGACCTGATTCTATTCTCCTAACAAAACGTTGGTCGCGCTTGCACATGTGACCAAATAACTTTCTCCTCGAACTCAAGTAACTATTTTTTATACCCCAAAACACTTATATTTTTAACAACACTTTAAAATGTCTTTACAATTAATTATGTTATTTTTTTCATATTAATATCTTTATAATAATATTCTTAAAATTAATTAATTTATCTTTTAAAAAATTACTTTTCCTTAATTTTTATAATAATATTCTTACAATAATATTTTGGACGCTAATTAATTTATCTTTTAGAAAAAAAAAAGTTAGTACTAGTAAATTAGTAATGAAAACATCTCACAACACTTAAAAGTATATTCTTATAACATTTGTAATCTGTATATACTATTTAGTTGAGATAATATAATTTTATGTAAAAATCAAAAGCACTAAGATTCAAAACCAACTCATGCATCTATAGAAAAATGAATTAAGTTGTCGTCACCCTAAAAAATCATAATTAAAAATTTCACAAGATTCCCATATAAAGTAAGTTTAATCAGTCGATATCGTGTCTCAATCGGCTCCACTACTACACCGTCACCGTTCAAATTTGTCTACATGACGACATGTCTTACGTTTTTCAAATTCGTGGCTGTAGGCAATGGGGACCAAAAAAGAAAAAGCTCACTCAACTGAACAGAGATGACACGTAATCGAGAATTGAAATCAACGGCCACACAGACGACACATCAAGAAACACGAGCTTTGCTGCGAAACAACAACCAAGTAAATTATAGCCGATTGCTTTTAGCGACGCCTCCGGGGACACCATTAATTCCAGCACCTTTCTTAAATAAAATGTCCAAGAGCCCAAGGCCACTCTCAATTGCGTTTAAGGCAAAGCCATGAAACGAAAGAAAATGATCATTTCTTGATCTGATTTCTTATGAATTTTTTAAAATCTTCTTTCAATGTGTCTTTTAGTGATAGTGAATTTTTTTAAAATTTTCTTTTAATGTGTCTTTTAGTGATAGTGAATGAAGAAGATTCAATTTTTTTTTTTATAAACTATCAATCATGAAATTGGAGTCCAACTATGTTACAACTATAATATGATACTACAATTGTTTTCAATCATTAGATCCAACTAATATAACTATATAACTGTACATCTAACGACTGAAAACAACTGCAGTAGCATACCATAGTTGCAACATAATTTTATCCCAAAATATAATCAAATCAAGGGAAAATCTTGATCATGAAATAAAACCCCCATCTTGAAGGGGCTATGCAAAGAGTAGTTAATAACAAAACAACATTAGTTAATTAATAGCTGCAAAAGCACGGTTCACAACTATTATAAAGCTTACAAAATATCCGGCAGACATGGATAAATATCCTATTACAACTAATAACAACATGACATATTATTGCACCAATCGTGCCTGCCGCAGACAAAATAACGGCAGATAGTAGTTGCAAGCACATAACATAAACACTTAGGACTATCCCAGAATCACATACATAAAACCAAACAAACCATCAAGGGCGCTTACAACAGAGCACTCAGGATGGATCCCAGAATCATTACGAGCCCGAACAATCCGGGAACGCGATGCTGATGCGAAGAAGATGGAGGAGAAGGCGGAGGTTTAAATGGAAAAGGAGGCGAAGGTTCAAATGGAGAAGGAGGAGGATGTATCTGGCACAAATTGACTCCGTACCAATCCTCATTGGGAGCGGAGGTGTTGAAGTCATATGTGACAGGGCTCGAATTTGGACTGATAATCTTCACACTCTCTGGTTCCCAACCATCAAGTCCTGATCGGTGCAAATACACATAACAGATATCGGTTGCACATGGTCCGTCAATCTGGAACCCATCGGACGAACAACTTTGGAATGTCTTGGTGAACGGATCGTCCAGTCTCGGTGCATAAATCTGATTATCATTGTTTCAACAATATTAATTATTACCATAGAAGAAAAAAATCAACATCAAACTCCACTAAGATGTTAGCTTTAAATATATTTCTGGATAAAGCTCTCGAAAATATTCAAGAAGCATGAGCGTACTAGCAGAGTAACTGACCTAATTAGCAGCACAATTACTTCTATAAACTCAAATTAAAGCACAAGCCCTTCATCAAGAAGCAATTGCTTTGAAAAACACCTATGATCGATACATAAGACAGCGCTCGAATACAACCCCCATAAATTTTGTAACATATCATCTGGGAGTCTGCGACAGCCCACACACAAACTCTGCGAGCCCGTTTTAGGGTTGTGCTTAATTTTTGTTCTTTTAATATTAAAAAGCCCTTGTGCTTTAATTTGAAAGCCAACTTTTTATACGAAACCCATGGATGAATTATTTTGACTTCGTTCTCAAAAAATTATATATGCATCATAACAGTAACGAACTGGTTAAAAACATAAAAAAAAATTTCTCAAAAGAAAAAATAGAAAAACATAAAAACTACTTTTCTGGCCTAAACCTGAAATCAAATAAAATATATATGTTCTAAAAAAAAAAGAAGAAGCAAACCTGATTGCCATAAGCATCACCAAAAGCGATGCTGATCCTATCACGAGTAAAGTTTTTTGAGTCGCAGCTAGTTTTTATAACCACCAGGTACGTGCAGTTCCCGAACTTCTATTTTTGGTTCAAAAATAAAAATAAAACAATTATCAAACATAATCCATACAACGGAATATACCAAGTTCACAAATACTAATAATAATAATAATAATAATAATAAAAAGAACCATACTCGTACCTGAATATAATTGACGGTAAACGATTCAATAGCGTGAGGTTTCAGCTGCGTTTCGGCCTCCGAGAGCATGAACGCACTGAAGGCCAACAGCAGCAGAAAGTGAGCTGCCAATTTTATTTTCATTTTCAGTTCCTGTTTTGGTTACTTCGTTCGATGGATTTTTCTTTTTTCCTCCTCCAGGAGGCTTGTTAAATATAGGCTCCTCAATGGGAGTGAAGGACTGTGATATGCCGAGTAGGTGAATCGTGCGGTGTAAAAAATACTGTGTTGAATAAAAACAACAAAAGGAAAATGGTAGTTAACTCTGAGGTCGGTCTAGGGGCAGATCCGTCTTCTAAGGTTTTCAACTCTTCGACGGTCTTCTTCTTTATAAGTTTGAGAGCTTTCAATGTTTGCATTCCAATTTCCACACACGTGGAGCTCTCTCACGAAACCTTTGCCGAAAGTGAAAAGAAAAGGCGCCAACGAGTTGAGCCCATTTGGCGAGAACTCCAAACCCAAACGCATCAGATTTAATTAACTTTAATTGCAAAAAAGGACATGAAAAATCTCTAATTTTCTGCCTTTTCAGCCATGACAACCGCTTCTATGTTCTTAATCTTATCCTTCCAAATTTTCTCTTGATTCCCTATCAACTAATCTTTTACGTTGCTCCTACGAACGCCCATGTTGAGTCATCGAGAAATGGACATGAACATATGATAATAGATTTTTCGAGGTTGTTATCTTACGTAATTACGCAAGATATATAATTCTTTCACAGTTGATTTGATGAAAATTCAATGATTGTGAATATATAAAATAATAAAATTATATTATTTTCATAACCATTAATTTTTTTTTAATGAAAGAATCATGTATAAAATAACTAAAGCGATTTTTTCATGTAATATTTTATTATCAAAAATAAATACTAAGTTACATGTACCACTCACAAATAATAGATGAACCTCACGTCACCTATTATTTATGGGTGTAAATTACATTACATATAACTTTAAGGGCTCCCTTTATTAAATACATATTTTGTTTATTTCTAGTCAGGAAATCAACAGAGAAAGAGTAAATGCATTTCACGTCTTTCAACATAAATAAAAGCTTATGAAATAAAGAGACGATTGATTTGAGGTGGGTGGGGAGCGGGGATCTCTGCGCCATCTTTTCGAAATCCAAATATTTGAGCCGCGGCAATTCCGTCACGTGTCACACACCACGTCCCTCCACGTGGAAGGAAGTGGTTTGAGCCCTAGTTATGATTCCATTTTCTATCCTTGCATTAAAAATAAATAAATAAATAATACTATATTTATTTTCCTTCTTTTTTAGTAATAAAAATGTGAAGACTGGTGGTTGAGTACAAAAGATAGGGCGAGCAAGTCCCCAGCCAAACAACGGGTTCAACAACCTTTGAAGCTAGACTAACTGAACTGAAGCATGAGCTACAACTTCTAGGCTTATGTCGAAATATATATAGCATTATATATTCTTAATTTGAAGGCCTCAGAAATGGTCCAAACAATCTCCATCTTGCTGCTCTTCTTTCCCGTGATTAGGTTCATCACTTCTTGGCAATCTGATTCACCAATCAGTGGAATACATGCAGCATCTCCTGCAATTTCTAGTCGCCAATTTGCTGCTCTAGCTTCCGCAGATGCTACAGCAGCAGCTACGAACTCTCCATTGTGGTTCGTGATGGCGATTCCAACCAACCATATTGATCTTTTTTGACTTGATTGCTGCATCCACATTCATTTTAAACCAACCTTCAGGAGGGGGTTTCCAACGTGGCTGAGAAGAAGACACTTACTTTGGATTATCTTAATTTTCAGGGGGACGACGCCACTGTTGCTTCAGCTCTAGCCACTGCCATATGAGCATCTGTTTTCTTTTTTACAAAAAGCAAAAAGATTTTCAGAATGTCGGTACATTAGTATGACTGGAAAGACTCTTAAGGATCTAATTTCATAATCCAAGTGCAAGTACCCTTGCTTTAGTAGAATCAATTGAATACTCTTATCTCATGATTACTATTCATCAATAGACTAGCATTGATCGATTCATTACCATCCTTCACAAAAGTGTAATATATGATAATTTGTATGTAATAAGAGTAAATAATTTGTATGTAATAAGAGTAAATGTGGAATGAAATCAGTATATATAACTAAAGAATTTTAACTAAGCGCGCACGTTATGGTGAACGACAATGCATGTGATAAATTTTTATTGGTAGAGTTGAATCGTGAACACATAATTGTATTAGTAAATATTCATCATATGTATCATCGCACATAGTGCATGACTATACGCGTTATCCAGCAAAATTTGGCAAGTAAAACACTAAGGTGGTGTGTGGTAGATGGGATTGTAGTAGTCTGTATTGGTTTGTAATGGATTATATTGTATTTGAAGGTATTAAATAATACATTAACCTTGTGTAAGTATGGAATGTATTGTGTATTTTAATTTTTAATATGATTATATTATATTAAACTATAATTTTATTAATAGAAAATAAATTAATCACCGGCAGCCACCATTGACCACCACTGGAAAATTTTTAACATTGTTTGTTTAGGTTATGATTAATATCATTGTAATTCTCTTATCGAGCTCTACACAATGGTACTAAAATCACCGAAAATGAAGCTCCCCTTCGCCGTAGATCGACAATTAAAATTTTGAATTTCAAAACTTTAATTGTAGATCTACATCAAACGGTAGCTCCATTGTCGAAGATCTTGATACAGTCGTGTAGAGCTCAGGACAATAATTGTATTGATACTAATAATAATGTCAAAAGATGCCGGAAAATAACAACAGCTGGCGCCCGACGGTGGTCAAGTCGTCGGCAAATTTTTATATTTATATTTAATACATAATTAAAATAAATTAAAGAATTGAGTTAAAAATTAAAAAAAAAAAGGTAAATGTGGCAAGACCCGCGTAAACTCGGGGAATGGGCGGGTCTTTATGAGCCACCCAAACTTGATTTATTTTTACATACCCTCACCTTCATTATCTGCACCAAACACGGTGCTGAAAATTTTGTACAATCCATACCCCCTGAAACCCGCGCGCCAAACATGCCCTAAGGTCATTTTTTAGCCCATGTTTTCATTTTCATTTTAATACTAAATGTGTAATACATGTTTGTTAAGCCTAAACCTAAAATCAAATTAAAAAATACACAAAACAAAATCTACTTTGCACTAATAGAAGTTAAAATTTATACACATTTTTCTCTAAACTACAAAACAAACTATAAAATTAAATAAAATATTTTTTTTTCTTATCGTCTTCTTCTCTCTCTTACCAGAAAATCTTTCATCAGGTGTTACACACCACTTCCCTCCGCGTGCAGGGAAGTGGATTGAGCCATAGTAAGGATTCCATTATTTATCCTTACATTAAAAAAAAAATGAAAATACTATATTTCCTTTTCTTCTTTTTAAAAATAAAAAAAGTGAAGAACGGTGGTTAAGTAGGACTATTGATCGGTCGTTCAATTAGTCAAAAGATTCATACGGATTTTGTTTTGCTTTGTTTTAGAGATTTAAATTCGCTCACACCGATGCCAAATATGTTTTTTTGCAAAATTTGCTTGTAATTTGGGAATTTCAAAAAATCAATTTGGAAATTTTCATTCGGTTCGATTTTGACGTTAATTCATTCAGTGTTTTTAGTTATAAAATAATGAATTGAAGCTTTGAAAACCGAACTAAATCGAAGTTTTTCAAGTCCAATTTAGTTTGGGCCACCCCTAAATGATATGATATTTTTTTATTTAAAAATTATTTTTTCAATTTTTTGGTTTGATTTTCAGATTTGAAACTTTAACATGCAAACCGAACTAAAGTATTTGATTTTATAACAAACCAAAATATTCACTTTTTTCTAAGAAAAAATAACGATCGAAAACCCTAAAAAACCAAATCGAACCGGTAATTTTTCAGGTCCAATTTAGTTTTGGCCACGCCTATCAGCATCCTTCATAAAAGCCCAAACTATGATAATTTGTATGCAATAAGAGCAAATGCGGAATGAAATCAGTATATATAACTTAAAAGAATTTTGATTATATGTGCACGTTATGGTGAACAACTGATATATGTGACAAATTTGTACCGGTAGAGTTGTACTGAGGACACATAATTTAGTTAATGAAAATTCATCATACGCATCGTTGCACACAATGCGTGACAGCGCGCATTAGATGATTAGATCAGAACCTCTTCAAATAATATGTGGATCATTCAAGGTTGCTACTTTGTCCAGTCAAATTTCGCAAGTAAAACACTAAAACGCCTCGTTTCAGAAGGGCTAGTTTAGAGTTTTGCGTTTGCCTGCCGAGGAGAGGATTCGGGCAAATATTGCACGGGCAAAGTAGTAGTGCTGACGCCGCTGAGGACTGAGTGGATATTTAATAGAGTGTGCTACCACCACCCCACTACTGTTCTTATAACCCCACTTTTTAATTACAAGCATTAAAGAATAAAAATCAAAGCCACTCACGTACTATTTATGCTTTACTATCCCCCAAAAAAAAAAAAAAGAAGGAATGGCCACTCACATACCAGTTACACCAACTTTAATGCCACAAATATCCCCGTACCATTTTTTTCTCAATGAACCCGGCGTGGTATGGTAGAGAGACTGAGAAAGATTTTTTATTTTATCTTTTTTATTTAGAGAGGGTATTAAGACTGAAATGACATCGAAATCATGTCATCTTGTATGCTTTCTTTGTTCTAAATTATAAGACAATAAACAACAGGGGTGGAGTCAGTATATTGATTGACTGGGGGTTTATTCAATAATAATATTAAAAAATTTAAAAAGTAATAAATATATAAATTTGAAAGATTTTTCATACTTCAAAATATGTTTACAATTGTCCTTTACGAGTTTTCATACATTGATAATGTTGCATTACAACTTCATTATCAATATTATTAAATAGGTTTTTTTTTTATATAACAACCAAACTATCATTCATCCATTGCTCTCTTATTTGGTTTCGTAACCGATTCTTCAAAATGTTCATGGCTGAAAATGCTCTCTCTACACTAATACTAATATTTATGTTTAAAAATTTAATTAATATTGATGTTTTTGGGCTTGATTTTAGTTTGTAAAGTCCATTTCTTTTGATTTGTTTTAAAATTTTGGAGTGTGAGAATTTAAGTGTAGATATGTATTAGGGGCGTGAATATAAATTATTGGGGATTTAAGAAAAATTTATTAGAAATTATAAGATAATTAAATTAATTATTAAAAGATTTTTTTTTCAGTGGGACTGGGAATCCGGCCCTGAATTAAACAAGCTCTGCAGTTGTCAGAAAATATATTTATGGTGAAAGAAGCCAATCTTGACATACATTCAAATTTTAAACCAAGGAATTATGTGCAACAAAAACAATTTATTGAAATCGAAATAACCCTTTCACTGTAGGTAAGAAGTAAGGGAAACAACATTCAGTTGGCAAACGAGTTGTATTTACAGAAGTGAAGCCAAGATGCCGTTAAGGAGACGACAAAGATGAAACTGTCTTCAGGGGATGTGAGTGTAAAGAGTTATTATCAACTTGATTTATTTGAGGTTATGGTTTTATGGGTCTATTTGGGCCCTTTGTGCTGCCCGAGAGTCAAGACTTATCTGGGCCACATCAGCCTTTTACGTCAGATTTTTGTCTTATAGAATGCGTTTGACATACTATTGTATTGTATTAAGGTATATTACATTAACCAATGGACTTTTGGTCCAATGGAAAAAATTTTTCACTTATAATATTAAGTGTAAGGGTTCGAGCCTCCGTAAGAGTACTATGGAGGTTAGTTTCAGTACTCCCTCAATTATCAACTAATTGATTGGAGACAGTCTTTTTCCTTACGAAATGTGAGTGAAATAGGCACTCCTCGAATATTAGAGAGAGTTTAAAGTACTCTCATTCCCAAAACTCTAAAAAATATCCCAAATTACATTGTTACAAATTTATTCTCTTTTTAGATAATAAAAAAAATACAAAAAAAAAATTGAAAATCACATTAACCAAAACTAACATCTCATCACGCAGCAAGTAGGAATTGCGTCATCGATCATCATGTAGCATTGTCGGTGTCTTTCACTTGTTGATTTGAAGACCAAATGGAGAACAATAAAAATGATAAAGAAGAGGAAAAAATAAAAACGAAACAAAAAAGAAGAAGAAGAAGAAGAAGTAACAAAAAATAAGAGAAAAGGAGAAATGAGTTTGAAAATGAAGAATAGACGAAGAAGAAAAGAAATAATAAAGAAAAGAAAAATAAAAAATAAAAATGAAAGAAAAAAGAGAAGGAGAAAAAGAGGGAAAAAAGGACAAAAGAGAGAACATAAACATAATAATAATAATAACAACAACAACTGTAACTATTCTTATTAGTATTAAAAAATTTTCTTGAATAATAATAATAATAATGATAATCATTATAATAAATAATAAAAATAATGATAATAATAAACTAAAACCATTTTAGTAATCTAAAACAATTTATTCTAATTTCAAGACAAAACAAACACAATATAGCCCATTCCTATCCCAATTTCTACAGCTAAAATAAATAATTTTATTTTGATTTTCACTCCTCCATTTCGATTTCAGCCCATTTTAATTACTAATTCGTAAATGCACCATTAGATGTATTGAGCTATAATGCAATATCATGTTTAGTACAATATGTATTGTAGTATATGTAATTATATCATTATTTATATTAGTATTAATTTTAAATTTATATTATTTAAATTTATTAATATTTAACTATTTATTATTAGTTACACTAAAATATTTAATCTTTATATTAATTATTATAATATAATTAAATAATGTAATATTTAATTATATATTTATATAATAATATAAAATAAAAAATTATATAAAATAATTGAATAATTTAAAATTAATCATAAATTTATTTTTATTTGTTATAATACATAAAAAATAAAAATAGAAAGAAAGTTAATTTAACAGCCACACTCGGGTTTGAATAGGGTAATTTTTAAAAACCTCCCCTGAGGTTTGGGCTTGTTGCAAATAGATGGCGAGAATTGATTTATTTGTAAAAAACCTCCTACCGTCAGTTAAGTTTAACATTGACCGTTAGTTGACCGTGCAAAGACAATATTACCCTTAACAATAGTTTATAAACGAAAATAACTAAAAAAAAAACCAAAATTATTAGCTATTTTACACTTTTTAAATTATTGATATTTTCTTAAAGTTCCTATAAAAAGTTAAAATTAAAAAATTAAAAAATCCTCTTTAAATTATTGATATTTCCTTAAAATTCCTACAAGAAAGATAAAATTAAAAATTTAAAAATGAAATAGTCATAATCTTTACCTATGATATTGTAAATTTTTAGAATTGACAAGGATAAAATTGTCAAAAAATAGGGTTTGTGCTTTTTGCACCAATAATTTTGGTTTTTTTTTAGTTATTTTCGTTTACAAACTATTGTTAAGGGTAATATTATCTTTGCATGGTCAACTAACGGTCAATGTTAAACTTAACTGACGGTAGGGGATTTTTTACAAATAAATCAATTCTCGCCATCTACTTGCAACAAGCCCAAACCTCAGGGGAGGTTTTTAAAAATTACTCGGGTTTGAATATACACCACAATGTGGCAGCTACTGCAGCCCAATTGCCCAAACATGAGTCTGATGTTATGCGCGGGTTGCGAACACGCCCATAGTGATTAGATTGTTTGTCAATGACATAATGACTTGACCTATTGGCACTCTTTTAAATGCGTCTTAAAATTTTTTTTTTTTTTTTATAAAAATTTTAGAATATATTTGTTTTACCATATCACCCATATAATAAGTAAATAATATTATAAAATATATATATTTATTTTATAAATTATCATGCAAATGATGAAGAGTATTAAATTCAATTACACATGTTATATATGTATTCATTTTTTTATTTATTTATCACAATTAAATTGTTCAACCTCATCAGTACAATTGAAAATGAATGTGAAGACATGATTTACATCTCATCAGTAAAAACTAATGACAATCAATTGGGATTTCACTAAAAGACGCAGCCAGTGGCCCCTCTCAAAGATTATCTGCACACTGTCATCTTAATATGGAGATGGGATGTCGTCATGCCGAATTCGATATCGACATCTCATTCTTCAATTGTCGCATTCATCGTCTTGATCACACGATGCGGTTTGTCTAACAGAAATCAAGATGGTGAAGTGGAGAGCTTTCAGAGCAAGACAATTGTCTGCGGTTATGCAAATTTAATAAACGTTAAAATCGTAAAATAATTAAAAGAATTTTAAGAGGATTGTGAAGGGGTGAGGCTATTTGAACTCACCAATTTACTCAATAAACCTATTTACTAAATAAACTCATCTTTAAATTTTAAAATTTTAAATTTTACTCAGTAAACCCACTAAAATACCTAATATGCCCTTTCTAAACCCAATTTTTATAATAATAGTGATTTTACTCATTAAACCCATAATATTCATTTATAAACTCATTAGATTGGAAATTTAATAATCAATTTTGAGTGAATGGCCCTCGTTCAAGGACAAATGAATCAAAACATTCTAAATTGAGAAAATAGTTGTCATCATGAAATTATTTTTCTGAGTTATATTATAGTAGTGAGAAAAATCTTGTATGATGGTATGAAAATCTAATATGAGGAATTTGAGAAAAAATAATTTTTTCAGAATTTGGGAAAAAACAATAATTGATTATTAACTGAAAATTTAATCATCTATAGTAATTAAACAATTTTGAGTGAGGGGTCATTCCCAAACGAATCATAACAATTAAACAATTAATCCTCCATAAAATCAATATCCATCAAATCAATAACAATTAATTTTGTTACTCTGAATCAACTCACATGTGCCTATTTAACAATATATATGGCTTGAGAGAAGAATCTCACCGCTTGATTGATTAGGGTTTAATGAAAATTTAATTAGGGTTCTATAAAACTATGTTGAATATAAAAATGGGTTTAAAGAGTAAAAATTGTGTTTTTTTTTTAAATTATATTCTAGTGTCCATAACTGTAATTTAATTTAGGGGTATTTTAATAATAAAAAATTATTTTTTAAAAGTGGATTTATTAAGTAAATTAGTGGGTTCAAATAGCCTCACCCTTTGTGAAGGGGTGGGAATGATTCAACTCTTGACATGGTTTGAAATGACAAATGAGGAAGGCCTACTCTTACTTACATATGTTGTTGCACTTCACCACTCTCACCCTCACCCAGTCACTCTCCTAAAAACTACAGACACTGACATAAAAGAAATTGAGAAATAAGGTGCCATTGACAAGGAAGTGATTAGTTTTTGTTGCTTTCCTAATTAACTCTGTATATTTGTAATTGGGCATGCTCTTGCCTCCATCTGCAAGAGGAAAGTAGCAAAATATGGAGATTTCTTTCGGCTTTTAAGGCCCACCATCGTCACTTTGCCATGTTCCTCTATATTAATCAATGAGATCATCAAACCAGCAAACCCATTTCACTATTTTTTTCTTCCCCTAAGACAAAACTTTGATTTAAAAATGGTTTAGATAACAGTTTAAACCTAGTTGCGAGGACAATGATGCGGTTGTTGGTGTTTGATATTTACTGGCAATTTGCAGTATAAAACAACTAAAACATGATGTCAAACTTGATCGTCCAATGGGAAAACAACAAGGTGGAATGATTAGAAATGTAAAATGAAAGAGGATACAAACCCCCCCTTTCTTTTCTTTTTTATGGAGTATTTATTTATTGAATTAGGAAATACTTACCAAAATCAGAATGAGTCGTATTAGCGTTGATGTATTTATTTTATTTTGAAATTAAAATAAATTATTTTAAGTTACTAAAATACCCTTAATTTGTTATTTTAATTACTGTTATTTATTACAATATTTGTCATATTGTGCAAAAACAATAATAATAACAACAACAATCAGGTTAAGACAATATAACTTTAACAACATGCGTTAGTCGAATGTTGTTGAATATAATATAACTGTACGTTGTTAAATGTATTATAATCAGGTTTACGTTGGTAAAACTAAAAGACCACGGCTTTCAAATTCTGGTGTGCTTCCTTCTTCTGCATTTAACTATCTATTCACCTTTGTTGGGAGAATATGTGGCTCTCTGTTCGAGCGGAGACTTCTAATCTGAATTATGGTACGGGCTTAAAAGTCCTTACCACCGTTGAGGCCCTTTCCATAATACTTCGTGATATAAAAAAAAAATATACATATATATATATATCTATTCACCATCTGCTCTCTTAATCATCATGAAAGAAAACGCATACAAGCTTAGTTTCCAAGATGTCCGCGAGTCATCAAACAAAAAGAAATAAATTAAAACTTCATCAATAATTTATTCGGCAATGAACATTGTATTGATAACAAAAATCAATTTCAAGGAAACAAAAGGGAACCCAGTTCATGGCGCATCCATGTAAATTGTAATGTAAGGCGCCACAAAAATGATAATATACACGACATCCAAAAGAATAATGGAGCAGTGGTCCTTCACTCTGATAAGGCCGGCCACCCACCCACCCGGCCAGTTGCCAGGCAAACGTATATCGCAGAACTCTCATCGATCCAAAAAGCAAAATAAAACAAAAAAATTACATCTATATTGGTAAAATTAATTATCTGTAGTGAAAAATATGTACAGAATACACATAAGCCGACGGTCCATGATCTACCACTTAAATCCCAACTCTTGTTGCTCCTTGATTCTCCGTAACACCCCATCAATTGCAACATCAAATGCATCTTTGATTGTCCCTAAACCTTCTCTGGATTTGGCGTAAATAAACTTTGGTATATAATCAATTACTTTATCCCTCATTCTCTTCACTTCCTCTTGTGAGTAACTCTCCAGCACTGCTTTTATCGACTTGGTCCCATTCCTCACCTCGTTCCGGTCTATAAAAACCGAGTAACTCCCGGGCTCATCGGGCAAAAACCAAGCGTACTGGAAATAGGCCGACCGCTTCCAGAAAAAAACCGGGATCGAACCGGCCACCATGCAGTCAAATATCGACCTCCGCGTGAAGCTGTCCCCCCTCGGCTGCAAGCAAAACACCGAGTCCAAGAACGTTTCGAGGATCGCCGACGTGCCGTTCATGCACCGGGTCCCCTCGCAGTCCACGACCCGGCACGAGCCCGACTCGTTCTTGCAGTGACTCAGCAGCATCGACCGGAAGTCGTTCTTGACCATCCGCGTGGCCCCAGCGAAGCAGTAGAGGGACGAGCGATTGCGGCTGCGGACGTAGTCCTGCCACTGGGTGACGTCGGACGCGGATCGGGGGTGGAATCCAGTGGGGTAAGGCACACCGACGTCGAAGTAGTCCCACGGGTTTCGTTCGATGAGGAGGCGGGTGATGTTCCTCATAGCTTTCTTGTAGATGCAGCTGGACCCCCAGTCTTCGTCCTTCGACCGCCGAAAATCCCACGTGATCCTCCCCATGGCCGTGAAATGATCCCACCCGTCCGATCGGTTCCAATACGGTTGATCCTGGACCCACTTTAACATCATATCGCAGTGCATATCACGCGCCTTGGCGCTCGAATCAGACCACAGGTATTTCCCCACCGCGAGTCCAACGTAAAACGGTATGTAGAACGCCGCAGCAGATTCTGGCTCCAACGTCCGACACCTGTGGTTCAAAATCCTTCTGTGAAAAATGATTTCCAGAACGAACTGATCAGTCCAGTGCCAAGCCGGGAGTAAATTCTCCGGTACGACGCCGTTTAACGCACTCGCCTGTCTGCCGAACCCGTCGTTTAACAGCATGTCGCAGCGAGAACCCCACGGGTTCAGCTCGTGGCAATTTTGTAATAAATCTTCGTTGAGAGCTTTAGGGAGATCGTAGACGTAGATTTTACCCAACTCGCATTGGTCCGATACGCGAGGGACGGAGGCCGATATTTCGGGGTGGGACTGTTGGGGCGCCACGTGGCTAGTGGAGAATGACATGGAGACGGAGCGGAGCACGAGGACGAAAATTACCTGGAGCAAGAGGATGACGAGGAGCAGCCATGAGCGTGGGCTTTGAAGCGAGAGAGTTGGATAAATCAGTCCATTTAACGAGCTCTTTGGATCTAACTCGGGAAATTTTGATTTTTTCGGAGGCGGGTCCGGCGACGGAAGCTTGGAATATGGAAGCATCAGAAAATAGCCGTCTGATAACTCCGGTGCCGGTTTATCGGAAACAAATGGGAATATATTTTTTCCCTCCAGTGAAAGGAAAGTAGAAGCGCAGAGAAAGAGACGAGTGATTTCTCGGTTAGTGTTTTTCGCTTGGCTTTGAGAAATTAAGGATTGCGTACTTTATTGTTGGCGAAGCAAGGAGGAACGGGGGGGTGAAGGATCGACACGTGGGTGAGTTTTAGCCGTCGGACTGAGCGACCGACAAAGTGTTGCACTCTCAAAATGCAACGGTGCTTTTGCTTCGATGTGGGTACCCACTGAAAGTTCGACTCCCTGCATAATTGCCTGATTGGTCGGGGCGTTCCTATTTATAATTTTGTATATCGTTCGCCACTCGCCAGGCTAAATTTGTAGTGATAGAGAATGGAAAGAATTATTTCAGCTAATTATGGAAGTAGAATTAACACTCTTCATTTTTGGGTTACAATTATAAATTTAGATCTAAATTTGTCCAATTCTCAATTCCATAATTGGGTGATTAAATCCATTAATAATTAATAATATTTCTAATTATATATTTAAATTTTTTAATATAATGCTAAAAGCGGGATTATTCAAGAAAGAAAATGGAATAATAGTTTGCCGCTAGTCGTGGTACCCCTTGACGCTCTTGTACTAATTTATTAATACCAACCAATCACAATAAGCCACAGTTTTCGGCGAATCGATTTTTCAATTACTAGATTCGGAGTTCAGGAATATTTTTCAAATTTCTAAACAAGGGTCTAATTTAAAAAGTTGACCACGTGCCGTAGCGCCGCCACGTGTAGCGCGACGCGTGGGCCCATGACAGTGGGATTGACACCTGTTAATTTTGTCGCTGCTGGTACGAAACGGTGTCGTGTAATGCCAGCGGACGTCATGCTCATTATTATTATTATTTTTTTTGAGAATGTCATGCTCATTATTAAAATGTGGTGAAGACGGAGAAGTGGCGCCCGATACGGTTAGCTAATAGCTGTAATGAAAAGAGGAAAGTAAAGCGATAAACTTTCGGGCTCACGTGGTCCGGTCGTAAGGGTCAGTTGAGGCCCAAGGAAACAAAAGCTTTGGGCACCCGCCGCCGACAAACTTGAGTTAAGAAAAAAAAGGGCAAAAAGGAAAAATTATCACGTTTGAAATTTTGGAATACAATTAGACACTTGGCGGAATCATATGGAGTATGATTCTATTGGACCCACATTTGCAAAACATCAGAAGTGGTTAAAACCCGATTGCTGAAACATACCGCCCCCACGAGTAATTTTATGTACAAATAACGGATCGGAGGATTTATTTGAGTGTGGCGGCAATTTGGTTTACTCTTTATTGTCAACTTTTGGCTCATACCAATTTAATTTAATATGTTAATCTTAAAAAAATTAGATTAAGATTCTTTCATAATCTGATCATATCTTAAGTAAATAATTCGTTTATTGATTGATAGTTAATAAATAAAAATAAATAAAAAGAGTTGAATCTTATCCATACACTATCACTAAAATACACATAAAAAAAAATCTTAAAAAACTTAGAAGACATAGATCATGAGAGGATTTTTTTAAAAAAAATTAATACTAACTTGACTATATGTGAATAATTTCTTATGTCACTTTTTTTCTTTTAACAAAAATTACGTGTTTAATAAGTGTTTATTAGAGATTAATTAATTAATTAATTAATTAATTATGCGTGCTTTGGTAGAACCGGTTTCTTGTTCGACGAACCGACAATAGCTTCGATGAAGTGGCTCTGAAGAGGATGTTTATGATAAAAGTCAACTAGCCACCAATCTCATCAATTTCATCAAAGGTTAATAACCTATTGACTTATTTGGTAGAGGGATATAATAATAATTATAAAATAAAAATGTATTTTTAATAAAACAAATAGAATCTACTAAAAAAAAATAGAATTGTAAATATTTTTTCGAAAACGTTGAGATATTTTTTATTCATTTTCCTAAACCTTACCCTATAACAGTCATTTCCCACAAACCAAATTAAAAGAAAAGAAAGGGCAATTGCGATTTGAGAACTCCCAAGGTTGGATTTGACCTTGTGTTACTCGCAACGTGTGGACTGGGCCAACGTTAGCAATCATAATTGTTTTACGTTAAAGTTCCTAAATTTGATGCATTAAAGCTGTAACACCGACACTAAAGAATCCAATGGCATTTGGGATGAAATGAATAAAATATTAATTTAACATAAAATCATAAAATACGTACAGAACTACAGATGGGTTTTTTTTTTTTTCGCCTGTCTTAAACATATTAATTAAAAAATAGTACGGTAAAATTTTACTCCTTTAATAGCAAGCAAATCATGAGCATAATATGATCATCATGTTGATAAAAATGAGAACGTCCACAATAAGAGCTTGCGAGTTCCAACACTAACACATCACATGTAGTGATGTGCATATCTCAACTACTAGAAGCATCTGTCACACTTAACATGTGCTTGGTAGCTTAATTTCCCAGCAGCACAAGCGCCCGAGACGGAAATAAGAAATAAAAAAAAAAAAGCATGCTCTAAAACAGCGAAGGGCATTGATTAGAACTTTATTTTATTAAATTTTTTTAGTATGGGATTAATTGACAACATTTATTTTTGGACTTTGGAGTACAGTTGGATTATTTCTAGTATCAAACATTCTAGAGTTTAATGGGTAAGTGGATACAGAAGCAATTAGATTTCGATGTAAAAACAAAAATGACAGCCTAGAAAAAAAGATGGCTTATAAGCTCATTTGTTGATTGTTGAGGTTTGACAAATTGATAATTATGCTTCAATTAATTCATCATCAGTCTCTCTTTATGCACATGATTTTTCATGTGCGTGTTCTTTAAAATGTATCATGGTCTAATACAACCCGGGATTTTGAGAAGTCTATAAATTCATACAGTTGAAATACATTAATAATTTACTTAACAAAATTTATATTAAAAAATACACGTTCTCTAGAACTATTATCTTTTTTTTTGTTGATTATATGAGATTATTACTCAAACTACAACTCATATTACATAAGATTATAACTAATATTTACAAATCAAACTATTACTGGGACCAACTTATAGTAATGCTTATGGAGCTCTGCTCAGATTTTAAATAAACACAACAAGTTTGGTTAGATAAATGGAATAATAATGCCCAAACATCAATTGTCCTGAGTAGAAATTTCTAGATGAAAGAGAGATTCACAAGAACATGTACTGATGTAAAACAGAACTTAAATAAACACAGCAAGTAACCTCAGTATGTAAAACATAATGCAGACATTATTAATAGCAAAAACAAAGCACTCAGTTTAAAGTTATGGCAGCGAAACGAGACTCCTAAACCTTTGGGAAAACATTAATCAAGTTAGATCAATCACAAATCACCAGAACACAAATCACACGAGTTTCTTTACATTCTAGCTGTTGAGATGTGTCCTACATTAGCTAGTAAAGAGGAGATACTTTGGTTTATAAGGAGAATAAGTCACTCCACTCAATAAACTAGTTTTTTGGGTTGGATACCTAGAAATTCTAAGTCAAGCATAATCTTTAATAAAGAATCATACATGAGATCTGATTAAGAAACCAACAAACAAAAAAGTAATAAGCTGTAAGTGGATTTATAGAATTAAAGAGGGAATATTGGGTGTTGAGACACAGAGATTCAAAGCAAGGCTTGTAGCCAAAGGTTTTACTTAAAATAAGAGAATTGATTTCACTAAGGTATTTTCTCCAGTGGTTAAACACTCCTCTTTAAGAATTCTATTGGCACTTATTGCTGTGAATAACATGCATCTTGATTAGATGGACTTATCACTCTTGACAGCCTTTAAATAAGTTTTTGGTTCAACTAATTGGTATCAGAGTCATTCCATGAATTCTTGGTCTAAGAATGGTAACGCCTAAGCTTGATGTAGAGAAACTTATAGGGGAAAATGACTTCCACCTATATAGACTCAAGATTTTGATTCCTATAGTTCAAGAAAATAATTTCTTCTAATTCTTATTCTTTATTTTAATTCCAATTTATTTTGATTCAACCCATTACAAATGCATCTTTGGAATAAATGGGTGGTGGGGCTTTGCTTTAAGAAGATTATCAGATGCTTGACGGGGTAATAAGCCAAGTTTTTATCAAGTTTTTCTTGCTTCAAAATGGTTTCTTGTCAAAATTTCAATGTCAGATTCTAAGAGGGTATATGTATAGTTGTAATATAGGGCAGGCTACAATAAATCAAGGGTGATAAAGAATCTGAATGATCAGGACAAATGTATATTTACAAAGTGTTGTTTGTACAAGGTTCTCTTTTAACTTATTTCGATTATAACTCGTTTGATTCTTACATGTTCAGATTTATAGGAAACAAATGCACCACTAATTTTTCCAGTGCGCTGACAAGGTTTTTATTTAATTTTTGGTTGCCGATACTCAACGTTTACAACAGTGTACACATTCTATCACGACGAGCGGACATAAATGAAAACTTCAACAATTGTGGGGGTGGGATCAGCAAGCACACAAGAAATGATGACCTACTAAGCTGGGATCGCTTGGCAGTAAAAATAGCAGTAAGTCCATTACAATATGCCACTCGTATAAACTCATATGCTATCGATTCACATCTGCACATGCCAAAATTAAAATTTAAAAAGAACACCACGCGAAACGTCATATTCATTCAGTTCACTTGGCGGCCAAGCACAAGCTCTACCATTAGCTTATATATATAGATATCGATTTGCATAATCATTTTCCCTTGCCGCACGGTGGGGCGATCAAAAGTTGACGAATCAAATGTCAACCAAGCATCAGCTTTGATTTTCATTAATGTCAAACGCCCAATAAGCCACGGTTGTAATTTTCATTACTTAATTTTGTTCTTTATCAAACTCACAAGTTTTCAACGTCCCCTTCATTCATAAAAGAGAGAAGTTTTTTTTTTCATTCGAGCAAACGAGGGCGTGTGGAATTGTAATGAGTCGGTGGGCGGTTAAACTTGTTAAAAATGAAGTTCGTCATATAGTATATGCTGTATTATAGTGCATCTAATAATAATAGCACTGTTATAAATTTGGAGATAATGAATGTTATAATTTAAAGGGATTGTATGTAATCAATTATTTAATGATGATATCTAAGTAAAGAATACTCAAATGAAGATCGAAGAAAACAAACAAAATGCCTTGAACGACAAATTGAATTGTATTAATTCATTAGCAAAGAAAGGGTATATATAGGCATTAGAAGGTGGAGTTATTCACAATTATTAATTATAAAAAAAAGATAATGGGAAGAACAATAAAGAAGACAATGGGAGAGCATTATTTTGATGAAATCCATCGCGATTTACAACAAGCACCAGCATTCTTGGTTAATTGTTGAAAGGCCCAACAATACCCAAGGCCCAATACTGTTTCTCTCTTTAATCTAACATCGCCTAGGCTATTATTCCTAGCATTCTATTGCGACCAAAGTTTTGGTCAACTAATGACAGAAAACTCATTATTCATGCAATCAACTCTCAAAAGTGTTTCAGTTCTCAAGTTCAGGAACAAATGGCACCAAGGGAAAATGAAAATACATAACATAATCACTGCTTTTTCAACAGCAAAGGCCCAACATTATCCCCAGTAGCTTTGTTGTGCTTTACGTGGCTTCCATCGCACAGGGGGAACGTCCCTGACCTCCAGCATCTACACTCAAAACAATCAAACAAACCCAAATGATCAAAACCTCGACATCACAAGTTATTTTTTTTTTTAATTACACGAGACTATTACTTAAACTATAACTCATATTGTATGAGATTAGAACTGATATTTACAAATAAGATTATTACTTAGAGGGCAGCGAACCCCCACAAGTAACCCCACAAGCGCAATGTGGAGTATTTTCATCTCTCGAATATTAGTGATGGTTAAAAATCTGAGTCGAACTCCATAAGTATTGATATAAGTTGATCTTAGTAGGTAAGTTATCACAAGCACCCCCATAAGCTCGTATTTTCATCCCTCGAATATTAGTGAGGATTAAAACTCTGGGTACGTAAGTTAGTCCTAGTAGGTAAGTTGATAACATTTAATTTTCTACTATATATGTATATTTTATATAGAAAGCACTTCGGAGCAGAAAGAGCTCTAGCGTTTAACTTTTTTTTTTTTTTCTCTTTCAGAAGAGTACTTCCTATTTCTATTTGTAATTTTCTATTCAAATTCCCCAAGTCCAAACGCTCTCAAGTAATTTCTATTTCTATTTGTGGTTCTCTAACAATTATCTCATAAATCAATTTCCTATTCCGAACACATCCTGTAAATAATAACAAATAACAACAATAATTTGAAAAAAAAAAAGGCGTCTCTAAATTAATCTGGTATTTAAATTACGAAACAGAACCAAATTAAAGTACCTGCAATACGCGGTGAGGGGCTTGGAGAGCTCGGTTACCACGACAGAGTCAACAACCTTCTCCTCCGTCTTCCTGATATCCAAATTGATCCCCTGACCTTCCGCTCTCACCACCACCACGCGCCTCGGCCTCGCCGTAACTACACCCGCCGCCATTGGCGATTTGTTGAAACGGAATCCAGGCACAGTCGCCGAACAACTCATCACAATCGACGCCATTGAAACGCACGGATTGATACGCTCTGAAAAAATATGTGATTGATAAGGGCAGAGAGAAAAAGCTGAGTGCATAGAATCAACCTGTGGCCAGCACACGCTTGGTTGTTGGCTCGCTTGCAGTGTGAACTTATTATAGCCACACTTGGGTGGACGCCGCCTCTGACACGTCGTCCGTGTTATTAGAACACATTTGGAGGAAGGGGGTGAAAAAACAGAAAAATTTGGGCTTGACACAAAGCCCAATAGTATTAAGGTTACGTTCGGAAGTTTTAAAACACTGAATTGTGATAAATTATTGGGTTAATAACTATTTTTGACTTTGGAGAAATGCGAAATGCCGTCCAAAATATTATTATTCTAAAATAAATTCTCGTCCATGAAGTGTCTTGTAATGTTTTTACACAAATAATATATTACTTCATTTTATCATAATTTTATGAAATGTTATATTATTGGAGATATATTTTTTACAAATTTTGTGTAGTTTCGAATTATTGTTTACTTGGGATCTAATGTATGTTATCAACCCATATACATATACTCACAGCGGAGCTGGTATAAGATCAATTGAGGCACCATTCCAGCTGGTTTTGGAAAACTTTTCAACAATAATTTGTAATCAAACCTTACTTTATTTGAATTTGTGAAAGTGTTTCATCTGCGTTTTAAATATCATGAACATATCTTGTTGACTATTTCAAAAGTTGATTATGCTTACTAATAGTTCAATATTTGAATTCTCGATGTAGAAATAAATCAATGAATATTATAGTTAAAATGCCATATCTTGTTGACTATTTGATTTTTTTTTTTGAAATTGTATTTTACTTTTTTTGAAGGGTTTTGGATTGAGAATGTGAAATCTCACTTAATAAATACCAATCTTTACTATTTATTGTTATTTGAACTCAAATGGCTGCGGACGTAAAACATATTCATAGTCGATTGAGCTACATTAAGAGATGAAATTGTATAATATGTTGAACATGTCCATTTGAACAAATTTTTCGACTCCATCCCTGAATATATTTGATCGCAATTGATTCTATTTTCCAACAATTTTCCATTAATTTGTGTATTTTCTTTTTAAAAACCCACTTCTTTGTGTTGTGTAGAGACCTCCTTCTTTTGGTTATGTTTCATTATCGATTGACTATAAAAAACAAACGTAGTGATGAATTTGAGACAATCGGTAAACCTATAGACTTAATTGTCATTTTTGGAACGAGAGGGACTAGTTCGTTAATTCTCCTCGCGTTGGTCGTACTAAATTAGACGTTACGTTCCTACAATACTGGGAGCATCTTCCTATCACGAGCTCGGAGGACAACCAACAAATGAAATTTTTTTTTGAAATTAACCAACGAAGGAATGACAATTATTGCAGCCTAACTAATGAACAATTATGATGTCACTTAACAACAACTCCAGCACAAAAATAAACGCGTTTCTTAATTCACCAAAAAAAAAGGTTTATTTAATTAAAAAAAAGGAAAAAAAAGAAATGATGCTAATAAATCAATTTCATTCGTAACTAATCACCATCACATCATAAACATATTTTTCATTTTAATATCACGCGCGATCCCGCCCTGCCTTTGACAGTTAAAATAGCAAAAACCACGCACACGTCTTCGATCCAAAGAAACCCCGCACTCTAGACAGAGAGAGGTTTCTGCAACCGATGGCGAGACGTGGTGGTAGCGGAGGTGGCGCTGTGTTTGGGATCGGGTATTGCCTTGTCCTTGTCCTGGTTTTGGTTTATTCGCGGATATGCATGTCCGCGAGATCTGATAAGGAGACCCGCCAGAGGTTTTACGGTAATTTGGTTAATACGACGGAGGAGGATTCCGGAGACGGCAGTATAGCCAAAATGTTCGACAGGGTTCTCGAGAAAGAGTTTCCCGATAACGAACAGTCTTCAGGTTCGGCTTCGTTTGCGTTTCTTAATTTCTCTTTTCTTTTCTTTTTTTTGATGCTGAATTTTATGATTTGTGCTGTAATATTAGTAGATTTTTTTATAAAGATTTGATTTTGATTAGTTTTGTAATGATTTTTCAATAGCAGAGGCAACAAATGTGGGTATCAGGCTTAATTATATAATTAGCTCCACTGTAATGCAATTTTTAGACCTTCTTGATACTCTTTCAAGTTCTAGGAAAGCTTCCACCAATTGATGACTCTTTCAAGTTTAACCAATTGGAATGATGGTTAGCTACATTATAAATTTGGAAGGGCTGAAGTTGATTATGAAACCGTTAAATATATGAAAATTTGGAGTTGTTCGAGGTGAGAAGTTGAAGTGAAGAAGAGTAAAAAGAAGACAGCATACATTGCATATTTTTGGTGGTAAGTTATTGGGGGTGACACTGCTGATAATCTGTATTGGGATCCAAGTTTACTAGGAGGTATTATACATAGTGGGGATGGGGATAGGCAAGGGAGGAGTTGGAAGCAAGTTGTTATGCTCTTCATCAAGAACTAAAATTTTAAGATTAAATTTGTTTTATGATTTCCATCACTAGTTATACGGTCGACCCTAGCATGAAGTGGATAGTTAAACTTTAGAGAGTAGTGGAATAGCAGCATTACTTAGAGAATAGAACCGTTGTAATTGGATCTATTGTTTTAACGTGGCTGAGAGTCACTTTGTATTAGTGAATGGATGATTCTGTCACCTAATTCATTCTCTTGTTTAAAGTTTCACTTTCTCACATTTTATCATTTCTTTTCTGAAGTTGTCTTTTGTTTCATTGTTCTTGTTTTGGCATTTGCTATGGTATTCTGTTCATTCTGGCTCTATTATGCTATGGATAAATTTTAATCTGACTACTGGATGTAGCCCCTAATATGTGTTAAAGTCACATTCAATTGCACCATGCTAGTTAAATTGTATGTGAAAAGAAAACATGTATCTATTTTTTGGGTTACTTAGATTTTTGGAAGTTTTAAATTCCTGTTGAGTCCATATCAAGTTGCATAATAAATTTCAGGACGGTGGTTGTAGTTTTGACTTCTATTGATGCCAGTATATTTTGTATTAGATTGAAAATAGAATATCTTGTGCTTAACATTCTTTTTCAAGTGCTCTTTGAGGTTGATAGTATATGCTTCAGATTTGAATCCTGGACTGGTGATACTTGCCATGTCCTATGCTTTTTCTTTTAATGTTTTCAGTTATTGATTGCATAAGAAACTGTGACTGTTCCACATGCTTGCATGTATTCATTGGTGCCTCATTAGCTACTTCAATGTTTTGTGCTTAATATTTAGTCATACTTTCTGCTCTCACTAGGATCTGACGGGAGCAGCTTCAACAGCAGCGTAGCAGATCAACAAGTCAGTTTGCTTCTTCACTTAAGGCTATTGGATTGAACCTCCGAAATCATTTTTTTTTTTAAATGAATAATTGGTGATTAGAGTTTTGTTGAGCTGGCATAACTTCTGTTATTAAGCTTTTAGGAGTTAATTAAAGAAACTGAAATCTTGTTTTCTATCTGGGTTACTGGTATGTAAAGAAATACAATACAGCTGGTGATGCACCTTACATTTTCAGTAAAAGAGAATTGGGATTACTTACATGTCATTTAAATGTTTTTGGCTAATCACATTTGGTAACTAAAAATGTACCTTTAACAGGCAGTTTTTTACCAGTGATTGTCATATGATAAATTTGGTTATTTCTTGTTTTAGAAGTAATTTTCCTAGTTATATAACTCTGTTCCTCCACTGTTCACTTCTATGTATGTCAATGTTGCGTCATGATTATGATTTTCAGGCAGTACTGGAGACTGTAGCAAAAATCACTCATGAGAAGATGAAGAGAAATGATACTCAAGAAGCGAAGTATGGGAATGTATAAAATCTGTTGTGTTTCAAAATGAATTCTTTGGGACAATATATGTTAAATATATTGAAATCAGAGATTACGTTTCTTCTGTTACCAAACTGACATTTTTTTAAACCTTGTATATATCTTGGTCAGTGGTACACGGCCATTTCAGTTTCAAGATGTCTTTTTCTCAGATCAAGAGGATTCTGATGATGAAATGACCTTGATTGACAAGAAGGTGTGGTGAATGTTTGCAATTGATTTTTTGTGCGGAAACTTTGGACAGATTCTTTAATTAGACAGAGTTGACCTGTTTTTCCTACTTAACGTAGGATAATGTGTTTGTGATGTCAAACAAGAAATCCAAGTATCCAGTTCTTCAAGTAGATTTGAGGTCCGAATCTCTTTATCTTCATATTAATATTAGACAATATCTCTAGGGTCTTGCTACTTGACAGTGGTGTAATTATGATTTAAAAGCAATTAAGTTTTTGCATACTTCTAAGTTCTCCTTGAGTACTGACTCGCATGCCGCCTGTGATTTATGCTTAATAGTTTTTCCACTCTTGCTGCAGATTAATTTCAGATTTGGTAGTTGTCATAGTTTCTGCTGCTATTGGTGGAATCATCTTTTCATGTTTGGGACAACCGGTTTGTAATATTACATGTTTGTTTTCTGCATATATGATATACTTGTTTGCACTGAATGATCATTTACTTTTTACGGTGGTTCGCACTCAGCAATATTAAGTGATTTGAATGATGGACGCTTTGGGATTCTTATATAGTTATGGATTCACATGGTAGGTTATTGTGGGCTACCTTCTTGCTGGTTCGATTATTGGACCAGGGGGCCTGAAATTCATTAGCGAATTGGTACAGGTATGCTATTGTAAATAGTTCAGTTAATCAATTCTTGGTGTAGAATGTATATTCTGTAGTTTATGCATTGGCACTCTGATTATTTCTTCTTCTAGCTATAGTTATTCTAGTTACTGCTAAAGAAAATAAACAAATAAATAATGGCCAGTTGGTAATGTGTACGGGGACACTTAGTTCATAGGCTATTTTGACAGGATTTTCTTGGAAGTAGACCGGATGAATATAAAAGGATGCATAAAGGTGATATAATGCTGAATGAATAAACTAATTCGAGAATGGTTGCGGTACTGCTTTAGTTCTGGTTTGATAAAACCTATGGTAATCGGTCCCACAATACTTCACTGCAAAATTTAGTTTTTTGTTGTGAAAGCTGAGAACTTTCACATCAAGAGATTTTGAAGAAAACCTGGCCTCGAAAAACAGTATGTTCCTCTTTAACTTTTCCAGTTTTTTAACTATCAATCCCTCATTATGATATTAACTTTCTGATGAAAAGTTTTTCATTTAGCTCATTAAGCCTAGGTGAATTGGTAGATATTCAGTAAACTACTATTAGTTATTATCTGGTAGAGATTCTTTTGGTGTATTTGTTCTTCTGTTTATTTTGCGATCATTATTCCAGGTAACAAGTTCCTTTTTGTTTCATTCATCACAGGTCGAAACTTTTGCACAATTTGGTGTTGTCTTCCTTCTTTTTGCTTTGGGGCTAGAGTTTTCTTTGACAAAGGTACATCATTCTGTGCTTGGAAAGTGTATGATAACTATTGACAACATTTTCCTTCTTTGTTCATAAAATCTGTTCCAATTCAATAATTCATCATCAATGCAGTTAAAAGCAGTGGGACATGTCGCTGTTCTTGGAGGGCTACTACAAATTGCAATATTTATGTTCTTGTGTGGCATAACGGCTGCAGTATGTTGCTTAGCCTCTGATTTGGTTTTTGTTACAATTTCTGTATGTTGTGTTTCTTGTCAAAATTGATGTTAAACTTGGACTATTTGCTTATGCTGCAGTTATGTGGAGCCAAATTGTCAGAGGGAGTATTTGTTGGTTCCTTCTTATCAATGTCATCAACTGCAGTGGTATTCTTCTACACCATTTTTTTGGCAATAGAATTCCTCTTTTCATCTTGGCTTCCGCTAGTGGATTTCTATCTGGTTCATACTTTTCCTGTTACCTGTGCTAGGTGGTGAAATTTTTGGTAGAACAGAACAGCAATAATGCTCTTCATGGTCAAGTTACAATTGGAACACTTATTTTACAGGTGCTGTTTAAAAACTATATTAATGATATTCCGCTTACAATTTATGACATGGACTAGTAGGATTCAGTTTTTGAAGCATATTTAGCCGTTTCTTGACCTTGTGTTATTTCAGGATTGTGCTGTTGGGTTACTATTTGCTCTGCTCCCAGTCTTGGGTGGTAACAGTGGCCTTCTGCAAGGAATGGTTTCAATGGGGAAGTTGTAAGTTCATTTGAGCTCTTTAAATTTAGATTTTAATGTGATTGCTCTTGTTGTTCTCCTTTTCTTTTTCAACAATGTTTCCTTGCTGTTGTTGACCAGTGCCCTTGTGCAAACATTATTTGTTGATTAGTGACATTTTTCTTTTATTAACTTCAGGCTGCTGGTTTTGTCCATTTATCTCACTGTTACATCTATTTTATCCTGGTCTTTTGTTCCCCGCTTTCTAAAGCTCATGATACAGCTGTCATCTCAAGTGAGTTTTGTACATATATTTTGTTTTTGTGCCTTGACTTTGATAAATTTCTTGTCCTTTATTAGCTCATTTTGATTTCTTTTCGCCTGTCCAGACAAATGAGCTTTATCAGCTTGCTGCTGTAGCTTTTTGCTTATTATCTGCTTGGGTAAGTGCAATACATAATTACCTGTTTTGTCAAGGTTAATACACCTTGCTGGCAATTGATAATGGGTTCTGTTTTCTGCTTTGTTAATTTACTGTTTCTGCACTGCATGATATTCTTTTATGCTGTTAAGTGATCATCCGCTTGGACAATGTAATACCTTTGGAGTTTCTTTTCAGTGCAGTGATAAGCTGGGCCTCAGTCTTGAGCTGGGTTCATTCATGGCTGGAGTGATGATATCTACCACTGACTTTGCTAAACATACTTTAGATCAGGTACTTTTCTGTGCTAGTGATAATTCCTCCACTTAGATTTTATTTTTATTTTGTGGATGAAGAATGCATTTTATTAAAAATCCTGACTTATACAGAGTTGTTTCCACTTTCCAGAAAAGGGTTGTTATGCTATTTTAAGTTCCAATGCATCTGTTGGAAATTTTTTATTCCTTTTATTTTATCTTAATTTGTTTCATCTTTCCAGATCTTAATGAACAATTCCTTTTATTTGTGCCCCTTTTTCCTATTAAGTGGCTGAAGAAAATTGAAGATTTTGCATTGCTCTGGTTGTCACTTGAAAATTTTAGTCATTTGCACTGTTGTAGAATATCCTAATCAATATCTCCTGAAGTTGAGGTTATTCTATGCTGTAGGTGGAGCCAATTCGTAACCTGTTTGCGGCTCTTTTCCTCTCCAGTATTGGAATGCTCATACATGTACATTTTCTATGGAATCATGTGGACATTTTGCTTGCATCTGTTATTCTGGTTATCATTGTTAAGACAGCTGTTGGTACTATAGTTACTAAGCTGTTTGGTTATAGCATGAGGACATCATTTCTTGTAAGTTGGCTTCCTAAGCTTATGGAATAGAATTCTTATTTTAGATAAAGTTTTCTGATCTTCTGGATCTGTTATATATATGTGCATATATATGATGCAGGTTGGAGTGTCACTTGCTCAAATTGGAGAATTTGCTTTTGTTCTTCTAAGTCGAGCCTCAAATCTTCATCTTGTTGAGGTGACATCAGTCTCTCGTTCTGATGCTTGATTTATACCTTAGCCCTTGTCTAATAGTTGTTTAAGTCATGTCTTTTTAAAAATATTATCATCATCACAACTAATGTTTTTGTTCTTGCTATTGAATTGAACTTGATTGATAATTTAGGGAAAGATGTATCTTCTTCTTCTTGGAACTACAGCTCTCAGTCTGGTAAGCTTATGATATAGAAACTGCATTGGAAGCTTTACAGTTCTTTTATAATTAAAACGAATGCCGTTGATGCTAGCGAAAGATAATCTACAGGTTACAACTCCTCTTCTGTTCAAATTGATACCAAATGTGATGAACTTGGGTATACTTTTGCATTGGTTCCCGTCAGAAGGCACACCGAGATCTGAGGTTTCTCTCTCTCTCTCTCTCTCTCTCACACACACACACACACAGAGGTAGGCATTTAAGCACGAAGCTGGGGTGATATTGCTTGTGCATGGGCAGAATACATGCTTTTAAGCATTTAAGCATTTAGCAAATTCTAAGCATTAGGAAGTTACGGGGCATATAAGATGCTCTGTCATCAACAGGGATACATTATTATAAATATAGATCCAAAAGAACAGTGTATCCATTCTTTATTACATTATTGCTACAGACCAGAAAGGTCTTTGCCCATTGTCGAAGATTCACTTGAAATGGACAGCTATTAGAATGAAATCTGCGATCAACATTTCTCAGGCTTTGAAGTGCTAGAAATCTTTAGGAACATTGAATATCTTCCCAGGACTATTTTAGTTCTGATGCTTTACTTTTTGTTTATGAAAAAACTTTCTTGTCTTGAAAACATGCTAAATCTGTTGTATTATTTAAATTTATTGGGAAGGCCAGCAGCCCTGGTTGGAGTGCATAACAGAATATTGTGACAATTCATTACTGCAGGCTCATCGGGGACTACGATTTTGATATCAGCAATTTCTAAAATCAGGGTGTGGTGCCATTACCAGTTCCATTTTTGAGCATTTGGATTACAGGTCAAGACTCCAGTTCCACTGTAACTCAGCACATAGTTTAGATGTACATACACACGTTCTCTAATGTTTTTGGATACTGTAAATACAAAATTATCGGCCCATAACCCTGCTCATGCTAGTCGGTTGGCATGTTGTAAGCCACTCACGATATACCACTCGTTTTGAAACGCACATAAAAATGTTATTGATTTGTTCCTCGGAAAGAAAGCTGTAGATGATAATGGATGTGAGATAGCCTTGTTTATGAAACATGATGAGAAATGTTCTCAACTGAAGTAACATTTTACAATGCATAGAACCTTCTCATTTTTAAGCAGTTCATTGTGGAATTCTCTGAGTCTTGGTTGTAAACCCTATACCTTACTCGATAAAATCATGAAATTGAAGAAAATGGATGTGTACGCTTTCAAACCTTAAACCTATTAAAGTTTGAGAAGTGTATCGATGAAATTTTATCCGATTTTCTATTGCTTTATTTATTTAGAAAAAAAAAATACCAATAATACTAGCCCAAAATGAAAAGGATCTTTTTTTAAAAAGAAAATTATGAAGAGGGGTTTGAATGTTCATTTTGAAAACATTGTGGTATAACTGAGATTGAGCAAAATTTTAGGGGCCTATCTGCTATTTTCGCAGAGGACCCGACGCAGAAGCCGGTATGATCGTGTTTAAGCGACCGAGATTATAATGGACCGTCAAAGATGGGGACACGTCGACCGAATCAAAATTATTCCATCACAATGTGAATCAAAACGCAGCACTGAAGTATAAGAAAAAAACTCGAGAGCAAGGACAAAGGACGAATCTTCGTTGTCTTTACATTGCAGACCAATCGAGTCCTTGCAAAGTCTTCCACTCTTCCTCTACGAAACGCCTACCTTACTTACCTCTTGAACGCGCGAAATCCAAAAGAATGGCGAGTCAGAACGACGACGCTTTGAAGCGTCTTCGATGCCAGCGAATTGGCTGCAACGCCACCTTCACCGAGGACGACAATCCCGAAGGTTCCTGCACTTTCCATGATTCGGTATGCTAATTTCTTTTCCTTCTCTTTCTTCCATTTGTTAATGAATTGAGATTGCTGAGGACGGGTAGTTTCAAACTTCAACGTATTAACTGATGAAATTTGTATGTGATTGATACATTGATGCTGTGATCAATAAAAACAATGTATGTACAGAACTTAAACCTCCAGTTTAGATATATTTATGTTTTTTTTTTTTTGGATTTAATCCACAGCTGTTGCTAATTTGAATTGCATCAACTAACTCTCAGCTATAAAAGTAGGTGTTTGCCAAAGCTTTCAGTGTTGAGAAATGATTCAGTTACAAAAATACTCTTCAAGTGAAGACTAATTATTTAGTAGAATTCTGAAAATTCGTTTAGCACAACTAAGTTGCTGATCGTGTGAAATCAATTTGGTGTGTGGTGTGTTGCTTTCTTCAATCTTTTTATAATTTGTGAAATATGATTATATTTTTGTTTGTTGTACTGATTGTGTTTTTGTTTTGCATCGTTGGGCTTCGGTTTTACCTTATCGGATTTGATTATAAATGATCAGGGAGTAAGTCAGACTTTGTTTCTTTTGAAAAGAATAATTCTATTTTCATTTTTTTCTTTATAAACTTTCTGAGCATGTTAATTTTCAATTGTAATTTCAGCCCATATTTCATGATGGAATGAAGGAGTGGAGTTGTTGCAAGAGGAGGAGTCATGATTTCAGCTTATTTTTGGAAATTCCAGGGTAACTGCCTATCATGTTTCCTTGTGGAACTTGTTCCTTTATTATTGATACTTTTCTTGGCTATGCTAGCAGTGGACTATATAACCCATAGAATTCAGGCATTTGAGCAGTCCACTCCTGGTGATGATCACCTCGCATGGTGCCTATGATAGCAGTGTACTTGAAAACTACATGTTAGTTATGAATTTTATCACTTACATATTCAGCTAAGCATTGATTGCTGAAGTACATGACCCAGAATTTTGTTGTTGAACATGTTCACTTATCACATTGCCTGTTCAGATTTTGCTCATCTCTGAATGAAATATAAATGCCTTACTGGTTAAATTTCATTTCTAAAAAATTTAATACTGTTGGATTGATATTTCAGGTGTATCAGATTTTAGGCAATCTGCTTCTTGCTTATGTTGTTGTTCACAATGAAAATACAATTTGGGATTTTTTCTGAAGTTGCTAAGTTGGATGTGATTGTGTGTTTATATTTTCTCTTAACTCTTAATTTTGCATCCTTTCAGCTGAAGCTGCTTCCAAATCATTTTTCTGTTAATTTAGAAGCAATGATCTGTCAGTATTTTTCTAAATTGAGTACATTGCTCTTAAAACAGTTTAAAACATGTTGGCCTTGGTAAGCTTGGCCAACTATGCAAAATATGGATGTAAATTTTATTGCACTTCCATGATTGTTCCCATGTGGTCTGGATGTAAGTCTACTTGGATTACGACCAGTAACTTCTAGTCAGTAATTTTTTGCAAAGTTTCTGTTTACATTAGTTGCTCAAAATTTTGTTCCATAAATGAAGATGTAAGACAGGTAAACACACAACTGAGAAACCAGTGTTAACTAAGCCGGTCGCTACTTCAAAAACTCCAGCTCCAGCTCCTGCTCCTTCAACAACTCTTGGGTCCAGCACTCCATCGAAAGAACTTTGCTCAAGATGTCGACAGGGTTTCTTTTGCTCTGATCACGGTACCCAAATTTTTATGCTTTATGTATATAGAGACTCTGCATTGTTCATGTCTTCCTTTTTGGATTCAATGAATGTGGAATAATTCCAATTTGTTTATCATAGTATACGGTTAAGCAAAAAGCTAAATAGAGCTATTTCTCTACCTCCACGTCTCTTCTGGTTTTTGTAAATACAAAGACCATAGTGGATCATGTGCCTTTTATATTACTAGTGCTTGAGAAATGGGAAAGGTTAGTTGTATTGTGTACTAGGTTTTGCTTTGTCATGGGGCTTTTACTTTTCTGAGGTTCATCTTTGTAACAGTGCATTTGGAATGTTCTAGTTCTCTTTGTATTGTTCTAGGAGATGCCAGCAGGTTTGTCTTTGCTAGATTGTTTCTCTGTGTCTATCTTTTGTTCCTATCTTGCTGAAGCACTTTGTTGTTTGAAGTGTGTCCTTTTTCCCCTTAACATCTTCATTGGTCTTTGAACTGAATTCTTGCATGTTCTACATAGGTTCACAAGCCAAAGAACAGACCAATTATGCCCCAGCTGTACCTGCTGGAAGTAATGTAGCTGCTGAGGTGCCTCCTGTTCCAGTGAAGAAGAAAATTGGTATTAACGAGCCTCAAATCTGCAAAAATAAGGGATGTGGCAAAACTTTCAAAGAAAAGGATAATCATGAGACTGCATGCAGTTATCATCCTGGACCTGCTGTTTTTCATGATCGGATGAGAGGGGTGCGATTCTTGTCTAAATGTGTTGTTTTGCCATTCATTTTATCTAATCTCTTCTTTATTGCTTTTGGAATTGATGCCAACCTCTGTGTGTGATATATGATTTTTGCAGTGGAAGTGTTGTGACATTCATGTGAAGGAATTTGATGAATTCATGGGCATTCCACCATGCACCAAGGGATGGCATGATGCTAATCTATCATCCTGACTCCTGAGTAGTAGATGCAGTGAGGAGTTTGTTTTCTTGTAACCCTAAATTTTTGTTTGATATGTTATCATCTTATTTGAATAACTGTTTAATAGCACTTTTTGTAACTCTTTTTTCTGATGATAGCGTCTGCAGTTTACAATGGATAAAACCGTTGGATGAATTATCTTCCATGATGAATCAGTTTGGATTTTGTATTGTGTTTATATAACTGCGACCATTCTCCCTTACTCATGGCACGCCATTAGGCTTTATAGCTTCATAGAATCTGAGAGAATTGTATTAATACTCTCCATCTCAAGCTCCTTGAGTGTAGGTTCCCTTTCTCACTATCAACTTTCGGAAATGGTTCAACCATTGTAAGTTGTCCAAAGTATTACTTCAAGATTGATGGTTTTTTTTTTTTTTTTTTACTTCAACAAATTGCCGCTCTTTTCTTGCCTTTGGAGTATCTTATGCAAGAAAATTTGGCAGTTGCTTTTTGTAATGAACTTTGGATCAAATTCATTGAGGTCGGGACTCGCCAGTCCAGATTTTTGAGAATTACAATTTGGGTTTAGTAACAGTAAAGAGGAATATAAACAGTGTTTTCAAGGATACAATGCCTGGGCTTGTGAGGATATAAGCCGGAATTTTCTTTACTCATCATACGTGTAATACTAAGGACGTGGATATCAATGTATCATGCATAGTATTTGTCTGTCGCACATAAAGCCCAACCAATTTATTTGTAAGTGAAAAGAAAAATAAAAGGATAGCCATCACGGGTCCTATGATGTGTATAATCAATTGCTCTTTAATTCTCTTGGGTCTCGCGATTTCTGTTCCCTTTTCCATTCATGTTCTCTGTCCAGCCTACAGTGCTCGCGTATCAAGTCTCTGTTCTTTCTGTTGACTCTTTGACCATGTGTATTTGACTAGTTTAGTTGACCCCTTACATTATAAAATCCTGATATAATTTCTTAATATTTTATACAGTACAAGGAGTGGTTGTTGATTTTAATATTGTTCTAAGTACTCGCAAATTCTACTTCATAAGCATTTTTTAAAATATTTTTCGAGATTATTTTGGGTACGCATAATTAGTACCCGAATGTACAGACACAAAAATATAAAGCCGGTTGGCAATTTAATATTTTATATTCTCGTTCACGGGGCATTAAGATTTTCACTTTTATTTTTTAAAATTTCCTAGCTATACCATATTTCGCAATTTTAGTTTGTACCATTTTTGATAATTTAGGCACCATTAAGCAATACTATTGCCAGCTGGTAAAATTTGACACGACCTGATTACCCGACACGAACACGACATAAATAAATGGGTATGGGTCGTCAAATTTAACACGATTATTAAATGGATCAGATTCGGGTCAACACGATTTTTTTTCGTATCGGGTTAAGGTTAAAATTCTTGACCTATTTACCCGATCAATGATCCGATTATATTTTTTATTTTGAAATAATTTACATATTTTAATCATTAAAACTCAAATATTAGAAATGATTTTCTTTTTTTTTTATTCTTTAAAAGGTGAATATAAACACAGCTGGTGTTTTATTTATAAAATTTTAAATATATTTAGAGCTTCAATAGTGTAAATGTGTAAAAATTGATAGACATGTATATTTTATAATATTGATACATAATATCATATATATATATATAATTAAAACTTCAAAATTGTAAATGTGTAATATATTGGTAGATATGTATATTTGTAATGTCGATAAATTATGTATGTATGTATATATATATGTATGTATGATAGTGTGTAAATATTTGATGTAACTTTTGTTCAATATATAGATATTAAGCGGGTTATTGGGTAACTCGATTATTTTTTTGTGTCGAATTTAGGTCTCAATATTCTGACATAATTATTAAATGAGTCGGATTTAAATCGACCTAAATTTGACACGATATAAAACTGATACGATACAAATACGGCCCGATAATCTATTTTGCCGGCTCTAATTGCCAGCATGGCATCTCCCCGGGGAGTTTGTGGCATTGAGCTGAAAATAACTAAGAAGACTGAAGACACTCAAACAGAAACCGTATACACCACGTGGCAAACGTTTTAGAAATTAAAAAAAAAAATGAGACCATGACCCACTCAATCATTACAAACCAACCAGCGTCCAGACCCATTTAATTTATAATACAATTATAAAATATTACAAAATTATATCTGTCCTTTTTTTTTTTTTTAATATTTCAAATCAAAAAGCACTACTAATACTATTTCCAGTACTCTCTCCCTCTCCCTCTCTCTCTAAAAAGCAAAATCTCATCGCATCAATCCCAACTTTTTGAAAAACCCAACACTAAATGCGTTGTCTTCTTAGGTGGGACCCACCGTAGGGTCCTAGAGGGGCATGGGACCCGTATAGGATCACGCCGTAGTAATGCTGACGGCGTCAACCGGCGGATAAACAGCCGGCTGCCTATTGCTTTATTGTTGGACAATGCTGTCCTAAACGAGTCTGCCTGTCACTGTCTTGAGGCCTAGTAGTAGCTACCAGTACTAATAGGCCCCGTCAGATCTTGCCACGTGGGTTATGGGTTCTTGATGCGATGGTCGTCTGGTTCCTGCCTCGGCTGCCTAAATCACCGAAAGGATTTTATTGTGGGTTTCGTTTTGGGAACATGCTATCATCATCAGTGTTTTATTTATTTATTTAATTAATTTTCGTAATGTGTTTTTTTAAAGGGATTTGTTTTAGGAGCTTGATTTAGTCAAAATTTAATTTTTCGTTCATCATAGAAAAATTATTAGTGAAAAACAAAACTCACGGTGGTTTGGTTTCTACTTACAATCGTTTTCGTTTATTCTCTCCAACGAACCGTTTTAGATCTGGGATCCCTTCTATTTAACATCTCAACTGTTTTGCTTGTGTTATGGAAATTTTTATTTTTTTTTTTGTTATTCTTATTTGAAAGATGTCTTCATCTCTATTAATTAAGAAGTCATTATCTAAAAAAATTCTCAAAATTTTTGTACGATCCCTAGATTCTAGTGGTGAAATAATTTCCCCTTTTTGTCATAGGGATTTCATGATAAAGAAGTTTTTTTTTTTATATATGTTACGTATAGATTTAATTTTATTGAGATTTAATGAGATGTTGTAACTTAAAATATATTCAAAATGTTCTACTAATTTTACTCTATAAATATCTATTTACTTATATATTTAATAAAAAGATGAGTGAAAAAATATATTATTCTTTAAAAAATTCTTCAAATAAAAATAAGTTAATATTATTTTATACAAATAAATAATTTTTAAGAAGAATGAAAACTGCATTAATTGAAGAGAAAGAATAATTTCTTATTTGAACAAATTTCAATTGGAACGTCTTTTGAAGTTTCAAATACTGATGTGATTTTTTAAATAAATAATAAAATTTTATTTAAAAATTTTTTTAGAGATACTCTTGCGTTATGATTACTATAAAAAAAATAAATAATTATAAATAAAAATTAATAGTATATAATAATTTTTTCATGTGTTGATAAAATAAAATTAATTTAATTACAGTAATTAATATTTATAAAATAATTAATGAAATTCTTTTAAATAAAATCTAAATAAACTTAAAAAAAGAAAATGCAACTTGACCTATTAAACGTCTAGTGCCACAAAGCTGAATTTACCATCACCTCTTCCTCATAAAGAGCAATAAACAATTAAATGTAAGACGTGGTACAAAATTAAGATGAACGTGAAGCAGTTTAAAGAATCCATATGTGAATCAAAAGATCCGGTCGGGTTAGTATCAGCCCAAGGATCCATTTAGGATTTGCCGCCTTTACATTTACTGCGTGGAAAGATTGATTCTTGAATCAATGTTGAGTGAAAGGGTTCGAGCTTCCATAAGAGTATTATGGAGGTTAGTTTTAGTTCTTCTTTAATTATTAATTAATTAAATGGAGACAGTCTTTCTTTTATGAAATGTGAGTGGAGCAAGCACCCCTCGAGTATTAGAGAGAGTTTAAAATATCTGAGCATATACTTTAGTGTGTCAATGTATGATGGTGGTCCCAGTTATATAGTATGATTGTAAATATTAATTGTAATGTCTGATGTAATATCAGTAATATCTGTGTATATCAGACTTCAAAAAAATAAAATAAAATAAAATAAAATAAAAATCTCTCTGATAATTTTTTAGGGTCGCCGGCCCAATTTATCCCACCACAAAAGGTGAGGGTATTTGAGTAAATACACACACGTTCGTCAGAAGTTATCTTATCCAACTCAACGGACAATTGCCTGTTGTTTTGTCTTTGGGAACCGACAAAATCCAAGATCAGAAATCTGACGGCTGGGGATTTATCTCGATATTTGAACCAAAAAAGCGTTCAGTGGGTCCCAATCCCGATCACTCGCTATCGTAATTCATTCAATAAACCCGTAAATAATTATCAATATAAAAATTTAAAGGAAGCTCAAGTTTTATTAATTATAATTATTAAAAATGGTAAAGAAAAAAACAAGTAAATGGAACAAAAATAGAAGCAGAGCATGCACGGACAGCTTTATACGATTGTTGCAGCGGAAGCAGAAGCAGAAGCAGAATTGCTGCTTCTGATTTCTGGTCTGCTCTTCCAAACACTTTCTATTTATTAATTATTATTATTATTATCGTAATAATTATTTTATTATTTAGAAATGCAGTGCTATTTAAGATGTTTGTCGTGTGCTAGCATGTATCACGTGACGTGCCTTAGCTGATTTTAGAGGCTTCTTAGAGTTTGTATTATTGTTGTGGTGTATTTAATTATTGAAAATTAGTGTGAGAAATTATTGACCAAACTTAATGCTGAGGGGACCCTTCAATTTAAATTTTTTTTTAAAGACAATTTATTTATTTTATCTTTTGATTGATCTCGGCCCCTTTACTTTATATCCAAAAATTATCGAAACTAGAGTGTTTTCATGAAGTAAAAATACTAAGGTAATAAATTTTTTTTAAACGAGCTAATTTCCTAAGTTAATGATGTAGTCCCATATTTCTGAATATTTAAACTTCGATCATCAATTAAAGAAAATTACTTGAATTTATACAAATATTACTTACAAATTATTCGACTAAAACCTTTGATTAAATGCTATAAAACTTTTTACTTTTTTGCTTTTTGAAAAATTTTAATGTAACGATTTATTGCGGAAACCTAATGCACTGTCCATCTCCATTAAAACTCTAACCGGATGGTTGCCGAGTTTTGGTCTTTCGTGTGAGAAAAGTTTGGTCCTTGCACTTTCAGTTGTTCCTTTGTCAATAATAGAACAGATATTAAGAGCTTCACAAAAACCATAAGTTATTGGAGACAAAAAATTAAAGAAAAAAAAAAAAAAGTTCTCAGAAAAGATTTGCCCATAGCAAAAAAAGTAGCGTGGAATTAGCTTTTTGGTCTTTTGACAACCACCGGATTAACCAAACAGACCGTTAGTTGTTCCCAGATCACAAATTCACAATCGAAGGACAACTCTCTCACTCCACTCGCCCGTCCATCGCGTGCAACCAAACTCACACCCTCCCTCGATGAAATAAAGAGGGAATTGTCGTGCCGTCATTAATTGAATTCGGTTTGTATTTGATTCAACATAGCATTGTGTGTCATTCCAAATACACATAAAAATTAACTCAAATATTGACGCCTTAAGATGCTTTTAACACGTTATATTATATTGTATTAACACTATATTATAATAAAGTTATATAATGTTTAATATTATATTATATGATAGTAATTTTTAATTATACTATGTTTGATATTGCACTATATTACATTAATTTTTTGTAATTAATTTAAATTATATACTTAAAAAATAATATTTATTAGTATATAAAAATACTAAATAAAAGTCTTAAATTATAGAAATTTAAAATTCTTTTAGTATAAATGTTATAAAATATCATAATCTTCATAAAAAACTAACGTCTCATCTGCAACGTTAATTAAACACAACTCTCAGTTGAGATATCTAATTAGTATTATAATAATTGTGTTATTAATAAATATTATTATTTAATTAAAAATAATAAAATTTAATAATTATCTATTATTCAAACTAATCAAATAATTGTACATTATTTATTACACCTGTTAAAATATAAATTAAATATCTCAATTACGTAAATATAACAATATTATTAATAAAATGGAATTCATTTTATTAGAAAAAATGGATTGTCCATTTGCGACAGTGGCGAACCGTTATGGTCCTTCCACGAGACACGCGCAGCGAATTGGCGCGCGTCGTAGAGAATGAGAACTCTTCGGTTCACAAAGACGCCTAACGAGAGCTGTCCGAAAACGAAACAACATTGGGACACGGTACTACATATGCATGATCGGAATGACGGCCGCTGAGCCCAAAACCTTTAAAAAAATGAGGAAATGAATGATTCAATCAATCAGTCAAAAGGCCTAAAAGACTCCCCCAAAAAGCCTAAGAAAATAAGGTCAGCTACTAACGTCGCTTCACCGCCGTTTAGAGTAATATCTACTCTCGTGTCAGTTGTCTCTTGCTTACTTGCTTCTCTCTCTCCCAGTTACTGTCACTCCCTCTCTCTTCATAACAGCTATTGCTCAGTCTACCTTGCACCTCACGCTAAACGCCTGTTCCTTTACTCTCCTCCTCTCTTCTTTCTCTCTCTCTCTTCCCCTCTCAGCAAACCAAACTTAAGAAGAAGAGTTATTTTTCTACTTGAACGTAACTCATAACTCGTGCAAAAAAAAAAAAAAAAGGTCTCTATGCTTTGAGCTTTCTTTAGGGGAAAAAAATGAAAATGGGAGTTCTCTTACAAAGAGAGAAGAGAGAGCTTTCTTTTAGTTTCATAATGGCGGTGTTTTTGCTTCTTTGTTCATCCGCCGCTCCACTCAATGATGATGAAGGTTTTGTTTGTTTGTAGCGTTATTCAAATGCATGAAGCTTCTTTTGTTAAAAGGAACTGAAGTTCGTTTTTGTTGTTTTGAGTGCTTCTTGTGTTAATAAGATAAAAGGAGATATTTAGGTGTTTGGAGAATATTAAAATAATGCTGGGGTTGTTGTAGGGAAAGCGTTGATGGCGATTAAAGCTTCATTCAGTAACCTGGCGAATGTGTTGCTGGACTGGGACGATGTGCACAACTCTGATTTCTGTTCATGGCGTGGTGTCTTTTGCGATAACAGCAGCCTCTCCGTTGTTTCTTTGTATGTTTTGTTCTGTTTTAAGTTACTTTTTTTTTTTTATAAAATGCAATGAAGTGCAATGCAATGAATGGGTACTGGTTGCTTGTAGGAACCTGTCAAGCTTGAATCTGGGTGGAGAGATTTCGCCATCCATTGGAGATTTAAGAAATTTGCAGTCGATGTATGCGCCCTTTTATTTTCTTACCAAACCCTTTTATTATGTTCCCAATGTAGTTGTAATTGATTTGTTTTTTTTAATCTTTGCGATGTTGGCAGAGATTTTCAGGGGAATAAGTTAACTGGCCAGATCCCAGATGAAATTGGAAACTGTGGCTCTCTTGTCCATATGTAAAAGTTTTAAATCCATTTTTCCTTCTTGTTAACGTGCATATTAGTGTTTATGAGAACTTTGATTCATAATGGGATCTCCTTTTGCATAATGCAGAGAATTGTCTGACAATAGTCTATATGGAGACATTCCCTTTTCTATGTCAAAGCTGAAGCAACTTGAGTTCTTGTAAGCGCTATTTTTGTTATATAATGTCTCTGATCATTTGACTTGTTTCAATATGTACATATTGGAGTTACATGGTAAATTAATGTGTGCATATCCATTAACGCAATGCAGGAATTTGAAAAACAATCAGCTTACCGGACCAATTCCATCCACCTTAACTCAGATTCCTAATCTGAAGACACTGTGAGTTTGCACTTAACTGATGAGATGCCTGATTTACCAATTTAGTCGTGATATCAGATATGATGTTACTTCTTTTGAGATATTTATCGTTTTTAATAATTTCAATTGCATTTGAATGTTTGTGTTTGTAGTGATCTTGCTCGAAACCAGCTCACTGGTGAGATTCCAAGGCTAATATACTGGAATGAAGTGCTGCAATACCTGTAAGTTATAAAGATATAGTAGTCTGTTAGGCATTTGAACATTGTGTTCCCTCCTGTTACAATGTACTATAGTTTTATGGAACTTTCGACGGAGCCATTGAGAGTTCATACATTTTTAAGTTTTTGCCTACTGACATTTACGTTTACACATTTTCTTGAAGCATAGGATTTCACATTTTGTGATTGGTGTTGTGTTTACAGTGGGCTAAGGGGAAATGCATTGACTGGAATGCTGTCTCCTGACATGTGTCAATTAACTGGCTTGTGGTATTTGTGAGTAGTCAGTTTTTTTCCAGTCAATGTATATAAAAATTGGGGTTTTCCAATCAACAGATATAATTACATATGAATGATATTAGTTGTTTTTATTGATTTCAGTGATGTAAGAGGCAATAATCTAACTGGAACAATCCCCGACAGCATTGGCAACTGTACAAGCTTTGAAATATTGTATGTCAACTACTGTACACTGCACTGAATTTTGTGCTTACATTTTTCTGTGTTAATCAACTTTCTGATCGTGGGGAACTTCAGGGACATATCTTACAATCAGATCACTGGAGAGATACCATACAATATTGGATTCCTTCAAGTGGCAACACTGTGAGCTTTTTCCACTTCAATTTATTTTTCTTATTAAACATAGAGCTTTACATATGAAACTTTTACAATTATCATATATTTTTTGTAATTGACACCTGATGTTTTGTAGATCACTTCAAGGAAATAAACTAACGGGTAAAATTCCAGAGGTCATTGGCCTTATGCAGGCTCTAGCCGTGTTGTAAGTACATGCGTTCTTTGTTGCCCAGACTCTAGACTTTAGATACATTTATAGCATGTGTCTTGACTTTTGTGTTTATGTTTCTTTTACTTTTCAGGGATTTAAGTGAGAATGAGCTTGTTGGACCAATCCCTCCCATACTTGGCAATTTGTCATACACTGGAAAACTGTTAGTTTTGATTACATAAAACGTTAATATTATTGTTCTTTAATATGTTTTATGTCTTGATTCTTTATTGTTTTTAAATTTTTCTTCTGTGCCAGATATCTCCATGGCAATAAGCTGACTGGACCAATTCCCCCAGAGCTTGGCAATATGTCTAAACTGAGCTACTTGTGAGCTATTTTCCATTTCCCAAAACTTAGTATATATATGTACAGTTCATGCTGTTGATAAGATAATTACTTTCACGTAGGCAATTACAAAATAATCAACTTGTTGGAACAATTCCTGCAGAACTTGGGAAGCTAGAGCAGTTGTTTGAATTGTGAGTCTCTGCTGTTTTGTCTGTGTAGTTTTATTTTTCATTTCATGTTTCTTATCAGTTTGTCCTTTATGATTCAGGAATCTTGCAGATAATAATCTGGAAGGGCCCGTTCCACATAATATCAGTTCCTGTACAGCATTGAATCAGTTGTAAGATTCCAATATTCTGAATACAACTGAATCCCTTGTGTGTGTTTTTAATAATGTTGCGTCTCATTTCAGTTAATTTGATTGTGATTCTTGATTTTATTTCACAGCAATGTGCATGGTAATCGCTTAAGCGGGGCTATCCCATCTAGTTTTCGGAATCTGGGGAGTCTGACTTACTTGTGCGTTTTGATCATTCAGTTTAGAGAATTCTTTTTAGTTACAATATCTATTGCATGAAAACCTGTTTTCCTATACTAATATAGTTGATGTTCAGAAACCTTTCAAGGAACAACTTCAAAGGCAAGGTACCCACTGAGCTTGGACGAATTATTAATCTTGACACACTGTGAGTTTCATGCCATGATGTGTTTTGTCTATTATTATTTTCCAGTTTTAGGTGCTTATGTTTGTTCTATGATTCAGGGATCTCTCAGTTAATAATTTTTCTGGATCTGTTCCTGCTTCAATTGGTGATCTGGAGCACCTTCTCACTTTGTAATCCTTCAACCCAAGCATGGTTCAATGTGGGTTCATTCTGTTTGATTTACATTAGTGCATCAGTTAATATAGTTTCCACTTGCCCAGAAATTTGAGCAGGAATCATCTGAATGGGCTGTTGCCTGCAGAATTCGGAAACCTTAGAAGCATACAAACAATGTGAGCTAATTTACTTTGATAAATCTACAGCTGTATGGAATGGAGTAACCTCTGTTTTTTTAATCTTTCTTCTCCTCTGTTTTTTAGTGACATGTCATTCAACCAACTGTCTGCTAGCATTCCTGCAGAACTGGGTCAACTGCAAAATGTCATTTCTCTGTAAGTTCATGGTCTTTTTCCCATGCGGTTGAAGCAGTACTTTTGTTGTGTGTTTATTTATCAAGCAGATATAAAATGTGAGATGAGAATTTATGTCAGGATTTTGAACAACAACAATTTGCAAGGTGGGATCCCAGATCAGCTTAGCAATTGTTTCAGTCTATCTAATTTGTAAGACATTACCCTTTCTATGATCTTAAAAGAAATTCTTGTTTGTTATGAAGTCTTGCAAACTACTAAATTTAATGAATTTCAGGAATGTGTCCTACAACAACTTATCAGGGATTATACCCCCAATCAGAAACTTCTCACGATTTTCATCAAATAGGTATGCAAAAACATTAGTTCATAGCTTTTGGAATTTTGATTTTTGTATTGATTATTCATATTTGCACCAGCTTCATTGGAAATCCACTACTGTGTGGAAATTGGGTAGGATCAATATGTGGTCCTTCGGTGACAAAGGCCAGAGGTATTTTAACTTAAATCTTTCTGTAATCTTTTGTTATTTTATGATAGATCCATGTTTTGTGTATATGATCATTGGCAGGATCAAATTTAGAACTCTTTGCTTACCCAATGAGCTATCTTGTTTTCCAGTTATGTTCTCCCGAACTGCTGTCGTTTGTATGGTGGTAGGCTTCATCACATTGTTAGTGATGGCTGCAATTGCTGTGTATAAATCCAACCAACAAAGGCAGCAATTAATTACTGGTTCCAGAAAATCTATGCTAGGTATGTCTTTGCTTTAGTATTTACTTGCAACATTTGTATCTTCAAATCCTCAAGGTTGGTTTCCTTTCTACCCAGGACCACCCAAGCTTGTGATTCTGCACATGGATATGGCTATTCACACCTTTGATGATATAATGAGAAGCACTGAGAATTTGAGTGAGAAGTATATTGTTGGCTATGGTGCATCTAGTACTGTTTACAAATGTGCACTGAAGAATTCCCGACCAATAGCAGTTAAGAAACTTTACAATCAGTATCCTCACAACTTGAGAGAGTTTGAGACTGAACTTGAAACCATTGGCAGCATTAGACACAGAAATATTGTGAGCTTGCATGGTTATGCTTTGTCTCCATATGGAAATCTCCTGTTCTATGACTACATGGTGAATGGTTCTCTGTGGGATCTCCTTCATGGTCAGTTATCTTGCCTGTACCATATAGTTGTTATTACTAGATGAAAGTTGATGATATGCTCATTTTTCCTATATTGAATATTTACTTGGGGAATTATTTATCTTACTATATATATGTATTTATATATTTTTATTTTTATTTTTGTTTCTGAAGAAGACAAGTGTTGTATTACAGGACCATCCAAGAAAGTAAAACTTGACTGGGAAACTCGCCTGAAGATTGCAGTTGGAGCTGCACAAGGACTTGCTTATCTTCATCATGATTGCAACCCCCGGATCATTCACAGGGATGTGAAATCATCAAATATCCTGATAGATGAGAATTTCGACGCTCATCTCTCTGACTTTGGGATTGCAAGATGCATACCGACTGCAATGCCTCATGCCTTAACTTTTGTTCTAGGAACGATTGGTTACATTGATCCTGAGTATGCCCATACCTCTCGTCTCAATGAAAAATCAGATGTTTATAGCTTTGGTATTGTACTTCTTGAAATTCTGACTGGGAAGAAGGCTGTGGATAACGAGTCTAACTTGCATCAACTGGTATGCATCTAATGCCCTGAATTATAAAGGTCTAATTTTCATTGATCCTGTGAATTAAAATATGTTGTCAAAGTGGAAAATCCTGGGTTGCTGTGTGGGACATTGAACTGTCACTAAATTTAAGCATTTTACATTAAGTATGCTATTAAGCAACTTAACTCTTGAGTTGAACGGTCTGCGTGTGTATTTTGTGTTTTCAGATAATGTCCAAGGCTGATGACAACACAGTGATGGAGGCTGTTGACCCAGAGGTTTCAGTGACATGCATGGATTTAAGCGTTGTGAGAAAGACCTTCCAGCTTGCTCTGCTCTGCACAAAGCGCTACCCTTCAGAAAGACCAACCATGCAGGAAGTAGCTAGAGTTCTGGTTTCCCTTCTTCCAGCTCCACCCACAAAACTTTCTCTGGCCGCTCCAAAACCAATCGACTATTACACCAAATTTGTGGTCGACAGAGAACGGCAGCAGCGTGTTGAGCATGATGACAATTCGTCTGATGCTCGGTGGTTTGTTAGGTTTGGAGAAGTTATATCTAAGAACACCCTTTAAATTGCTAGTCTCCTTTTGTTTTGAATTAACAGCCAGGAAGTTGAAGGATAAAATTAGTCTCTGATGTTGTTCCTTGAAGAGAGAAGATGTATAATTGTGCTTATCACTAATTTTTGTACATTCTGGACTGACTAGCTTAGGAATTTAGTTTTGAAGTACTAAAAATCTTTTGTTGAATGGTTGCTTATGAATGCTAGTGGGTTACAGGCCAAGTTCTCTAGCATTACTAACTCGTATTCGGATATTACGCTTAAGTTTTTAGTGAGGTGAATTATGTTACCATGAATTTATGGACAGAATATGTTAGCTTTACAAATTTCATTTTTTCCATCATCTCTTCATTTATCTCACTGATGAAAGGGGTAATTTCAAATATTAGTATTGTTTGCTTCGTGGTAATATTTTAAGTACTCAGATCTTAACAAACGCAACAAATAAACATATGTAAACTCACTGCTATTAATTTATTCAGCCTACCTCTGTGTAGTATTTGTGGTTCCACCACATATGCTACTGATCAACGTGTGTAAATATATATTTAATTTCTGGACTTATATGAAATGATTTGAAATTTTCCCAATATTATATTGTCTTCTAGCATATTCAATTGAAAATTTAATTTTCAACGAAGTAAAAAAATTATTTTTTAAGACAGATACGACGTCGTACAGAGTGCCGCCTCGCATGCATTTTTTACGAAATGTCATCTGGTTATTGTGTAATATACGACATGTCGTCTGTTTTTCTGTTAAAACTTTAAAGAAAGCAACTCCATTGCTATTTTGGTCGTCCAAGTCATGCTTGTTGTGTTCGAATGCACGGTTTCGAAATTTATTCAACCACAGGTGTTATTAAGATGCAAAAATGGGGCGGCGTTATTGATGCTAATGGCGCGCGATGGAGTTGAGCGATGACTGATGACGATTGGTGGCAGGCTAGCTAGGAGCTTGGGAGGGTTGTGACACAGAGGTTGGGTTTTTTTTGGACAGTGGCGGAGATTTGGGCATTTATATTTTTTTAATTCAAAAACTGATCGGTTTTGCTATTCGAATTGCCAATAAGAAAATTACACACACACACACACACACAATTCCTTAAGTTGTTATAGTAAGAAGATATATTAAAACACAAGAAATACACACGCTCGCATTGTAGTATATGTTGAGTAATGAAAAGTATTAGCTCAGCTATCTCCTCGTTCCTCACCCTGGGACAAATCTCCCCAGCTGAATGGCACGGGCAGATTCCTGGTAATACATCATGTATGAAGTATATGCCGACTAGAAACGATTATCGATCAAATGTACATACCGACCAGGTATTCATCAGTCTATAGGACACGATCTCACGAACTCACGACAATTCCGCCATGCTCCAAACCGCTGGGGAGAACATGACGCCCCACGTTTACCCACGATTCGGTGGTTGGAGACCCATGAAGATCCATCATCACCCGAAAATGAGGGGCATAAAGAATACTCAGAAAACGTAGAATGATTGCCTATTGAAGGCCAAGAAATCGATGAAAAAAGGGACACAAAAATTGAGAGAAAAAGGGGAAACTTTGCTAAATTAATATCATAAATTCTTATATCTGAATCCTTGATACATTTCGTATTGAGAATATTGCAACTAATCTGTACAACAAAAATCATATAGTTTTCTCGTAAACACCTTGTACTGACTTAAGTATCGGAGGATTTACGCCGGAAAAACCACCGGCGTCTCTGATTTGTTTCTGTGAACGCAGGCTTAGAAGGAAGAAGAAGGGTGATTTGGGTCCTAGGAGCTCGAGAAATTGCTGAAGCTGGTGGATTGCAATCTCTATTCCTTTGTCAATACAAGCGTTGGTGAACCAATCTGATCGGTTAAAAGGCGACCAGATTTCAGCATCAACAATATATTTAAAATAGGGATTTGAGATTTCACAATAGCATCAAAATTTATTTTACAGTGGTATAAAAATATTTGATGCAATTGTGAAATCCCAAATCTTAAATAATACAAGCACTCGTGCTAAAAAAATGGCTATTTTATTATTATTATTATTATTATTATTATTATTTAATGAAAACATCCTCCTTTTATTAAAACGAGAATACCACAAAAATACAAGAAAACTAAATTTCAATACATTAGTTACTATATTTTTTTGTTAGCATATTGATAGCTTTTTACTTTACCATATATGTTTTTTGTATTTTAGTAGCATTTTTTTTAATTAAAATAAGGATATCTTATTATCTTTATTAGAGACTCTCTCTCTATTTACGTATAATTTCTTAAGTCTCGATGCTTAAATACATATTTGATATGAATTTGTTATTACACCGTATGATATAATAGTTAATTGAGCCAAAATACTATAACATCATATAGTGCAGCAACAAATCCACATGAAAATTTCATTTAAAAATCTAGATTTGAGAAAGCAAATTCTTAAATAAATGACTATCAGATTAAGTGGACCCTCATAATCTAACTAAATTTTTTTTACCTATTTTTAATCTTTATATAAGCTTTACCTAAAAATTGTTTACCCTCATGGCTAGGACTGGGCCAAAAAACGGCGAACCCCCCAAAAATTAAGCCGAACTAATAGCTCAGTTTGCTTTTCAAATCAAGAAAAAAAAAATCGATCTATTTAATCAATTGAATGAAAAACGAGAGCAAACCAAAACGATTTTGGTTTGGTTTATTTTTGCGTACGGAACCGAACTAAAAACCCCTCAAAATTGTAAAATAGCTTTCTTGGATTGTTTTATGTCTGGTGTGAACTTATTAAATAATAATTTGAAAATGCTTTTGCAATTAGTATATGTGGAGCATATGCCAACTACTCCAATTTTAAGGAGAAAAGTTACATTTTTTTTACCATAAAATGATGAGATTCATTTATCTCCACCTCCTTATATATTTAAAAAAAAAAAAAAAAAAAACTCAATCTCTACCTTACCAGTCGCTTTTCACTTTCCTTTATATTTTCCTCCATTATTACGGTCACCAACTTATACGACGTTTTGATGCAAAATGATATTGTGCCTACAACATTGTGTAACCTCACATGGAGACGTAACACGTGTGAGAATTGTATAAACAAATTCGAACAACTCGCTGAAACAGGAACCATCAGACAAAATGAAACCCTTCAACAAAGAACAAGAAGGTAAAAACTGAATCAACACTTTTCGCTTAACCTGAACCCACCATTACAATTTCCCTGGTATATACAAGAAACAGAAGAAACATGCCAACTATAATTTATACTTATGTACATTGCTGCTCTCCAAAATTTTTGTCCAAAGGACATTTTATTTCCTTTACATTATCGATATAAAACAAAATTTTCTTTTCGCATTAGATTGTAGATTTAAGACTAGCTTCATTCGAAAAAATTGTCTCATTTCAAAAAATGAAAGCTTTTCGGCTCTGTTCTCAGCGTATATCCAAATTCCTGTGACAAGAATCATCAAAAATATTGTGTCTCAATGAAATGTATACAAATATATTGTGTCGAAGTTTTAACTTTTAACAGGAAATTGTGGAGATGGAATCAGCAGCTTATTGCAGTATAAATATAAAAATTGTTGTACCTGATAATTTTCTTAGTCAAGTTCTAAAGCTAAAAGAAAAGTCAGAATTTGGAGAAAAGGATCGGCTGGCATTTCGCATCAAATAAATTCAGAAATAGTGATACCTGTTGATGTTGAACCGTGATCCACCTTCGGTAATCCTACTTTCACTTGATTCACTCCCACACTGATACTGATTCCTACCAAACTTCTGAGATTTCTCTTTGAACACCTTCATCTGCAAAATTGGATGTTATGAGACTGCGATTATCGTGGTAAGAGGACTAACAACAAATCAAAACCTGAACCATAATACTAGATTTATTTAGGATGCAAGTTTTTGCAGTAATTGACTAGGAATTGTTTTACATATTATATCAATAGATATATGGAACATAGTAGTATACCTCATGTTCAAGAAGGAATGATTGTGGTGCATTCTCTTTTGATTCCTTATTCAATCAATGAAAGCACTAGTATATTAATAAAAATAAAAAGATACAAACTTTCATTAAAAGATTCAAAGCTAAAATTATCGTTTACACTAACCTTACAAACCAAAGGCATTTTTGACTGAGATTTTAAGTTGTTATGGACTTCAGATGCCAAGGAGAGCTGCATACCAAGTCATGAAGAGGATTGTGAAAAATATATCCAAACTTAAGTAAGAAAATGAGAAATCACCGGTGAGCTCCAATTTTAGACTCATTACCAACAAGTACAGAAGAACTAGATCGCATCTTACCTTTCTAAATAGGTCAATTGGTGGCTCATTCAAAGATCCCTTATTCATTGGAAAATTGCTATCCTGGCAGGAAATACGAGCATGGGTTAACAGAGAAAAATTTTCCTGCAAGGCAATGAGTAACATATTGCTATCCTGGCAGGAAATACGAGCATGGGTTAACAGAGAAAAATTTTCCTGCAAGGCAATGAGTAACATATCCAAACTGAGAATAAAGGAACCATTGTAAACTACCATTGAGGCAGCAGTATCTTGTCTGATATTTCGAAAGACGCCGGGATCTCCTTTACCAGAAGAAATCTGTGTCAAGGAAATAATGTGGCCACACACTGAGAATCTGTGCAAAAACGATCTCAATTATAATGTCCAAACATAATATTAACAGCACCTTCTTATTGAGAGGGTTTGCTTTAATTTTTTTAACTCCTTCACATTTCTCCTCCTTTAGGGCATCAACAGAGTTTGGCCTGTTCAACGAGAATAACCACGTTAGAAAGTAATCATATTCAACAGAATGTAAATTCATTAATTATAGGTCAGTATATCAAAGATTACAAGAAATGGTAAAGATGAAAACTACTTAAAATATATGAAAGTTGAGGCTCCCCCTTGCATTTGTGAAAAAAGATAAAATGAAAATTTAATGTCCTGATAAAGATGGAGAAGTTAAAAAACAATTGTGCGATTGCATATCACATGAGCAAAAGGAAGTTAAAATTCCTAGACCAATACACCAAGTAAGATCAAGCTAAAAACCATGAGCAATGCAGAATGCTCTAGAAACATGAGAATATTAATTGGTAAAAAGGAATCTTTCAATGTTTAACTTCGATCGTATGAGAAAAACTCAAGACATCATTACCTTCTGGAGTCTTTAGTTTCATTTTGGGAGATAGCATTGTGGTTATGCATGGTTGCCATCTGCAATGAGGAGAGCATTAGCTTTCCACCATCAAGGCACGTTCTATTCCTACTATTATATTAGCATGGGCACAAGTAAGAAATTGCAATGTTTATTACTAAAACTATGCATGATATTAACAATATGACAATCTGTAAAGTAAACTTTTCATAACCTACATTATTACATGCGTGTTGTCTAGCCCTCTCGGATGTTCGCAGTTGAAACTCCTGCAGAGCAGTGAAGGCAATTTGTGTTAAACCTAAGATATGCAGCAAGCTTATCTCACTAAATCCGTCCAAGAAAATGCTCATATCACAAGATGAACAAGAAGATTCAAACATGTTAAGAATTACTTGAAACTCAGTAGGCTGTGGCGTGCTCTTTTTGGGGGGATGTGGTAAAGGAGCTTCAAGAATCTGCCAAGCCCAAAAAAGTTATTGAAAAAGATAACATATACTAACTTAAATATAAGGGCAATTTCTTTTGAAGTTCATGGTTCCTATGAAATTCAATAAAACTTGGATCTTATTTATTGAAAGTATGTACTTTTCTGTTCAATGGGCGTGCTTTAAAGTTGCATGCATTTGATTTTGCATGTTCATCTGACTCTGCATCAACCTTAGCCTTAGCCCTGAAATCCAGAAAATACGACATAAACAATTGCACAAGAGGCAAAGCCTGGTAACCTTACAGATGTATGACAACAAATGTCAACATAAAAAGGAGAGGAAGTGAATATTACCTATGTCTTTGAGCCCTATGTGCTGTTTCCAGATTAGGTTCTCTAGGAATAGTAACTTTAGATCTACAATTCACCGAGTTTATTTCAAGGAACCCAACCTGCAACATCAAGTAGTTTAAAAATTTATACTTTTAACAAAAAGAAAAATTCTGCACCTAACTACGATATTTATGTGACATCCACTTCCTAAATAGTACATATTACCTTTACTGGAACTTTGTGTAGAAAATGAGTTTGATGCTTTAGATGAGAAACCTGCTTTGCAAATGCAGAAACACTTTTAAAAACTCCTGTCTGACTTGACAACAAACTACATAAAAGTTATTGTTTTCAAGTAAAACAGCAGTAAAAGAACCAGAAATCTATATGAGAACTTGCATGAACCTATAGATCTTAAAAAGCAAGAGTCTACAAAGAAAGTGAACAAAGCCAGCATCTCTAGAGAATGGTACGAGTATAGCAACGTATTACAAGTATGTAATCATACTAAAGCCAAACCAAAACCATAACAAGAAGTGGTCTTAGTTTTCTTAAATACATCTAATTTGCTGAAATATAACAGAGTAAATAAAGTTCTTGAAATCCCAACTCTTAAAATCTTACTAGGCATAGTGTTCTCCTTTTGAATCTTTCATGAAATCTTAAGCAGGCATTTGAACCAATATATACCAATTACAGGCCTAAATCATAGTTTCAGTCAACTTGATGTCTCAGCATATTATCTGTCAGTTTCAAAGGAAGTCTAATTCACCATTTTATAAGCTCAAACTCATTGTTCAAGATATTAAACTTTTGTCAATAATCCACCGAAGAATACTAATAAATTGAAGACCTAAATTAGTGCACCTTCGGTAAGAAACCAGCTTCCAGCTTCTGTCTTTTGGTAGCGATGTTTTCAATTGTAGACGAATTCAGTGAACTCTTTTCAGATTTGACTATCTTTTGAGACCTAAAGATGTTAAGCATAACCTCAGAGATAAGGAAACAAAGCCAAACTAAATAAAGAAATCAAATTACCAAAAAACTTTCAAAACTATAAAACCTGTCAAATGTGAATATACTGCATATACATATAGAGAACTTAGCAACTTTTCTTTGTAAGATTAAAACAATCAATACTTCACAGCTCTGTACTAGTACCAAAATAATAATAATAATAATAATAACTGCTTTTTATTTTTTTTATTTCTTTAATCTTCATGCGAAATCTGCTAGTGTCATCAAACAAAAGGTACTACTTAAAAAATAATCAACACTACCTCAAAAAATGGTTGAAATGAAATTCTTGACGTTGATTGTATTTGGCCAAATAACTTGCCGTGGGTTTCATCAGAGTCGAACTCCTCTGTATAGATGACTTCGCAAAAGACTTGGTTTTGGATTTTGAAACATCTTGATCCATGTCACCACAAAATTCTGGCCCTAGAATAAAATGTACAAAGAAAACAGATATTGAGGAACACTACGAAGTCTACAACACTGGCTATCGCTTATATTAGGTAAAAATCAGATCATTTTGTTTATTGTGACTCAGGTTTAGAAGATGCATATATACATGTGAATAAGGCTGTTAAATAATTTGCTTTAAAAAAAAAACGATGGGACAATCCTTAATAAACTATTATCAGTCACATGCTGCCACATAGAAATTTAAATATCATAATTGCACAACCATATCCTTTTACATTATAAAAATAAGCAATAAAAAAGCGTCATCTTTGTAAATGTATCTCATTGATTAAAAAAAATAAAATAAAAAATACCTCTATTAATTTGATAAATGTCGAAAGCTTCAGAATCGGTCTCAAAATATGAGACATTACCAATAGAACTCGTGCTTCCTCCTCTGGAATCACAAGAAACGCTTGCAGTATCCGCAGGGAAATCATATCTCCAGTTGAACTTCAAAATAAAGGCTGAAATAAACGCCATTCAGAAAATGAAATAATCTAAATAACAAACGAATCAGCAAAAATGAAACGATAAATTTTGAATGCTTTTGCTGTGTTTTGCTTACGCGAAGGTGGATAGCTTGCAGCGGAATCAAACCAGAGCTCGACTTCTCTAGCCTTAGCCGGCGTTTCCGTAAGGGTAAAATCGTGATATTGAGGTGCGTCAAACTCGTAATCAAAATCAACTTCAAATTCTTCCGCCACGATCGGCTCCGCCGTCAACACGAGCTCCTCCATTTCTTCATCCATTACTAAACCGCCACGTGTCTAACATAACACAAAAACATTTTTTTTTTTCCTTGTATCGTGCACTTTCTCTCGCTCGAAGATTTTATCGTAAAAATGAGAGAGAAAGTTGCAAGCATGCGCTTCAAAATTCCATTACTTGTTTTTTTTTTTTTTCTCTCTCTTTTCTATTCGAAGGTTGCAACAGATTTGTTTAATTAATTATTTGGATTTTAGAACGCTAATTGCTGGAGACAAAAGAGTCAGAAAAGGAGAGACAGAAGAGTTGTTTTTAAATTATCGAAGAGAACGGCGAGATTTTCGTGGCAAGAAATGAAAAAGGAGAGAATGAAAACGAACGCAGGCAGAGCGTTGAAGATGTCCTTTATATAGTCCTGAGGAGAGCAACTCAATTTTTTTTCTCGTTTCAACTGGTGGGTCCCACAACTGATACTATTTTAAATTTCCGGCGGATAATTTTTTTTTAATAATTTAAAATAAATGTTGTTTTATTGCTATTTGGTAGAACAAAAATTTTAATCCTTCTAACACATAGTGTGCCACGCTAGTTTGTTACGCTAGTTTGTTTGAATGAATTTGTAAGTCGAATTTATAATAAAGCGTTAAAATAAGTCTGCTATTACCCAATAGACTCATGCGTCCAATAACTTTGAACACATGAATTCGAATTTCAATAATAATTTTTTCTCTGATAGAGATTTATTCAACCCTCCACTTTAGGAGTAAAATAATTTTTCCCCTAATATTAACTGATCGGGTTATACCATACTGGAATCATGAAATAAAATCTTAATTATTACCTGATTATTAATAAAATTATAATTGTAATATATCAGTATTTCCAAAAAAAAAAGTACGCTATTTTAAGAACACAACAATACAATTTGTTCATTGATCAATAATCTGTCTCTATCGTAAAAACTATTTCTCTCCTTATCTATTTTTGGATTGATTTTTTTCTAGATATTTAAGTGTAGAACAAGTGGAAATTTTCTATAATAACTCTAACAACTTCTTTTAAATTATAATAAAATTATGGAAAGTAACATTTTTTCAGATTTTTTTAATTTTTGAAGAAAAGTTACGTTTGAATTTTGGAATCACAGGCTGAGAATAAAACAATATTTTGTGGTTATTTCGATGAGATATAAGCTAGGCTAGGCCCCCTGAAGTCTAATCCAAATAAAATCCGTACGATTTACAGCCAAGTTTGATCCAAAGGCTCCTCACGGTCATGGATGACAGCAGAGGCTATATGCCAAAACTACACAAGACGCATATTTTCGAAATTTAAACCTAATAAGAAAATAGACAAAAGAGTCACTTTGAGTTGCAATTACGGGCTCACACACTTGGTAGTATTGATTTGTCTTTTTCTCTAGAAACTGGTCCGCCACTGCGAAAAAAAACGCAGAGGGTTACTTTTGTCAGCGGGAAAACAAAATCCTGCATAAGAAGTCCGAGAATCGGCAGGCAGGAATTTACGGTGGTATCCTCAGCGAATGCATGCATGCTTTGGTGGCCAAGGACATTATTGTCCTTTTGCAAGCACGCTCCTCTTGTAGTCTTGTGCATGCGTTGCGAATTCAAAAATCAAGCGCCAAGGTGGTGGAGTGATGACAGCTGACTGCTCACTGCAATTTGTGATTTTGTGTCGTGAAAACCACTACTTCTCGTGGGGGTGGGTAAAAAAATCGTGCCCTAGAAAAAATCGAATCGAATTGATTCGAATCGTCGAATCGATTTTAATTTTAAAAAACAATCGAAATATATGATTTGTAAAAAAAATTAAAATGCAGGTTTGGTATTCGATTCACTCAGTTGAACCGAAAAATCATATTATTCTTATAATTTTATTTAAATAGACACGTGTTAAATTTTAATTGGTTGCATAAGATAACTAAAATAGACATGCACACACACGATTACGAGTATATATATGTTATAATTTCATAAATTAGTGATAAAATGTGTTTTGAATACTTTGTATTTATTGTTAATATTTTTAATGAAATTATAATAAATTAATTGTTGAAAAAAATTATTACATTCATAAGGCCTAATGGACTAAAAATTTAAAAATTCAAAATACGTCTAATAGGCCCAAAACCAAAAAAACCGAACCGAACCGATCCGAAAAGATCCGTTTATGTTCGGTTTTTATTGAGTTCAGTTCTTATTTGATCTTTTTTTATAAAATAACTGATTTAAATCAATTCTGCTTAATTTCGATCTGAACTAAATCAGACCGAATCGTGTCCACCCCTAACTTCTCGGATGGAAAAATTCTTTTAGTGAGCGAGCCTTATCCATGTATCTTCAACAACTTCTATTCTCAAAAAGATTTAATACTCCAATTATTTGAACCAGTGTCACTTTAACGTACAACATGTATAAATAACTTCAAGAAAACGATCGTTGTTAGACAATTGCATGGCAAACACTTAATAAATCTCAAATTTTTTTTTATAAAATGGAATGGATCTCGATTTATGTGAAACCCTAATTATAACTTTATAACATTAAAGCAATAGTGAATCACCAATTTATCATCTCTTTCTTTGGGACCATAAAGAAAAAAAAGTGCCATTATTACCCACTTCTTTCTCATAATATTTTACCAATCATAGAATCATCATTGTTCTTTTTTTGCAAAAAATAGCGATAACTAATGTCTATGATTAAACTTAGTATGACTCCACTTTCTAGTTTCTTTCTTTGTCTACCTTTACTAAAGAAAATGTTAAATTAAGAGGCTAGGGTTGGAACTTTGTAACATAATTATTCCAGATAAAGAAAGTGACGAGTCAGTCAACGGATGATGCGAATGAAAGCGACTTCACAACTTGACTCACTGCTTGTCGTCCTGAACGACAATTGAATTCGCGTATCACAATGGGCCAGTGTATTCATTAGTTGGGCCTAACCCAGAATTCTATGTTCTCTAGATGGGCAGTTGGATGGGCGCTTATTAATTATTATAGAATTTTTGTGCATACGGCGGTTTCAGCACGTTGAACCAAAAATCTTATCCCCACCCCCCCCCCCCCCCCCAAAAAAAAAGTGATTGAAAGATAGATGTGCGCATTATATTATTGACAATCTTACAGAAATGATTAAATTGGGAGCTATTTATAATTTTAGGTAACTTTCATTGCTCCAAAGTTTATAATCTTACGCGCTAGAGGATGGGCTGTCTACTATAGGCAGCCAGGCAATAATATCATCTAATATGCGTTTAATATTTAAGTCATCTAATGTGAGCTTAATATTTTATGGAAACATAAATTGAGAGCTTAATAGAAAATATCAAATGGCTTTATACTCTCTCTTTTTTTTTAATTATTGTTCATCTCTACACAAATTTTTCTAACTATGATATTAAGGACGTAGTTGTTTTGATATAAGAAAATATCCAAAACAATATGGTGCATTTACATTTTGGGTTGGGAAATCGGAATTATTGACAATTTTTTCTTCACAAAATAAAGGCGAGAATCATAATCAAAATCGTGGGAGCCACCCTAATTTGCGAATGTAAGACTGATTCCTAATACTAACCATTTTCCCCCCTTAAAATTGTAATATTTCAAAAATGCTCTCATTTGAATTGAAAAATATTAATAGCAAAAATAAAAAAGAAAAGGCAGCAAATCCCTAAGATAAACTCCTCGCATTGAACTCCATTTAGCTGGCTAGCTGTACCATCGCAGCCAAACCTCACTATCTTTATCACCGTCATCACTACCAAATCAACCATCATCTTCGTCATTGCAGGTCTACAGCCGTGGAGTGGCAGTTGGTTGCTAGTTTTGCCTCCCTTGGGGCATCTTGATTTTGTCTTGGTTTAGTCTCTAATTTCGTCTCCAATAGACATAATTCCGATCTAATGATGATGACGACGCAGACAATAATGATTTGTTGTTGTTGTTGATGATGATTTCGATTTTAATTATTATTATTGTTGTTGTTGTTGTTGTTATTATTATTGGAAATAGAGTATTTCATTGATGACCATCATGATTTTTTTTAATACTATTATTATAATGTTTGAAATGGATTATTATTATGATTGATGATGACGATAATGATAAAAAAGTATTATAATTAATTAATATATTAGTGTTAATAATAATATGATTATTAGCAATAATTAATAATAATATTATAATTATTAAAATACAAAATAATAATTATGATAATAGTTAAATTAGAACTTTTTAGTAATTTAAAACAATGTAAATTATTCCGATTCCGATTTCAAAACATAATAAACTTATCAATGAGAATAATGTCTGTTTTGATTCTGATTCACATCCTCCATCTCCATTACAGCCTATTCTGATTCATGTCCATTCGAATTCTAACCTATTCTGATACCACATAGTGAATGTACAGGGTAAAACCAACTGAACAATTCCCTTATCAACAAACTATACAAACTTTAATAAGGACAGTTTGAAATTTAAAAAGAACTTTGGTTTTCGATTTGGGAAAAAAAAAGATGATAATTATTAATTATAACACATCGTGACTTTTATGAAACTTTTTGTATCTTTGCTTCACAGGCGTTGATATCATGGACCCAATCACTAATGAGGACAAATGTATTAAACTCGGCCGCAGAGCCCCACTCCTATCTAATCTTCCATTTCTTCTAGCGACGCGAACGGTTCTAACTAAACACACTCTTAAGTCTCTTCCAAATAAAATATTTTCTTATTAGGTTTTTAAACCACTGTCTCTCACCAAACCACCAGACCAAAAAATCCGAATCGCCAACAGCCACCCTATCTCATTCATGTCATTCTTCTCTCTACACGGAGGGCGGATCACCCGAGGTGCGTCAAGTTCAATCGGGCCGGACCAACCCAACACATGACCCAATCCCATCGGACCACGGAACCCGAGCACCGCAAGCCGACCACTGCCACAGCCATGAGACTGATAGTGCCCTTACAAGGCGTAGTCCAAGGCAGGGGCGGCCTTATCTTGGGCTCTCTAATCCCCTGCGCGCTCTTCTACTTCCTCCAGTTTTACTTGAAACGCCACCGTTCTCCAAACCCTCCCTCCCCCTCCACCTCATCCTCCAACCTCGCTGGACTCCCTAGAACTTCCTCGCGGTCTACTTTGTCGTCGCGTGGATCGCTCGGTCCGGTTCGGATATCGGCCCGGGGGATCTCGATTGCGAAGCCGGACGATTCTCCGTATTATATCGGGTTGAACAAGTTTCGGGACGATCCCTATGATAAAATCAATAATCCGAATGGGATTATTCAGCTTGGATTGGCCGAGAACACAGTTAATTTAAACTTAAGCTATTCCTTTTCATTTTTGTATTTATTTATTTGCATTTTTCGTGTAAATCGTTTATTTATTTAATTTTGTTTTATTGGTTTTAGTCGTGTTTGGATTTGATTGAGAAATGGGTGTCGGAGAACTTGAGTGATTCTATAATGGGACGGGACGGTGATGATTTGAGTATCAGTGGGATTACGACCTACCAGCCGTTTGATGGAATGATGGAGCTTAAAGTGGTAATTTTATTATATCTCTCTATTTTATTTTACATAATTAGTAACTAGTAAGTGCCGTTTACTTTGTGATACACTTGTGATTGTAAATTGAGAATCTAGTGTACTGCCTTTACAAAGTGTTGAGTTTATTGAGTTAAAGGCAGCTTAGTTTACGTGAATAACGCCATTAAAATTTTAGAGTTTGCTTACTAAACTGTGTAATGCTTCCCCATGAACCTCCGCATTAGCCTTGCCACATTGTTGGAAGTAGAGTAGAAGACAACAACCATGCATGCAAGACTGTATAGTAAATGGGATAATGAACTCATTTTTGAGCCTTTAGCATACAAATAATGCAAAATGTTGAGATTATACTTCGAAAAGTTTTATCAATATAGTAACTTTTTGCTATTTTGAATTACTGATCTTGGTTTTTGTGTCATTGGAGTCCATTGAAATCAAATTGCTTTAACTGCTTCTGATTCTGAAGGATGTCATATGTCCTGTGCTATTATGACTGTTGCATTCAATTATAAGTGCAAAAACAGCTGATTGTCTAAAATGATTACATTTTGTCTGTGCTTTCTTAAATATATATTTCTGCTGCACTGCTGCAGGCTATGGCGGGTTTCATGTCTCAGGTCTTGGGGCAAGCTGTCTCATTTGACCCCTCTCAGATAGTATTAACTGCTGGTGCAACTCCTGCGGTTGAGATACTATGCTTCTGCTTGGCAGATCATGGGAACGCATTGCTTGTTCCCTCGCCTTATTATCCTGGGTGATTATCAATCATTTCAAACCTTTGAACTGATGAAATTCATTTTGTTTGGGTATCAAAAGTTAATAACAAACAATTTCCAGTTTTGATAGGGATATCAGATTTCGAACGGGAGTGGAGCTAATTCCTGTACACTGTCGCAGCACTGATAACTTCGCTTTTAGTATAACTGCCCTTGATCAAGCGTTCAATCAGGCAAGAAAACGTGGGGTGAAAGTTCGTGGAATTCTCATCTGCAACCCAGCGAATCCTGTTGGCAATATAATTCCACGGGAAACACTCTATGAGCTTTTGGACTTTGCGAGAGAGAAGAACATCCATGTAATTTCTGATGAAATATATGGGGGGTCCATCTTTGGAAATGAAGAGTTTGTGAGCGTGGCAGAAATTCTGGAGGCAGAAGAAGTTGACAAGGATAGAGTTCATATAATATACGGGTTGTCGAAAGACCTCTCTCTTCCGGGATTTAGGACCGGGGTTATCTATTCCTATAATGAGAGTGTTTTGGCCGCTGCCAAAAAATTAACAAGATTTTGTTCTATTTCAGCCCCCACTCAGAGGCTCCTAATTTCCATGCTCTCAGATACAAAGTTCATCCAGGAATATTTAGAGACCAATAAAAGAAGGATAAAGAAACTGTATGATTCATTTGTGGCAGGTTTGAAACAATTAGGAATCAGGTGCTCAGAGAGCAGTGCTGGCTTATATTGCTGGGCTGATATGAGTGGACTAATCCCCTCTTACAGTGAGAAAGGGGAACTTGAATTATGGGATAAGCTCTTGAACATTGCTAAGATCAATGTTACTCCTGGCTCGGCCTGCCACTGTATAGAACCGGGATGGTTCCGGTGTTGTTTTACTTCTTTAACCCATGAGGATATCCCTTTAGTCATTGAAAGGATCCAAAAAGTTGCTGAAACTTGTAAATAAATGCTGAGAGGAATTTCATATGTAAGATTATTGCCCTCATTAATGTTTTGGGAAAATTATGGGGACATGGACTGCTTCTTAATTGAACAAAGGTCTAGTTCAGTTCTCTTGGAACTCTTGAAGGATTTAGCATTGAGCTTACATTATGGGATTTGTTAAATCATGTACATCAATGATGGAAATAGAAAACTAGAATGATTTGGAAGAGTTTAATGGCAGGCATGGATTGCTGGGTGATTTTGAACCACATGGGCGATTGGGCTTTTACTCCTGTAAAAATTTCAGTATCAGCTGTTGTTTCTTCCTTTGCAATCCTTCAAACATTTTGATGCTACTCCCAAAGGCACAGCATCCAAAAGGCCTCTTCTCAAATTCCTGTTATAGTTGCATTCAGGCAAGAATAAAGTTGTTTGTGAGTTTTATTGTGCAAAATATGGTTAGAAATATGAATTTTGTTTCCATGATAGTGTCAAAAGGAAATAAATATGTTATTTTCGCTCTCATTTCTTTGTTGAATAGCTTTTTCTTCTACATACTTCCCAGTTCTCCTGTAGCCTAAGAGGAAATGCAGTCCTAGTGATGGTAAAAAAGAGGCAAGAGTTGGGGATTTACCATTGACAGGTTCTGTTTTCTCATTTGAACAGCGTTTCTTTGGTTACTCCTCCTGCGACTCATCATTATCAGTTCTCCAAGTGTTGTTGGCCTCCTAATAACGACAGTACTATTACTTTCACAGTCAAAATCCTTGCTTTTAACTTCTGGAGTATCAATAACAGTGTCCCTCTCAGTGTACCTCGCCTTTTCAAGGAAACTGGTTTTGGGTGGGAGTAGTGGAAAGAGGCATTCCAAGAAAGAAGCCCCCACAAGGCTTGAAGTGCCAGTTTCATAGCTGCTTGTACTACTTTCTGCTTCCGAAGCTGGTGATGAAGGGATCTCCAGTTCATCAGTTGTGGTGTCACTCGAGAGAGATCTCTGCACTGGAACAGCAGAGGAAATAGCTACCGATGGTACAAGGCAGTTTGCAAGGAGAGAGGGAGCGGAGCTGAATGAATCATCTGTATCGAAATCAAACGAATCATTTCGCTTGTCATGATCATCATCACTGGCCTCATCATTGTTGAAAATGCCATAATAGCCTTGGGAGTACATTGGAGGCGGCGGTGGCGAAGCTAAGAGCTTTTCTGGTGGGTTTGGAAGTACTGCTGGCTGTGAGAAACTGGGTAATGGTGTTCCAGGCTTTTCCTCCCAATCAAAAGGTATGGAGGCAATGAGCTTGACTGGAGGAGTTACTACAATTGGACTAACTGAAGAATCCTCTGGTTTCCAGTCCTTTTTAGGTATTCCTGGCTTCTGCTCCCAAAGAAAAGGGACTGCAGGCGGTTGCCTGACATGCTTTCTTTTTGGAAGTTCCGTGTCCATCTCAGCCATTCTGGAACTAAAGCTATAATTCCTTGTGCATTGTTCTATTACTGCTCATTCATTTATATAATAGGTTAAGAAAGTGGGTTAGAGGAGTTTGTTAACGACTATCATTTTTGTGTCTGAGAAAATTAGGCCTACCTGCTCTCCTCTCAATGTCTATTATAGGAACAGAGAGGTTAACACTTTAAGGGCGCGATTGTTGAGCGGGTTTGGTGAAGCCTTTTCTTGTGCATTAGCCGGATATAAGGCAAAAGTCGGTTGTCCCACATCTTTACAAGTGTCAAAATATAACATGGCCAATTCTCAAACGTCATAATTGATTTCTCTCATTTATGTTGATGAAATTTCAATTTCCTAAATGATTTAGGATGTCGAGTCTTTAGTTTTAGAAGGTCATTTCCTAAACTTAACTAAGAGTTTTAAAATCTGATATTTCCCACTTCATTTAGGACACGTTACTTCTTAATCCTACTTGGACTTGAAATCCAATGCAGATGAGGTAAAAAAGGGTTCTCTATATATTACCTGTAAACATACGATGATCGCCCATCAAAATCATCTACAGAAACACAGAAAAAACTCCTTTGCTGAGAAAAAGTTTTGCTCTCCTTAATTCACGAAGCAGAAGAAGAAAGATCGATGGATCGTAACAACGTAACTATGTGCATGAAGGGCTGTGGGTTTTATGGCTCTAAAGAAAACAAAAACATGTGCTCCAAGTGCTACGATGAGTATTTGAAAGCAGAACTCATTGCGAAGTCATCCAAGTTATTGGACGCGGCGAAAAAACCTATCGGCCCAACAAATGCACCAAACCCTTCAGTTCTCGACAAATCTTGGCCGCCGCAGTGGATTATTTCAGCCGCCAAGACAACTAATAATAGCAATGCTGTTGATTCTCGTGCTACTAATCAAACAATGAGTACTATTGAGTCTGGTGCAGGTTCGAGTGTCAAAAGAAGATGTGAAATCTGCAACAAGAAAGTTGGATTGATAGAGTTTAAATGCCGCTGCGGGCACTTGTATTGCGGGACGCACAGGTACCCTAAAGAGCACGCATGCACGTTTGATTTCAAGAAGTTCGATTGTGAAATGTTGGTCAAGGATAATCCTCTCATCAGGGCAGATAAACTGGAGGGCAGAATCTAATCTCAATAGTTCGTACGAAAATGAATTTTCAATCAAATCAATACTTAAAGTAAATGGTTTTCAGGCATCAAATGTACGTACCATGTTAATTAAATTGTATGAATGAACTAATAAATCAAAGAAATTTGTATTTTCAAAGTGCAGATCATGCTAGTTTAAGATTGGCTAAATACTTTTTTCAAGAGCACAAGTAGATTGTTTGTTGTGTATATATTGCAAAGTCAACCTATAATTGTCATGGAGAAATATGACGTATTGGTATCAGAATCTAATCACACTCATTTAATTTCATAGAAAAACAGAATTTAATGATTGAATTAGAAAAAAAAGGAGAAAATTCCTGTAATTTCATAGAAAAAATAAAATTTAATGATTGAATAAAATATAAGAAAATTAAATCTCCTCCAAACCTCCACCCTTCTTGTTGTTTATGGAAGTATGGTAAAAGAAAGATGGGGCAAAAATGTTGTTGTCGTTTTTTTATTTTTTATTTTAAAGATAAAATTATTAGGGGTAAGATTATTTGAACCCACAAATTTATTCTCTAAATCCATCGGTGAACAAAATTTTTAATTTACTAATTTCTCCTTAAATAAAATTGCATCCAAGGACAAGAGAATTTATATAAACAAATAAAAACTATAATTTTGCGCCCATTTTTATAATAAAACATATAAACTGCTTGTTTCCTACATACATATTTATCACTTGATCTCTTCTCTTTTACGATCTTACAATTTTCCAATTGTCAACATTTAAATGTCCTAACAAAAAAACTCTAAGACTGAAAATGGGAAAAAAGAAAAAGAAAAAATGTAGCAAAGCTTACAGAGACGAGTTTGTTTAGATCCCAAAACAAAGAAAAGTAATTGGACCTTTTTGATTTACTGGTGTTGCTCTCTTTGCTTCTCTTCTTCTTTACATAAACTTCAAATCTCGGTAATAAAAAAATAGGGCAAAAAAGAAATATTACATCAGTTGGGTTCTCGTATGCCGGTTATAATACTATTATTCAATGGAATCAAAACAAAATTGAAAATCCAATACAATACATTCAGGTGAAATATTGCTATGGACATTATTTTTATATTTAAAAACTTTCTATAAAGCTATAGAATTTTGAATCAAAACAGCAAGACAGATCCCAATTTAGGCTTTAATATTACACTTTTAATTCTTTTCAAATATGTATAAAGTGAGAGAAAGTATCACCATTTTTTTTTTTTTACAAATAAAGAAAAATATTTTAGTTGAGATTATTTTTGAGATTTTATAGGGTGTATAGAGTAAAAATCTAGTACTTGAATTTCAATAGTGGGTTTATTAAAAAAATAGGTTTGATAAGTAAAAAAAATATGGGTTTAAATAATCTCATCCTGTCATTAATTTTGATTGAATTTTTTTTTTTTAAACTAAAATCATAAGCAACTTGAATTATATCAATAATTCCTTGAAAATATGTTAAAAAACTTGAAATTGAGTTGGGCTTCCATGTAGTTTGGGCTTAGTGCTCTACTTGGACCATGGACTAAGCCTGATTCGCCTATACTCAACGGGTCTTACCCGCACCGGGCCGCCGATTGTCTAGTTTTTACTCACCGAAGAACCATCTTGATACATCTTGCAAAGCTAGCTAGGGTTTTACAGAGGGTTGCAGTCTTCAGAAGCCGCATCAAAAAGGTTTTTTTTTTCTCGCAATTTCTGCTTAATTTATTTTATATTATTTTCAATTCATTATTTAGTCTAGACCTTAAGGAACAGTTAACGAATATCTTGAGATTTTCTTGATAGTTATGTTTCAATATTAAAGGAGCTGGAAGGTGAGCAGGAGTATTCTCAATCCACAAACTCCTAAAAAAGATAATATAATAGGTAATATGATAAGGAATAGGAACAACAAAAGCAAGTCTTCCCGTCCCTGATCCCTACCCCTCTCCTATATTTTAACCGCTCCGTAGGCTTCCCTTTAATCGGTTCTCTCTCTGGGATTACAAATTTAACTCATTTGTGAGTGCATGATGCTATCTATTTAGCTTAGTTGTTGATCCTAGGAGTTTAATCGATTGTATACTAATAAATGGATGTATTTTTTTCTTGGAAATTTCCCAAAGGAAGTAATGCTAGAGTTGAATTATCTTGAGCTCGTGAGAGTCTGGATGTTGATGTTGTTTCTTTTTAATTTTTCTTTTTGACAGGTTTGTTGTAATGGGGCTTCCTCATAAAGAATCAACCTTTTCTGATGAGGATGGATTTGAAGATGAAGATTTGAGTGACCTCAATGAGGAAGTTACTGAATCTGAATCAGATTCAGAAGGATAGGAGGATGTGAAATTGGCCGAGCCTTCAAAACAGGCCGTGTACAACAGAGATGGTCTTGAGGAGAAGCTTCAAGATATTGGTTGGCCGGAAAATGCTGGGTGGATACATAAGCTTACCATTGATATTGATCAAGAGCAAGAGGTGTATGTGAATGATGATCTGAAAAGGGAGGCTTCTTTCTATACACAGGCATTAGAGGGGACAAGGCAGGCCTTTGAGAAGCTTCAATCGATGGGGCTGCCTTTTCTTAGACCGGCTGATTATTATGCAGAGATGGTTAAGTCAGATGCTCACATGGAAAAGGTGAAGTGCCGACTTTTGTCTGAGCTGAAAGAGATTGAGGAGGCTGAGGAGAGAAAGAAGGCTAGAGAGGCTAAGAAACTAGCTAAAGAGATTCAGGTCCAAAAGACAAAGGAGAGAGTGAAGCAGAAAAAAGAGGAAATAGAATCTGTTAAGAAGTGGAGGAAGCAGAGGCAACAAAGTGGGTTTGCTGGGGAAGTCGACAATGGTGAATTGGATTTGGCCTTTGAAGGTGGGAAGTCATTTGACAGGTCAAATAAGAAGAGACCAGGGGTGTCTCCAGGAGATCGGTCTGGTGGGAAGGCAAGAAAAAGTGGTGGTGGTGATGGTGGAAAGGGAAAAACGAAGAAGAATAGAGACTTTAGAAATTCCAAGTTTGGCTTTGGAGGGAAGAAAAGTATGAAGAAACAAAACACAGCTGATACCACTGATGATTTAAGAGGCTTCAGTAAAGGTGATGGTGTTGGAAATAAGAGAAGGAAGAGGTAATACAGGTTCTGCTTGTTGTAGCCTGTTGGGAAATTTTGGTTCTTTTGGTCTATGTAATGTTTTATGCACTAGATACTTGCAGTGTTTGTCCTTAAAGGAAAATTGCTAGTTGCTTAATGTTATTCTGTTTGATTAATCTTAGCCAGTCACAATTCTGCCAGTCTAAACTTGACATTTGATTGTTCTTGCTGGTTATTCGTGCATTTTATTTCAGAATTATTGTTAGGTGGAGCTAGCAATTATCCCCTGTTATATTAAGCCGTGCAATGCTGCTCTAACAGTAGCAGTATCTTTTATGCTTGGAAGTAGCAGTATATGCTTTTAATCTCTGCTTTGGTTTTCTTTATTTCCAACCAATGGATATGGTTCTTCTGTTCTACATGCTGATGGATATACTTTTCAATTCTTAAGCTCTGTGTTTTCCTTTTGCACTTGGCTGCGTGCTGATGCTTTTCAATCCACTTTTTAAGTAAAGCAAGTTGCATTGATCCATCTATTATCACCCTCTATCCTCTTGCAATTGTCAATATTGTTTATATCACCCCCGGTTTTGATACTAAAATATTATAGTTGCAAGTGAAAATGTGAAAAATGGTAATCCAGTTCTTATAAATTTCTCAAATTGGTTAATTCTGAAAACGATCTGGATTGATTGGTCATTGTGGGGAAAGAGTGCTGCAATTTATCATGATGCTTGAAAACAGTGCAATGCTTCAAGACTCAAAATCATTCGTGAATAAAACATCCAGATGAAATCAATTTTTCAGACACAAGAGTACCAAAACATCCACTTAAAACTGAATATTTGAATACAAACTATCAAATCGGCCGAATGACACACCAATTACATGCATTTGAAATGCTACACCAATAAGACAACATTAGGAAATACACGATGACAACAACCAGACTCGGAATGTTCCTACTAATTAGAAGTCCTACCTAAGCCTAAGAAGGGTACAATTCTAGGTTAAAACCAGCATAACACTAAACCCTATTTGCCCCTAATAGATGGCCGTTGGGGTTTAATTTGGTTTCTGACAAGGTCGAGAGAACCTAAACGAAGTCGTGTCTGCAGAAAGACACTGAAGTCACAGCAAGCATACGGATTTGCAATATGATCAACAGGAGACTTCGCAGTTCGATTGGCCGGGAGGACCTTTCGAATCATCATCAAGGGAAGATGTTTTATTGTCAAAAGACAAGGTCCTTGAGCCCTGCATGGGGTTCAAGGAAGCTGAATTGTCTCCAGGGAAAATCGCGGAAGATGTGACAATTGGCTTTATTCCACGGTATCCCCCCTTGATTTCTTCTGCAGAGAGTACGCTAACAGATATGGGAGTGACAATTGGTGCAAGCTCAGTCCTCTGCTTCTGCTGCTTCTGCACAAGTAGATTGAAGAGCACAAGTGACAATGTTGTCAAATTAATCTAGTGACAACATCAGGAACAAAAAAAGAGCACAAGTAGATTGTTTGTTATATGTAATTGCAAAGTCAAAACTCTTAATTGTCATGGAGAACTATGCCATATTGGTATCAAAATCTAATCACACTGATTTAATTTCATAGAAAAACAGAATTTAATGATTGAATTAAAAAAAAAAACATATGATAAAATTAATGTAATTTCATAGAAAAAATAAAATTCAATGATTGAATAAAATATTAAAAAAATTAATCTCCTCCAAACCTTCACCCCTCTTGTTGTTTATGGAAGTATGTTAAAAGAAAGATGGGGCAAAAATGTTTTCTTTTTTATTTTTATGCGATGAAATTAATCGAATTTTGCCCATTTTGATTAGCACAAGTGTTTGGCTTGCCCGTGCAAAATACAGACGATTTTGCTCGGCTAAAGTAATCTAAATTTTTGAAATTTTTTTATCATTAAAGGATAACTCAATCGGTTTAACTCTTGCAATGGAAGCAAGATGTTATTAAGGGTAAGATTATTTGAAGTCATAAGTTTACTCTCTAAACCTACCAGTGAATAATTTTTTTAATTACTAATTTATCTTTAAATAAAATGGCATTCAAGGACAAAAAAATTTATATAAACAAATAAAAATTATAATTTTGCACCCATTTTTATGATAAAACATATAAACTGTTTGTTTCCTACATACATATATTTATCACTTAATCTCTTCTCTTTTACGATCTTACAATTTCCCAATTGTCAACATTTAAATGTCCGAACACAAAAACTCTAAGACTAAAAATGGGAAAAACAAATGTGGCAAAGCTTACAGAGACGAATTTTTTCAGATCCCAAAACAAAGAAAAGTAATTAGTTTTCGATTTAATGATGTTGCTCCCTTTGCTTCTCTTCTTCTTTACGTAAACTTCAAATCTCGGTAATCAAAAAATAGGACAAAGAAGAAATATTGCATCAGTTGGGTTCTCGTATGCCGGTTAATTACTAACTAGAACACTATTATTCGGAATCAAAACAAAATCCAATACAATACATTCCGGTGAAATATTACTATCGACATTATTTTTATATTTAAAAACTTTCTATAAAGCTATAGAAGTTTGAAGCAAAACAGCAAGAGGCAGACCCCCAATTAGGCTTTAATATTACTCTTTTAATTCTTTTCAAAACAAATTGGGATATGTATGAAGTGAGAGAAAGGATTACTTTTTTTTTTTTAAAGAATAAAGAAAAATATTTTAATTGAGATTATTTTTGAAATTTTATAGGGTATATAGAGTAAAAATTTAATACTTTAATTGCAATAGTGGGTTTATTAAAAAAATAGGTTTGATGAATAAATTTATGGATTCAAATAATCTCATCCTGTCATTAATTTTGATTCAGGGGATACATTTACTTTTAGGTCCAAGATCATGAGTGAGGCACAATGCAACTAAAATCAATAATTTTTTGCTTTTTGTTTTTTGAACTTTGGTAAATGCTAACGAATAGATTAATTTCCAAAAAATTTCTTCATTAAAGTAATTAATTCATCGCTTAAATTTTAAGTGTTTTCCTTCAGTCAAAAGTCCTGCCCATTGTTCTTATTCGGAGTATATAATATTCTTCAAAATTTCCCTCTCCGATGAGAAAACCAGCCATTGTTTGATTCGGATAAGAAGTCTTCAAAATCTCCCTCTTCATTTAGGGATAATTTATGTAATCCTTTACTTTGGTTCTAGAACTTGTTGTCCCTGGTGCGACTGGCACTTTTAATCCTAATCAAGACCAGGCAAAAAAAAAAAAATCACTCTTATATATATATTGCAACAAACCTCATATACCACGTACGTATCCATCTATCAATTAATTAATAATCTTAATCATACACGCAAGTGACAATTAAGTGATTACACCAACAACAACATGACTCCACCTCTCTGCGCAAAAGGCTGTGGCTTTTATGGAACTAAAGAGCACAAAAGTATGTGCTCAAAGTGCTACAATGATTTTCTTGAAGAACAAGTTACAGACGGTGTCGTGAAAAGACCTCTGAAGCTCATGCAACCGAACCCTTCAATACTTGTCTTCGATCCTCGGTCACTGCAATCACCTTCATGTTCATCCTCCGAAAGAACAACAATTGATAGCGCTGCTGTCGAATGTTCTTCAGGGAAGACAACAAGTGCATTGGAAAAAAGATGCGAAATCTGCGACAAGAAAGTTGGTTCGATAGAGTTGAAGTGCCGCTGCGGGCACTTGTATTGTGGGACGCATAGGTACCCTAAAGAGCACGCATGCACGTTCGATTTCAAGAAGTTTGATCGTGAAACCTTGGTCGAGGATGATCCTCTCATCAGGGCTGATAAATTGGAGGGCAGAATCTGATTTCAATAATTATGAGTCATTTAATTTGCATGCGGATGGCTTTACACTTGAACGTGCAGTTTCATCCATTGTCAAGTATTAGTCATATACTTGAATGTGTGTGTCTTGTGTTGGTCTTTCCCCTTGTGTGTGTGTGTGTGTATCTATTGGACAATAGCTACACCATGACAATTTTAATATTTGTAAATGTATATTTTCCTTCCTTTTTTATTTTCCCTAGAACGGGAGTTTATGTATTATTAATGTTCTTTTTGGATCCACTTGTATGATTATTAATTGTGTCTCCGGGCTGCTGGATGTGGATGGCACTATTTGAAGCATTAAAAGACTCTAAAGGATGATTTCGCCTTTTGATTCTTGGCTTTTGAAACTTAATTATTTAAGTGATAATTATTTGAAGGTTCCTGCCTCTAAGGGATGTTAATTTTATGAGTCCGATAATCTAAGTTTGTTGATTTTTGTACTTATTTAAGAGTGAAATTCCGAAACAAAGTCCGCAATCTTATAATTATTAGTTGATTAGCAGCAAAATATAATTACAAAGTCGACACTCAATCTTATCAGGGTATGCAAAAAAAAAAAGATATATAGTTTGTCTATTGAGGCAGCATTATTTTTAGAATTAAAAAGTTTTGGGGACTTTGGCTCCACCCACAACTCATACATCCATTGCATTTCGGTAGATTTGATCAATTCGTATCGAATTTTACATGTGCTGAAAACGGTACGGACAGGACAGGGCTTGTGTTTGCTTTGCCTTTTTCAGCTACTATAAGTCTAAGATGGGGTGTCATCTTTCTCTTCTCTTTAACTAACAATATTCAGATATTATAAGACATCAACTTGTTTACAGAGAGGATATATGGTCCTAATTGTAAGGACCCTTAAAAGGAGACAGATGTGAGAAATATGGGAACATTTACGAGAAATTTGTGTCCTAATCAGGCACCCAAGCCATGAGCTGTACTACCCAATTTAAAAATATCAACCAAAGAAAAAAATCATACGCAACTTGAATTATAACAATAATTCCTTGAAGATATGTTAAAAACCTACTAGCCCTTGCGTTGTTCTGCTCACAGAATCTCCTTATAAAGAGACAACAGATGGTTAATGCGACATCGAATTAACTTGTGTACGCATATAGGCACTCAATAATTATTTAACACAAATATATGTATATATGATTAATTAAAGGCCAGATTAGGCTTATTTATATATCATGAAAATAACAGCTCAACTCCTAGCTTTGTAGCATCTTATTTAGCAAAGGAGTTGGGTGTCGTAGTCTTTTTAATTAGTTGCGATCAATGATTATTTACCGAAACAAAATTCCTTCAGCTAGATAGATTACAAATATATCGATCTTAGGTGGTGGAATTAGGACTTAGGACCCACTTCCAATCTCATTTCAGCTGCTCGATCCTATTTGTTATAGATCAAATGGCTTTGAGATGGCATAATCAATTGATTTGCTGCAATTGAAACTAACCAAACTGAATCTGGAAAACAATGGTGCCGCTATATAATTTATTGCATTAATTAATAGCCAAAGTTAAGAGGAATATTTTCACATGACGATGATGAGTAATATAATGATTGAAAGACAATGCATTAGTTGGAATATTAAGAAAAACTTAAATTACCCGATTCATATCATATCATTTACGTACGTACATACATACATCTCTATATTATTATCATATACACCTTAGGGTGTGTGATGAACCAATAAACAACCCTCTCTCTCAAAGATCTGAAACTTCAGTTCAATCTAAACTCAACCATGATAATAATAATAATTACCCTTAATTTCAGAAACAAAAAAGATCGATGATCACCATAATATCTCTTGATATATCCTTAGCTGGAATTTTGGAAATTCAACAACCCATTCAAGTTGGCACATTCAAACAAGGCCTTAGCAGTCATCTCTCTTTCAAATCTCCAAATGTAGTTCAGCCCCACCAACAACTCAGTAATGGCAGCTTCAGTCTTCTCTTTATTTGCAAAATATAGTGTCTGCAAAAGGAGCACGTTAGTTTTTGGTAACAAATTTTGCTGCTCAAAGCTCCTCTCACTTTGCCATTTTATCATATTATGCGCCAACGGTGACAACCAACTCAAGATCCTCCCCAAAGCATTCCTCCACTCTCCGGCGAGCACCGGATCACTCGCCGAGAACCCAACTCCCTTCAGTCTAGCCCTAAGCGACGATCGTATGCTACGCGGTAGCATTGCATACAAATCATCCCTAGCATCAACACCAACCAATTGAGGTGACTTGATCATCTTCTCAATTATGATAATCAAATTCGAATAATGCAAAGACAAAGCCGCGGCACCTAGAGTAGTCGCGGGGGGCTTTAGAATCTTTGAGTTCGACTCGAAAAACCCATCAGAGCTCTTGATCATGATGGGGCCAGATACAAAGCCATTGCAAGAATTAGGGTTTTCAGTAGGATGAACCGTGGCCGAGGCTGAGAGGCTCCGGGGCAAATAAGCCGGATACCCATGATGACCAATCCCAAACACAAGCTTGATTCTTGCTAACACAGTGAAGACGTGCCTTGTAAGAATGGAAACAACGGTATCGAAGCTTCGATTCCATAGGGATCTTTCTTTAAGATACTTCACTTCCTGTCTTTGCCAGATTACCTTCTGCTGAAGATCAAGAATCTTCTGTTCCTTAACAGACGCTTCGTATTCATTGCACTGTAAAGTTTTCTTCAAGGCATTCTCTAAGACTGATAGCTCCTCCATCTCTTTATACAACGTTGCCGTGACGGTGACGTATCTGTCCATCTTCTTGTTCTTGGCTTCCATGTCCTTGGAGCTCAAAACCCAAGAGAAAGAATCGTGTCCCGAGTTGGCAAACTCTTCGAACGAACGATCAAAGGACCTCAGATTCGAATCCTCACATCGCTTGCTTAAACTGGAGACAGCCTTTGCGACGAGCCTTATATTTTCTGCGAGCTCAGCACATGCAAGGCCGAGAAGAAACGACTCGTCGTTTGAGACGATTTTCCTGACGCCTTCCAGAGATATGGAGTCGTTGCGCAACCGGATGATGTTTTTGTCGGAGAGTGCTTGCCACTGGTGAAGCAACTTGGACATGATGCCGGCGACTTCAAAGGCTAAAACGCCGACGTTTGATTTCTTGTTATTTGATATTACTGAGAGTTTTGGTTTTGGTACAGAATCGAAGCTGCTTGATATTGCGGATTTAACTTTTATTAACCAAGTTTCGAGAGCCATATTGAGTGCGGATCAGTATGTGATGAATGATATTGATGACTGTAAAGTGCAAAAATATGAAGAAATGGGTAGTATTAGGAATCAAGATCTAAAGAGAAATTATAATGAATAATTGAAGAATGGAAATTGCAGAGATAAGGATAATGGAGGCTCGTGGGATGTTGAGAGCTCAGCATTATATTATACATTTGAGAAAAACACAACCAAAGCTCCAACCCAGAGAGAGAAAAATTGTATTATTAAAACGGAGAATAACACTTAGCTCCTTATTGTTTCTTATTTTTTACTATAAAATGTCTAATTTTTAAACTAACCCCAATTAGGTTTTTGGTGTTTTATGCAACTCTAATATTCAAACTTTGTCATTAAAGATTACATGTGACTTATATAACAAACAAAATCGCAGCAATCTTTTGATAGACAAATGATGTTTCTTTAGCCTCTAAATTTTGAAGTAATCACCCAATTAGCTATTATATATATATTTATAAAATTATCAGAAATATTTCAGTTATATATATATTTGTTCTCATTAAAGTTTAGTTAATTATTCTCTACTTTACATCTGGATAATTAGTCCCCACAATAAAGGAGAATTTAAACACTGTATTTCTTTTCCCATGTTTTAACACAGGGATGTAATGGAGTATTATAAAAACATTAAGAGCCTAAATGGAAAAAATTAGAAAAAATAAGGATCTGTTGATATTTGATACATACACATGCTGTGGTGGAGCGTGGAGAATGATTTAAGCAGAAATTTGATTTGTCTTCTCTGGTTGGAGATGCAGACGCCGAAAATGCGATTGGAATTATTGATTTGTGGAGAAAATCTTTTGTTTCTTTTTTTATAAATCAATATTATCTCAGTCGGTAAAAGAAAACTTTTCTAGTTGTTTGTTTGGATGCCGAGAAACGCTTTTTCTTAGATGCGGTTTCTTTCAACTGTGACGGCAAGGGGCCTTGTCATTATTGGCATGTTCTTTTTGAATTTTGATGTTCAACAATTAGCATCATGTTTGTGATTAGTATGTATATTATTGGTTGGCTTTAGAACTTTAGTATGGGATCGATGTAGTAAAAAAAAGACAAGGAGATCTTTTTAATTTTACTGTAGATTTTTGATGAATATATGGTTGAGTTCATGAACTTAATGATTGAGCTTAATAGTAGAATTCTAAATAAAAATCTTTAATCCTAATTTAATGGAATTTCTTATGTTGTATTATACATGATTCAATTAAAAATAATCTTACTTTTACAAATTCTTTTTATATGTATCCTTTATTACTGAACAATTTATTTGGCTGTTTCTTAATTTTTTTATTTGATGTAACTAATTATTAACACATGTCATTTCAAAAAATACAAATCTTTTTTTTTTTTTTTTTTTCTAAAGATGCGTTTGGTATGAGCATCCAAGGTGAAAAGATGGGGATTTCATTTAAGCATTTGCATGGGAATAGGAAAAAGAAAAAGTGAGAGATAATTAGGATTTTGATCATCATAAAGAAAGGTGATTAATAATGAAAATTTTAGAACCTCAAAAGGGGACTTGGTCTTATTTATATTGGCACATGCAATGCAAGCTCTCAGTGACTGAAAATGAGCCCCAAAATATCAAGGCATGCATGCATATATATATATATATATATAATTTGCGTGACTTGAAAATTCAAAATAGAAGATCCTTCAATTCCCCAAATATCATATTTTGAGAGCTTAATTATTTATGGTATCAAAATGAATACATTCAAATTAAGTCTACATGAATGCAAACTGTATTTTAAGAATTAACTTGGTTGAATCTATACTCAAGGCATATTCATTCAATCATACAGTTTTTTTTTTCAGATTAATTTAAGACCAAAATGAATTAATTTGTTTATTCGTAAAAATATTCATGCAATTTGTCAACTCTAAACGCTGCAGTGTACCCGAGAATGCACTCAGACCACAACTTTTTCTAGTGGCTATTCTTAAAGGCATTCTCTGCTCTTAGTCAATCTTTGGCAAGTGGTGCATTACAGCATTCAGAACACATTAAATTGAAAATGCGCCGAAGAAAACAAACAAACAAGGATGAAAATATATAAAATCATTGATTTAATTAAAACAGTGCCAAAAGAATATATTTAAAAGAAAATGAAATTAAGGAAATCATATCGTATGGAAAAAAAAGTAATCAGATTAAATGGCTGCATGCACAATACAATACCATCATCAATGGGTTGGCCCTTCATTCAAAGCGAACAATGCGGTTTAAGTTGACCATGCAATTGGGTTGACTAAATGGGACACTAGGTGAGTGATGATTGTGGGCAAAGCCTATAAAATCATGCAATTAGAATGAGGGGAACAAAATTAGGAAGAAAAAAAAAAAAAGACTCAAAAACTAAATAAAGATAAAGATAATATTGGTTTTGCGTGTTTGGTTAGATGGTGGGAGAATAAAGAAAATGACACAATACTTTACTCATTGACATTCACATGGTTAGTGGGGATGGTGTTGTTGGTTTGGTGAAATTATTTTTGGTCATTGGGGTCATCAAATGCTCAAAAGAGAGAAAATGAGATTTGACATTTATCCGAAATTGGTATGATCAGCTAGAGAGAGTTACTTATTTAATTATTATTATTATTATTATTTTTAATCTTTAATCTTTTTTCTTTGTTTTTACATGCATACTGGATCGTGTAAACTTCTTAATACATATTTATATATTTTTACCAGCTTTGGGTTAGCTTTTTGCCTGCAAATGGAAGGGCAACGAAGCATATGCTTGTTTAATTGTCGGAAAATGAATAGGCAGCCATCCTACATCTCCATATGAGTATTGATAAATGTGCATCCCCAACTTTTAATCCCATCTGCGTTTACTCATTTACATTTCTTCATCTTTCTCTCTGTCACACACTTGTTTTAATTTGTCTGTTTATTCCTCAGGTCTCTCCTGTCACACACACACTCACTCATAAAGAATAATAAATTTTATCTCCTTTAATTTGTTTCTTCTTTTTTGGCCCTTTCACATGAGTAAATCAGTAAATGAAAAACAAGAGGCAAAGGCTGTAAAAGGACTCTTCTTATTCCACTTTATTACGGGGATCATGATAAACTCTAAATATATAACCATCAAAAAAAAGAAAAAAAAATAATAATCACAGATGTTACCAATGGATTTTTTTCTTTTTTCAATAGTATAGGAATTTTGATGAGTTTGAAAACATTAGGGGTAAAAGAGCTAAATTTAACAAACAAAAGGGAGTTTTTATAATTTTTCCTATATTAAATGTGGTACATATTCCATTACAATGAATGATGTTTATGTGTTACAATACACACAAAATGAAAAAATTTCCGTAATTTAAAAAAAAAACATTTGATAATTAAAACAAATATGTAGTTACCTTTTTATATGTATCTTATGCAGATGATGTTTGCAATTCCCTGAAGCAGTGGGATTTGCAGCACTGAATGATAAGATTAAATCGATCGAATATAAAAAAATGCTTGTTCCAATGAAGAGCTCTTCAAGAATTGGGAAAGGAAGCCAACCACAAAATATTTAACCAAGTTGACATGCTAAAATTTGGAGTAAAACTTGTCGTATTTTGAGTGGCCAAATTCCAACATTGCATAGATGCATGTAGTGACATCTAAATAAACATCTACTTTCGTGATTCTAAATGGGATTTTGTTGACATTAATGCAGGTGTTGAAGTCAAACAAGTAATAGATAGTGTAAAGAAAGCAAATGCTAGATTGGATATTTGAGATTGGATTCAGAGAAAAATAAAAAAATTTGGATTTGAGATTAAAGAATAAGAATTGACAATATGGCATTGAAAAAAAAAAAAAAAGGATTGTTCAATACAATGTACCACCACTCACTCCCCTTAACTCTAAGAAGATTCTTAGGTTTACCACCAGACCGACCATGTTTCAATTCAGCCATTCTACTTCCTATTGGTCAGTTTAAATTATACAAAATTATGGCATTATCTTGGATTAGTTTATTAGATTAGTGCTACATTGGTAATAGTATAAAGAATCATTTGTATCTATGGACACTCGATCGAAAAAAAGTAAATAACATATATATTGACATTGCTGTAACGTGGTATGTATACATGCAATATGATTAATGAATTGTGACTGTAAAAGATGAAGATGCTAGAGGTACTGAGTTTGGTGCAAGATAAAAAAAAAAAGAAGGGAAGAAAATGAAATTACTGGAATAATTGAGAAAGTAATTAGATAGAATAAGAGATACAAATCGGTAATTATATCAAAATTGTTGTGAAACAAACAGATTCAATACCATCAAATGAATAGTCTTCGGGTGCACAAACTCCTAATTTATATAATAAATATTTGAGCTGGTTATTAATAACTAACTTGTTAGTAGCTACATTGACTCAAATTCACGAACTCTAATTTGCTCAAATTTCACAATTTATTATATGCAGATGTCTGTGCTTTAAAAAATTGTTAAATCAAATCAATATCATTAATACATTATTAAGTTAGAGCATACACATCGATCAACTGAAACATATATCCCACAATGTGCTTCATCTTGTAATAAGTGAACATTAACATACAAATGGTTGGGTTAAACGCAGTGTATATATTTCTATTATTAGACTAAAAAGGAAGAGCAAAAAGAGATATGGGGAAATGATTAATGATGTGTTTGGTCCATGCGGAGCAATTAGCAAACAGCATTCAGCAAATGTCATGCATGTTGGAAATAAAACTCCCACGCTGCCACGAACTCCGGTAACTTAAGGAAATAATAATAATAATAATAATCATGATGAAGAAACTGCAAGTTTAATTACCTTTAGGGAGGGGAAAAAAGCTACAAGTTTACAGTAACAAAGTAAGAGGATCACATGCACGCATATAAACTATAATGATATGTAATTGGTATCATATATATATTGCGATGCCGATGCAATCATCCATTTAAAATTGTGTGCGTGTGTTGCGTTTGTTGGTGATGATGCTACTTCTTGCTCGACACAGCCTTCTCCACTTTCATCTTCGTAATAGAGAGCAATTTCAATGTCATGGATTCTGTCTAGAAAGTGTCATATTATCATGAATCTAAAGTTTTCTTGTTTTTTCTTTAATTAGAACATGTTTTTAACTTTCTAAAATTTGAAATTGAATGTCAAAATTGGATTGTTCAGACTTTTTATACATAGAAATGCATTATTAATAACTTCTGATCAAGGATCACATACAAACATTCAGTCGGGTTGAGCCATATTGCAAAATTCTTACGTAATTGATTTGGGTATTATTGTTCATATGTGAGTTATACTTCCACGCCATATTATTTCTTAATTCATAGTTTTAATTTATTTGAGAGGTGCTCGCTACAGAATCAGACTACTTGTGTAGTTATATACCATGAAATAAACGATGTTGTTCATGAGATCAATTCTATGTATATGTTTATAGATAAATTAATTGTGGAATCTAAGATTAATTGTGGTTATAAATTTTATATTGCATATTGCTTGTATATATATAACTATATATGTATATTCAAGGCATGAAATTAAATGTAGTGAAGACATGAATGATTTGCGAGCTTAATCATGGATGGTCTTTGAGGAGAGGTTGCCATCATGTTGTAGAGTCAAACTAACCGATATTTTTTGTTAGACCTTCCATTCCACATATGATTTTGGTCAGTCCAACAAGTGCAATCATTATTTTAAGCATCATGTACTCAAAATTGGTGGTATAACATGCAATTTATGACAAAGCAAGAGTAACTACCAAAAATCTTTCCCAACTAAGAAAACTATATATACAATTTTCTAAGCAAGATTATCATCAATAAAATATTCTGTTAACGACAAAAATGATTTGGAAAAACATGATGAACACTTACAAAATTTAAACGTTTCCTCTTTATACTGAAGTCTTCTCATGACACGATAACAAAATCGATCAAAAATCTGCTTCATTACTTGGTAGATAGTTTGAACTATTAAAATCAGAAAACTTCTTACTCAAAGATGACTTAATTACTTTTTTCCCCTTCAAGAACAACTCAAAAAGGGAGTAAACAATTTGTGGTCTAAAAGGTCAAACTCCATCCTTTCAATTGCATTAAAAATTATTTTGCATGCCATCAAAATTCATGCACTATGCATATATATATAAACGATAAATAGTCAACTCATTTATGTATCATAAATCATAATTAAGCTCAAGACAATGACACCCTTTGAATTTGAAGACTGTCACAGAAAAAGGTTTCTCAAGAAAATACCTACATTCACTATTGAATTAATGGGAGTGGGCTACATTAGCTGGGGACACATGCATTGACCATTTTTCCTTCACTACTCCGTCTTGAAGAAAAAGAAAAAGAAAAAGAAAACAAAAGAAGAAAATATAGAAGGAAAAAGAATTGAATTTAATTGGTGGGACTAATGACTACTCTAAAACACAGCACTTGGCCGAAAGAGAAAGTCCTGTAAATTGCAAAGTATTGGAACTGAGACATACACTGTTTTTGGACCCCATATGAAGACTTTGAAAGCATTTGAATTTGAAGAGAAGAAATGAAAGGCTCTCTTTAGTTTTCATGTCAAAGCATTAAGCACACTCACACATATACACTCATTTTGCCCTCTTATCTCACCTTGATGGGGACCTTACTTACTAACAAGTGTGCATTAGTAAGATCCCACTTGAAAACAGTGCTTTTTCAAAAAGGACTTTGATCTACATGCAAATTATAATTCTTTTAAAAGAAATATTAGGTGATGAAATTGCGCATGAGTGATGAAACAATGGGGTCTTCACATTCATTACAAATGAAAGAGTTATGTCCCACTTTTCCAAGACATACCAAGCGAAAATGGTCCCAAAACGAACACTTTAGAAACATCTTAAGATGATATGCCACGGCCAATGCTCATGCCATCCCATTTTGCCCTAATTAATGAACTCTATGCGCACGTGTGTCATCATCATTGTACCTTCGTGGTAGACCAAATTATTCATTAAACCATGCACGTGTCTTAGGCCCAGCCCCAGCCCCAGCCCATCCACTCTACGTGCCTTTTTTGCCCCTTTTCGTTTTGGACTTTCTGGTAAGTGACAAAAATATATATTTACTAAGGCGAAAACAACGAACAAAACAGTAAAAAGTAAATTCAC